>NW_026599323.1:0-304646 GCF_023634085.1 Falco cherrug
AGCCCACCACGGCCCGTCTCAGCTCACCACAGCCTGTCCCAGCCCACCACAACCCACCACAGCCAAACACAGCCCACCACAGCCCGTCCCAGCCCACCACAGGCCACTACAGCACACCACAGCCTACCGCAGACCACCAGAGCCCGTCCCAGCCCACCACAGCCCGTCAAAGTCCACCACAGCCCGTCCCAGCTTACCACAGCCCACCACAGCCGGTCCCGGCCCACCGCAGCCCGTCCTGCCCACCGCAGCCCGTCCCGGCCCACCGCAGCCTGTCCCGGCCCACCGCAGCCCGTCCCAGTCCACCACACCCTGTCCAAGCCCACCACAGCCCGTCCCAGCTTACCACAGCCCACCACAGCCCGTCCCGACCCACCACAGCCCGTCCCAGATCTCCACAGCCCTTCCCAGCCCGTCCCAGCCCACCACAGCCCGTCCCAGCCCACCAAAGCCCATCCCAGCCTGTCCCAGCCCGTCCCAGACCACCACAGACCTTCCCAGCCCACCATAGCCCACCACAGCCCGTCCCAGCCCAACACAGCCCGTCCGTACCCACCACAGCCCGTCCCAGCTTACCATGGCCCGCCACGGCCCACCACGGCTTGACACGGCCCACCACAGCCCGCCACAGCCCGTCCCAGCTTACCACAGCCCACCACATCCCGTCCCGGCCCACCGCAGCCTATCCTCACCCACCATAGCCCGTCCCGACCCACCACAGCCTGTCCCAGCCCACCACAGCCCGTCCAAGCCCACCACAGCCCACCACATCCCGTTCCGGCCCACCGCAGCCCATCCTCACCCACCATAACCCGTCCCAGCCCACCACAGCCTGTCCCGGCCCACCACAGCCCGTCCAAGCCCACCACAGCCCACCACATCCCGTTCCGGCCCACCGCAGCCCATCCTCACCCACCATAACCCGTCCCAGCCCACCACAGCCTGTCCCGGCCCACCACAGCACGTCCCGGCCCACCGCAGCCCGTCCCAAACCACGACAGCCCTTCCCAGACAACCACAGCCCACCACAGCCCGTCCTAGCTTGTCCCAGCCCACCACAGCCCGTCCCAGCCCACCACAGCCCGTCCCGGCCCACCACAGCCCGTCCCGGCCCACCACAGCCCGTCCCGGCCCACCACAGCCCGTCCCGGCCCACCACAGCCCGTCCCGGACCACCACAGCCCGTCCCGGACCACCATAGCCCACCACAGCCCGTCCCAGCTTGTCCCAGCCCAACGCAGCCCATCCCAGCCCAACGCAGCCCGTCCCAGCCCAACGCAGCCCGTCCCAGCCCAACGCAGCCCGTCCCAGCCCAACGCAGCCCGTCCCAGCTTACCATGGCCCGCCACGGCCCGCCGCAGCCCACCACAGCCCACCACAGCCCGTCCAGGCCCACCACAGACTATCCCAGCTTACCACAGCCCACCACAGCCCGTCCCAGCCCACCAAGCCCATCCCAGCTCGTCCCAGCCCATGCCAGCCCATCCCGGCCCACCACGGTCCGTCCCAGCCCACCACGGTTCACTTCAGCCCACAACATCCCGTCCCAGCCAACCAGCACCCGTCCCAGCCCGTCCCCGCCCACCACAGCCCGTCCCAGCCCACCACAGCCCACCACAGCTCACTACAGGCCGTCCCAGCACGTCCCAGCACACCACAGCCTACTACAGACCGTCCCAACACGTCCCAGTCCGTCCCAGCTCGTCCCAGCCCACCACAGCCCACTACAGCTCGTCCCAACACGTCCTAGCCCGTCCCAGCCCACCACAGCCCGTCCCAGCCCACCACAGCCCGTCGAAGCCCACCACAGCCCGCCCCCGCCCACAACAGCCCGTCCCAACCCACCACAGCCCGTCCCAGCCCACCACAGCTCACCACAGCCCAACACAGTACGTCCCAGCCCACCACGGCACACCATAGCCCACCACGGCCCACCACAGCCCACCACAGCCCGTCCCAGCCCACCACGGCCCGACCCAGCCCACCACGGCCCGGCCCGGCCCACCACGGCCTACCTCAGCCCACCACGGCCCGTGCCAGCCCACCACGGCCCGTGCCAGCCCACCACGGCCCGTGCCAGCCCGTCCCAGCCCACTACAGCCCGTCCCAACCCACCGCAGCCCGTGTTAGCCCAGCAGAGCCCGTCCCAACCCACCACAGCCCATCCCAGCCCGTCCCAGCCCACCGCAGCCCGTCCCAGCCTGTCCCAGCCCACCACAGCCCGTCCCAGACTGTCCCAGCCCACTATAACCCACCACATTCCGTCCCAGCCCACCATAACCCATCCCAGCCCGTCCCAGCGCAGCACAGCTCGTCCCAGCCAACCACAGCCGGTCCCCAGCCCGTCCCAGCCCACCATAACCCACCACAGCCCGACCCAGTCCACCACAACCCGTCCCAGCCCGTTGCAGCCCGTCGCAGCCCACCAAAACCCGTCCCAGCCCACCACAGCCTGCCACAGCCCGTCCCAGCTCGTCCCAGGCCACCAGAGCCAGTCCCAGCCCGTCCCAGCCTGTCTCAGTTGACCACAACCCACCACAGCCCATCCCAGACCACCACAGCCCACCACAGCTTACCACAGCCCGTCCCAGCCCACCACAGTCCACCACAGCCCGTCCCCAACCACCACAGCCCTTCTCCGCCCAATACAACTTGTCCCTGCCCACTACAGCCCGTCCCAGACCACCACAGCCTGTCCCAGCCCACCACAGACCGTCCCAGCCAACCACGGCCCGTCTCAGCTCACCACAGCCTGTCCCAGCCCACCACAACACACCACAGCCAAACACGGCCCACCACAGCCCGTCCCAGCCCACCACAGGCCACTACAGCACACCACAGCCTAACGCAGACCACCAGAGCCCGTCCCAGCCCACCATAGCCCACCACAGCCCGTCCCAGCCCACCACAGCCCGTCCCGACCCACCACAGCCCTTCCCAGCTCGTCCCAGCCCGTCCCAGCCCGTCCCAGACCACCATAGCCCACCACAGCCCCGTCCCAGCCCAACACAGCCCGTCCCTACCCACCACAGCCCGTCCCAGCTTACCATGGCCCGCCACGGCCCACCACGGCTTGACACGGCTTACCACAGCCCGCCACAGCCCGTCCCAGCTTACCACAGCCCACCACAGCCCGTCCCGGCCCACCGCAGCCTATCCTCACCCACCATAGCCCATTCCCGGCCCACCACAGCCTGTCCCAGCCCACCACAGCCTGTCCAAGCCCACCACAGCCCGCCACAGCCCGTCCCAGCTTACCACAGCACACCACATCCCGTTCCGGCCCACCGCAGCCCGTCCCAGCCCACCACAGCCCGTCCCAGCCCACCACAGCCCGTCCCGGCCCACCACAGCCCGTCCCAGCCCACCACAGCCCGTCCCAGCCCGTCCCAGCCCACCCGCAGCCCGTCCCAGCCTGTCCCAGCCCACCACAGCCCGTCCCAGACTGTCCCAGCCCACTATAACCCACCACATTCCGTCCCAGCCCACCATAACCCGTCCCAGCCCGTCCCAGCGCAGCACAGCTCGCCCCAGCCAACCACAGCCGGTCCCAGCCCGTCCCAGCCCACCACAACCCACCACAGCCCGTCCCAGCCCACCACAGCCTGTCCCCCGACTATTACAGCCCGTCCCCGCCCACCACATCACATCCCAGACTCACCAGAGTCCGTCCCTAGCCCACCACAGCCCGTGCCAGCCCACCACAGCCCGTCCCAGCCCACCACAGCTTTTTCCAGCCCGTCCCAGCACACCACAGCCCACCACAGCACATCCCCGCCCACCACAATTTGTCCCAGCCCACCACAACCCACCAGAGCCCGTCCTAGCTTACCACACCCCACCACAGCCCTTCTCAGCTCACCACAACCCGCCACGGCCCGTCCCCGCCCACCACGGCCCGTCCCGGCCCGTGTCAGCCCTTACTAGCCCACCACAGCCCGTGCCAGCCCGTCCCAGCCAACCGCAAGCCCGTCCCAGACCACCACAGCCCGTCCCAGACCACCACAGCCCGTCCCAGCCCGTCAAAGCCCACCACAACCCACCACAGCCCGTCCCAGCTTACCACAGCCCACCACATCCCGTCCCAGCCCACCGCAGCCCATCCTCACCCACCATAGCCCGTCCCAGCCCACAACAGCCTGTCCCAGCCCACCACAGCCCGTCACAGACCACCACAGCCCTTCCCAGCCCACCATAGCCCACCACAGCCCGTCCTAGCTTGTCCCAGCCCAACGCAGCCCGTCCCAGCCCAACGCAGCCCGTCCCAGCCCAACACAGCCCGTCCCAGCCCAACACAGCCCGTCCCAGCCCAACACAGCCCGTCCCAGCTTACCATGGCACGCCACGGCCCTCCACGGCCCGCAGCAGCCCACCACAGCCCACCACAGCCCGTCCAGGCCCACCACAGACTATCCCAGCTTACCACAGCCCACCACAGCCCGTCCCAGCCCACCAAGCCCATCCCAGCTCGTCCCAGCCCATGCCAGCCCATCCCGGCCCACCACGGTCCGTCCCAGCCCACCACGGCCCACATCAGCCCACAACGGCCCGTCCCAGCCAACCAGCACCCGTCCCAGCCCGTCCCAGCCCGTCCCAGCCCACCACAGCCCGTACCAGCCCACCACAGCTCACTACAGGCCGTCCCAGCACGTTCCAGCCCACCACAGCCCATTACAGACCGTCCCAGCACGTCCCAGTCCGTCCCAGCTCGTCCCAGCCCACCACAGCCCACTACAGCTCGTCCCAACACGTCCTAGCCCGTCCCAGCCCACCACAGCCCGTCCCAGCCCACCACAGCTCACCACAGCCCAACACAGTACGTCCCAGCCCACCACGGTCCACCAGAGTCCACCACGGCCCGTCCCAGCCCACCACAGCACGTCCCAGCCCGTCCCAGCCCACCACAGCCCGTCCCAGCCCACCACAGCCCGTCCCAGCCCACCACAGCCCGTCCCAGCCCACCACAGCCCGTCCCAGCCCACCACAGCCCGTCCCAGCCCACCACAGCCCGTCCCAGCCCACCACAGCCCACCACAGCTTGTACCAGCCCACCACAGCCCGTCCCAGCCCACCGCGGCCCACCTCAGCCCAGCAGAGCCCGTCCGAACCCACTACAGCCCGTCCAGCCCACCACAGCCCGTCCCAGACCGTCCCAGTGCACCTCTGCCCCTCCCAGGCCACCACAGGCCGTCCCAGCCCACCACCGGCCGTCCCAGCCCACCACCGGCCGTCCCAGCCCGTCTCAGCTCACCACAACCCACCACAGCCCGTCCCAGCCCAGCACAGCCCACCACAGACTGTCCCCCACCATTACAGCCCATCCCCGCCCACCACATCACATCCCAGACTCACCAGAGTCCGTCCCAGCCCACCACAGCCCGTGCTAGCCCGTCCCAGCCCACCACAGCCCGTCCCAGCCCACCACAGCTTTTTCCAGCCCGTCCCAGCACACCACAGCCCACCACAGCACATCCCCGCCCACCACAATTTGTCCCAGCCCACCACAACCCACCAGAGCCCGTCCCAGCTTACCACACCCCACCACAGCCCTTCTCAGCTCACCACAACCCGCCACGGCCCGTCACCGCCCACCAAAGCCCGTCCCCGCCCACCACGGCCCGTCCCGGCCCACGACGGCCCGGCCCGGCCCGTGTCAGCCCTTACTAGCCCACCACAGCCCGTCCCAGCCCGTCCCAGCCAACCGCAGCCCGTCCCAGACCACCACAGCCCGTCCCAGGCAACCACAGCCTGTGCCAGCCCGTCCCAGCCCGCCACAGCCTGTCCCAGCCCGTCCCCGCCCACCACAGCTTGTCCCAGCCCGTCGCAGCCCGTCCCAGCCCGTCCCAGCCCGTCGCAGCCTGTCGCAGCCCACCACATCCCGTCGCAGCCCGTCCAAGCCCATCCCCGCCCACCACGGCCTGTCCCCGCCCACCACGGCCCACCTCAGCCCAGCAGTGCCTGTCCCAGCCCACCGCAGCCCGTCCAAGCCCACCACATCCCGTCCCCCGCCCGTCCCAGCCCACCGCAGCCCGTCCCAGCCCACCGCAGCCCGTCCCAGCCCACCACAGCCCGTCCAAACCCCTCGCAGCCTGTCTCAGTTCACCACAACCCACCACAGCCCGTCCCAGCCCACCACAGCTTACCACAGCCTGTCCCCGCCCACCAGGCCCGTCCCAGCCCACGACAGCCCGTCCCAGCCCACCACAGACCACTACAGCAGCCCACCACAGCCCGTCCCAGCCTGTCCCCGCCCACCACAGCCCGTCCCCGCCCACCACGGCCCGTCCCCGCCCACCACGGCCCGTCCCCGCCCACCACGGCCCGTCCCCGCCCACCACAACTTCTCTCTGCCCACTACGGCCTGGCCGGGCCCACCACGGCCTGTCCCAGCCCACCACGGCCCGTTCCCGCCCACAACAGCTTCTCTCAACCCACCACAGCCCACCACAGCACGTGCCGGCCCACCAGAGCCCGTCCCACCCCACCACAGCTCGTTCCAGGCCGTCCCGGCCCACCCCAGCCCACCAGAGCCCATCCCAGCCCACCCCAGCCCGTCCCGGACCACCACAGCCCGTCTCGGACCACCACAGCCCATCCCCGACCACCACAGTATGTGCCAGCCCTTCCCAGCCCACCACAGCCCGTCCCCGACCACCACAGTATGTCCCAGCCCGGGCCAGCCCACCATGGCACACCGCAGCCCACCACAGCCCGTCCCAGCCCACCACAGCCCTTCCCAGCTCACCACAGCCCACCACAGCCCATTACAGCTTACCACGGCCCGCCACGGCCCGTCCCAGCCCGCCACGGCCCACCTGTGTTACGAACAATATCTCACCTTCTTGATTTTGGCACCTCCTTTCTCTATGATGTTCTTGTGGAACTGTTTGCAGATGGGGACAGAAATAGAAAAGCTGTTTTCAACCTAAGGGAGAAAGGAAGGGAGAACTGAAGATTACACTGTCGTGGCAAGGGAGGCCCGACTTCAGGAGCTCTGATAAACGAGCTTTTGAAAACAGGCTTCGACCCAAGGAAGTTCTCTATACGAGGGACTTTTGTAAGACTAAACAAAGGCAAGGACGTTCCCCTGTAGCCTTCACATAACAGGTACTACCCCCTGCCTCCATTCAGCCAAAACAGCGTCGACAGCTCCCTCCTCTTGAGGTGTTTTAGCTCTACCCAAGCCAGTAGAGCTCTCCTTTGCCTCAGGGTTATCCAGGCACGTAGGAGGGAAGAGCAGGCAGAGACCTCCTTACCAGGTCTGCCACCATCTTTTGCGTGTACTCGGTGCACTTCTCCACCTCGTTTTTGGGACCTCGGAGTTGGACGATGTCACTCTTGTGTGCAGGGTCTGGGAAGCTGATGATAACCTGCAGGAGCGGTCATTTATAGTTAGCTCAAGCAAAAGCAAGAACCCTTGTGTCAGACACATGCAAAGGTTGGGGGGATCCTACACATGCCCTCTTCCCATTCAGAAACAGGGAACCGTGTTAGCGGCCTCTGGCTAAAAGAACTATCTTCTCAGACACTTGCGCTACAGAGCCACTAAAGTTACGACTTCTGTGACGACAGGCCTACTACCCATGTAGGAAAGAACCCCTCTGGATTCCTCCTCTCCTACAAAGCCTTACCTCTGGGAATTGCTCCCGGATTTCCCAGACCCGCTCAGCCTTCTGCCCAATGATGGTCCGGTGGAATTTCTGCTCAACGATTAGGTCCGCAGCGTGTTCATTTTTCTGACGGGAACAGAGGGCACGCTGAGTGTTCAGCCGGAGAGCCATCTACTTTGACTTAGCGGTTTGCTGCCCGACGGTTTACTTGCCAGCACTGTCCCTCTTTTCTCCAGACCAAATTCACTCTGCGTTGACAGAGAAGGGCTACCCGAGGGAACAGAGGAAGACATTTGTGAAGAGGAACTTGCACTTGTCATGAGATCCAAGTGCTCGGTGGGCAAGGGGCACACACTCGCGTCAGAAGGTTACAAGGGAACACGAGAGCCCAAACCCTGCAGTCTCCCAAACATCACGTCCTACCCACTCACCATACGGGAAGCGAGTTCCAGCAGCTCTTTCTTGGCCTGTGGGACCCCCTGTGGGTCTCCTTCCATTCTGATCGGGTTGCTCTTCTCGTTGTCCGGGGGAATGCGCACAGACACCTTGTACAGATCCTTCATCCTGTTCACTTCGAGGCAAGGACTGTGGTGACGCCGTCTGCTAGGCAAAGACCTGGAAGCAAGGCACCTTGATTATCACTGCTCAGAGGCTGTTGAAGAAGTAAAGACGCCTCTGGGAAGGGCTCAGCGGGGTAGGGTTGAGCCAGGGGAAATTGCCTCTTCCCCCTGGAGTTCAGCGAGAGCAGACCTGTGCCACACGAGAGCCTGTCCAAGTAAATACCGTGGCATCTACAGAGCCCATTGTTCCCTTGTCAGAGCCAGGCGTGTTTCTTCCCCAAACAGTATCACATTTAGAGCAGAGGACAATCGTTCCTTTCTACCCCAAACTCTTGGCTGGGGACACGTTGCAGTGCTATCAAACTAGCAGACCGCAACAAGGCTTTAGCGTTGGCCATATTCTACTGCCGGTGCTGTAGCACCTTCCTCCAGAGGCCAGACCACACTGCTCCTCCTCCAGCTGACACCCTCTCCCACAAGCCACAGGGCTATTTAACCCCTTAGCGGGAACCAGCTACACCTGCACGTCGTCCACGTCAATCAACCCACTGCCTCTGA
This sequence comes from Falco cherrug, assembly GCF_023634085.1. Lineage (NCBI taxonomy): Eukaryota > Metazoa > Chordata > Aves > Falconiformes > Falconidae > Falco > Falco cherrug. The sequence continues at coordinate 8,729 of NW_026599323.1, forward strand.
GGCAAGGCCACAGCTGCGTGTTATCAATGCTAATCAACCCACCGCCTTCATTCCTCTACAGGGAGAAGCTCACCAAGCACATTTCCACCACCCACAACTGGCTGCTAAAATGTCATTCGCACAGAGAAGTAATTCCACTACTGTTCAGGCTCCCAAGGTACTTTCACACGTTAAAGCCATCGCAAGGCCTCACGGCCCATTTCTCTCCTTGTACCACCACCACTCCAGGAAAGCAGAGGAAACGTGATGGAGACAGCACACTGGGTGAGCTACAGAGCCCCTGATATGATCTGCTAAACACGAAGAGTGTGAGCATGGGAAGGACTAGAAAGGCACTCCACTTACCGTTTAGCTGCGTTCTTGCCAATGAGGTGTCGGTGGAATTGGTGGTCAGCCTTGATTATTGCGTAATCCATCCCGTGGATCTAAAAAGAATTATATTTTTATATCTATATCTATATATGTATGTATGTCCAATATTATATATTATATTATATAGGGCCAGGTAGGACAGGCCACCGCTTCTGTCTCGTGCCCTAAGTAACTGCCTACTGCCAGTATTGGCACTGACTCACCAGCGGTCAGCTACAAGCACTTCTGCTCTTAAGCAGAGCACAAGCATTCCTCTGCTTTGAGAAGAGAGCATTGTGCTCATGAAACATTGAAAAGACTGACTTCTATGCCTCTCCAGCTATAACCAAGAGAATCCTTCCTTCTCCGCACCAAAAAAATTAATGCTGACTTTTCAAGGATGCTGTGGATGAGTTTCATAACCAAGGGGCGTCATCCACCTGGCCACACAATTTGTCTCCTGCAAGTTCGATTAAGCATGCCAAGACATCCTATGGATGTGACAAACACCTCATCACCTCTGCTCTGTTGCCCCTTCTTCCCCCAGTTTCTTACTGGAACTAGTAACTGCAGCTCACCAGTTCCTTGAGCATGGCTTCAATCTGTTCCTGAGCCACATGCACATCTTCTGTAGGTCCTTCCAAAGTGATGTTATCCTCTCCTCCAGTGAATTTGATGTGAACCTTGAGGTGAAGGACAATGAATCTCTTCAGAATTTGCCAAGATCCAAGCCAGGCCAATGCTTTTGGTCAGGCCTACACCATCGATCCCTGCCACTGAGAGATGTGCTCCTTCCCAAAAAGCCCAGACCAAATCCCCACAATTTTACAAGTCAGAAACTTAACAATTTCGGCCATATGGCAGTGCCTAGAGCCCAAGGCTCTGGTGCTGCCCCGGTTTCTGCAAGGGCTTTGGAGAAGTTTACTCATCTAGCCTTTATCTAGATACCGTCTAACTCCCCAGGGAGAAGCCTTGCTGCACTCGCCATTTCCAGGTATCCTACTACATCAGTTCTCAAAACAGCACCACATAAAGCTTCCTTGGAAGGGCTCAACCCATGACAATAACATAGGAGGAGCAGTGTTTGCAGCAGTAAAAGAGAGGGTTCCCTTGAACGGCAAAGATCTGTGTCATTTCCCCCTGGTTTTACCCACGCTAGAATACACCTCTCTCTTTCGTGACGAGTGATCTGGACTAAACCTTTTTCTACGCCGGGGGTGCTAAGCTAACCAGCTCACCCATACCTTTGGCATCTGCTGAGTTATTTTGGCCAGGTTCTGTCCTTTCTTTCCAATAATGAAACGATGAAGCCAAGAGGGGGCAGAGACCGAGGAGACGGTAAAACTGTTGGCCTGAGAGACAGAAAAACAGAGAAGCTGTTTGATGGACAAACCACAGCCCACCACAGCAAGTCCCAGCCCACCACAGCCCGTCCCAGCCCGTCTCAGCTCACCACAACTCGCCACCGCGCACCACAGCCCGTCCCACCCCACCACAGCCCACCAGAGCCCATCCCGGACCACCACAGCCCATCCCAGCCCACCACAGCCCGTCCCAGCTTACCACAGCCCACCACAGCCCATCCCAGCCCACCACAGCCCGTCTCAGCACAGCACAGCCCACCACAGCCTGTCCCGGCACAGCACAACTCGTCCCAGCCCACCACAGCCCGTCCCAGGCAGCCACAGCCCGTCCCAGCCCACCACAGCCCACCACAGCCCGTCCCCGCCCACCACAGCCTGTCACAGCACACCAAAGCCCACCACAGCCCATCACAGCCCACCACAGCCCGTCACAGCCCACCACAGCCTGTCCCAGCCCACCACAGCCCGTCCTAGCCTACCACAGCCCACCACAGCCCGTCCCAGCCCACCACAGCCCGTCCCAGCCACCCACAGCCCACCACAGCCCATCCCGGCCTGCCACGGCCCACCACGTCCCGCCACAGCCCACCATGGCGCGCCACAGCCCGTCACAGACCATCACAGACTATCCCGGCCCGCCAAATCCCATCCCAGCCCGCCACAGCTAGTGCCAGCCCACCACAGCCCACCACAGCCTGTCCCAGACCACCACAGCCCACCACAGCCCACCACAGCCCGTCTCAGCCCACCACTACCCACCACAGCCCGCCAAGGCCCACCACAGCCCACCACTGCCCACCACGGCACACCACAGCCTGCCACGGCCCGCCAGAGCCCACCACGGCCCGCCACTACCCACCACGGCCCACCACAGCTCGTCCCAGCCAACCACAGCCCACCACGGCCCGCCAAGGCCCACCACAGCCCACCACAGCCCACCACAGCCTTTCCCAGCCCACCACTGCCCGTCTCAGCCCGTCCCAGGCCACCACAGCCCTTCCCAGCCCACTACAGCCCTCCACAGCACACCACAGCCCGTCCCAGCCACCCACAGCCCACCACGGCCCGGCCCGGCCTGCCACGGCCCACCACGGCCCGCCACGGCCCACCACAGCCTGTCCCAGGCACCACAGCCCATCCCACACTACCACAGCCCATCCCAGCGCACCACGGTCTGCCACAACCCGCCATACCCCGCCACAGCCTGTCCCAGCCCGCCACAGCTCGTCCCAGCCCGCCACAGCTCGTCCCAGCCCGTCCCAGCCCACCACAGCCCGTCCCAGCCCACCACAGCCCGTCCCAGCCCACCACAGCCCGTCCCAGCCCACCACAGCCCACCACAGCCCGTCCCAGCCTACCACAGCCCATCCCAGCCCACCACAGCCTGCAACGGCCCACCACGGCCCACCACAGCCACGGTGCATCACAGCCCGACACAGCCCACCACAGCCTACCACGGCCCACCACAGCCCACCACGGAACGTCCCAGCCCACCACGGAACGTCCCAGCCCACCACAGCCCATCGCAGCCCACCACAGCTCGTCCCAGCCCACCACAACCGTCCACAGCACGTCCCAGCCCACCACGGTCCACCACAGCCGCCACGGCCCACCACAGCCCACCACGGCCCACCATAGCCAACCACTGCCTGTCCCTGCCCGCCACGGCCCTCCACAGCCAGCCACGGCCCTCCACGGCCCGTCCCATCCCGCCACAGACTGTCCCAGCCCACCAAAGCCCGCCCCAGCCCGCGTCAGCTAGTCCCAGCCCACCAGAGCCCGTCCCAGCCCGTCCCAGGCCACCACAGCCTGTCACAGCTCACCGAAGCCTGTCCCACCTCTACCACAGCCCATCCCAGCACACCACAGCCCACCACAGCCCACCACGGCCCACCACGGCCCACCACAGCCCACTACGGCCCACCACTGCCAGCCACGGCCCATTACAGCCCGCCACGGGCCGTCGCGGAACGCCACGGCCCACCACTGCCCGCCACGGCCCACCACGGCCCGCCACAGCTAGTCCCAGCCCACCACAGCCCACCACAGCCCACCACAGCCCACCACAGCGCTTCACAGCCCTCCACAGCACTCCACAGCCCGTCCCAGCCCACCACGGCCCACCACAACTCACCACAGCCCACCACGGCCCGCCAAGGCCCACCACAGCCCACCACGGCACGCCACGGCCCACCACTGCCCGCCACAGCCCACAACGGCCCGTCACAGCCCATCCCAGCCCGCCACAGCCCACCACAGCCCACCACAGACCGTCCCAGCCTACCACAGCTTATCCCAGCCAACCACAGCCCACCCTAGTCCACCACAGCCCGTCACAGCCCACCACAGCCTGTCACAGCCCACCACAGCCCACCACAGCCCGTCAAAGCCCACCACAGCCCGTCTCAGCTCACCACAACCCGTCCCAGACGACCACATCCCGTCCCAGCCCACCACAGCCCACCACAGCCCGTCCGAGCCCACCACAGCCCGTCCCAGCCCACCACGGCCCACCACGGCCCACCACAGCCCGTCACGGCCCACCACGGCCCATCACGGCCTGCCACGGCCCATTACAGCCCGTCACGGGCCGTTGCGGCACGCCACGGCCCACCACGGCCCGCCACAGCCCTCCACAGCCCTCCACAGCCCTCCACAGCCCTCCACAGCCCTCCACAGCCCAGCACGGCCCAGCACGGCCCACCACGGCCCGGCCAAGACCCACCACAGCCCACCACGGCCCCCCACAGCCCACCACTGTCCGGCCAAGCCCGCCACGGCCCACCACGGCACACCACGGCCAACCACAACCCACAACGGCCCGCCAGACCCCAACACAGCCCGTCACAGGCCGTCCCAGACCGCCACAGCAAGTCTTGGCCCACCACAGCCCATCCAAGACCGCCACAGCCCGTCCCAGTCCACCACAGCCCACAACAGCCCGTCCAAGCCCACCACACCTTATCCCAGCCCGTGCCAGCCCGTGCCAGCCCGTCCCAGGCCACCACAGCCTGTCGCAGCTCACCAAAGCCCGTCCCACCTCACCACAGCCCGTCCCAGTCCACCACAGCCCACCACGGCCCGCCACGGCCCCCCACGGCCCGTCACAGCCCGTCACAGCCCACCACAGCCCACCACAGCCCGTCACAGCCCACCACAGCCCACCACAGCCCACCACAGCGCACCACAGCCTGGCCCAGCCCACCACAGCCCATCCCAGCCCACCACAGCCCACTACAGCCCACCACAGGCCACCACAACTCGTCCCAGCCCAAAACAGATGGTCCCAGCCAACCACAGCCCACCACAGCCTATCACAGATGGTCCCAGCCAAGCGCAGCCCATCCCAGCCCACCACAGCCCATCCCAGCCCACCACAGCTTGTCCAGCCCGTCCCCGCCCACCACAGCTTGTCCCAGCCCACCACAGCCGGTCCCAGCCCACCACAGCCTGTCCCCCGCCTGCCACAGCCCGTCCCCGCCCACCACAGGCCATCTCCGCCTACCACAGCCCATCCCAGCCCACCACAGCTAGTTCCCGCCCACCACAGCCCATCCCCGCCCACCACAGCCTGTCCCAGCACCACAGAACGTCCCAGCCAACCACAGCCCGTCCCAGCCCACCACAGCTTACCACAAACCACCACAGCCCACCACAGCCCGTCCCAGCCAACGACAGCCCGTCCCAGCCCGCCACAACCCACTACAAACCACCACAGCCCAAAATGGCCCGCCACAGCCCGCCACGGCGCACCACGGCCCACCACGGCCCACCACAGCCCACCACTGCCCGACCCTGCCCGCCACGGCCCACCACGGCCTACCACAGCCCGTCCCAACCCACCACAGCCCGTCCCAGCCCACCACAGCCCGTCCCAGACCGTCCCAGTGCACCTCTGCCCCTCCCAGCCCACCACAGGCCGTCCCAGCCCACCACAGGCCGTCCCAGCCCACCAGAGCCCATCCCAGCCCACCAGAGCCCGTCCCAGCCCGTCTCAGCTCACCACAACCCACCACAGCCCGTCCCAGCCCACCACAGCCCACCACAGCCTGTCCCCGACCATTACAGCCCGTCCCCGCCCACCACATCACATCCCAGACTCACCAGAGTCCGTCCCAGCGCACCACAGCCCGTGCCAGCCCGTCCCAGCCCACCACAGCCCGTCCCAGCCCACCACACCTTTTTCCAGCCCGTCCCAGCACACCACAGCCCACCACAGCCCAACACAGTACGTCCCAGCTCGTCCCAGCCCACCACAGCACGTCCCAGCCACTCCCAGCACACCATAGCCCGTCCCCCGCCCACCACAATTTGTCCCAGCCCACCACAACCCACCAGAGCCCGTCCCAGCTTACCACACCCCACCACAGCCCTTCTCAGCTCACCACAACCCGCCACGGCCCGTCCCCGCCCACCAAAGCCCGTCCCTGCCCACCACAGCCCGTCCCAGCCCACCACGGCCCACCACGGCCCGTCACGGCCCACCACAGCCCGTCACGGCCCACCACGGCCCATCACGGCCTGCCACGGCCCATTACAGCCCGTCACGGGCCGTTGCGGCACGCCACGGCCCACCACGGCCCGCCACAGCCCTCCACAGCCCTCCACAGCCCTCCACAGCCCTCCATGGCCCAGCACGGCCCACCACGGCCCACCACGGCCCGGCCAAGACCCACCACAGCCCACCACGGCCCCCCACAGCCCACCACTGTCCGGCCAAGCCCGCCACGGCCCACCACGGCACACCACGGCCAACCACAACCCACAACGGCCCGCCAGACCCCAACACAGCCCGTCACAGGCCGTCCCAGACCACCACAGCAAGTCTTGGCCCACCACAGCCCATCCAAGACCGCCACAGCCCGTCCCAGCCCACCACAGCCCACAACAGCCTGTCCAAGCCCACCACACCTTATCCCAGCCCGTGCCAGCCCGTGCCAGCCCGTCCCAGGCCACCACAGCCTGTCGCAGCTCACCAAAGCCCGTCCCACCTCACCACAGCCCGTCCCAGTCCACCACAGCCCACCACAGCCCACCACGGCCCACCACGGCCCGCCACTGCCCGCCACGGCCCCCCACGGCCCGTCACAGCCCGTCACAGCCCACCACAGCCCACCACAGCCCGTCACAGCCCACCACAGCCCACCACAGCCCACCACAGCCCACCACAGCCCACCACAGCCTGGCCCAGCCCACCACAGCCCATCCCAGCCCACCACAGCCCACCACAGGCCACCACAACTCGTCCCAGCCCAAAACAGATGGTCCCAGCCAACCACAGCCTGTCCCAGCCTATCACAGATGGTCCCAGCCAAGCGCAGCCCATCCCAGCCCACCACAGCCCATCCCAGCCCACCACAGCTTGTCCAGCCCGTCCCCGCCCACCACAGCTTGTCCCAGCCCACCACAGCCGGTCCCAGCCCACCACAGCCTGTCCCCGCCTGCCACAGCCCGTCCCCGCCCACCACAGGCCATCTCCGCCTACCACAGCCCATCCCAGCCCACCACAGCTAGTTCCCGCCCACCACAGCCCATCCCCGCCCACCACAGCCTGTCCCAGCACCACAGAACGTCCCAGCCAACCACAGCCCGTCCCAGCCCACCACAGCTTACCACAAACCACCACAGCCCACCACAGCCCGTCCCAGCCAACGACAGCCCGTCCCAGCCCACCACAGCCCACTACAAACCACCACAGCCCAAAATGGCCCGCCACAGCCCGCCACGGCGCACCACGGCCCACCACGGCCCACCACAGCCCACCACTGCCCGACCCTGCCCGCCACGGCCCACCACGGCCTACCACAGCCCGTCCCAACCCACCACAGCCCGTCCCAGCCCACCACAGCCCGTCCCAGACCGTCCCAGTGCACCTCTGCCCCTCCCAGCCCACCACAGGCCGTCCCAGCCCACCACAGGCCGTCCCAGCCCACCAGAGCCCATCCCAGCCCACCAGAGCCCGTCCCAGCCCGTCTCAGCTCACCACAACCCACCACAGCCCGTCCCAGCCCACCACAGCCCACCACAGCCTGTCCCCGACCATTACAGCCCGTCCCCGCCCACCACATCACATCCCAGACTCACCAGAGTCCGTCCCAGCGCACCACAGCCCGTGCCAGCCCGTCCCAGCCCACCACAGCCCGTCCCAGCCCACCACACCTTTTTCCAGCCCGTCCCAGCACACCACAGCCCACCACAGCCCAACACAGTACGTCCCAGCTCGTCCCAGCCCACCACAGCACGTCCCAGCCACTCCCAGCACACCATAGCCCGTCCCCGCCCACCACAATTTGTCCCAGCCCACCACAACCCACCAGAGCCCGTCCCAGCTTACCACACCCCACCACAGCCCTTCTCAGCTCACCACAACCCGCCACGGCCCGTCCCCGCCCACCAAAGCCCGTCCCTGCCCACCACGGCCCGTCCTGGCCCACCACGGCCCGTCACAGCCCACCACAGCCCGTCACAGCCCAGCCCAGCCCGTCACAGCCCACCACAGCCCGTCACAGCCCGGCCCTGCCCACCACAGCCCGTCCCAGCTCACCACAGCCCGTCCCAGCCAACCACAGCCCGTCCCAGCCCACCACAGCTTACCACAAACCACCACAGCCCACCACAGCCCGTCCCAGCCAAAGACAGCCCGTCCCAGCCCGCCACAGCCCACTACAAACCACCACAGCCCAAAATGGCCCGCCACAGCCCGTCCCACACCACCACGGCCCACCACAGCCCGCCACGGCGCACCACGGCCCACCACGGCCCACCACTGCCCGACCCTGCCCGCCACGGCCCACCACGGCCCGTCTCAACCCAACTCAGCCCGTCCCAGCCCACCACAGCTCACCACAGCCCAACACAGTACGTCCCAGCCCACCACGGCACACCATAGCCGACCACGGCCCGTCCCAGCCCACCACGGCCCGTCCCAGCCCACCACGGCCCGTCCCAGCCCGTCCCAGCCCGTCCCCGCCCACCACGGCCCTCCCCGCCCACCACGGACTGTCCCCGCCCACCACGGCCCGTCCTCGTCCACCACGGCCCGTCCCAGCCCACCACAGCCCGTCCCCGCCCACCACAGCCCGTCCCAGCCCACCACAGCCCGTCCCAGCTCGTCCCAGCCCACCGCAGCCCGTACCCGCCCACCGCAGCCCACCACAGCCCACCGCAGCCCGTCCCAGACCATCCCAGCCCACCACAGCCCGTCCAAACCCGTCCCAGCACACTACAGCCAGTCCCAGCCCACCACAGCTCGTCCCAGCCCACTACAGACCGTCCCAGCCCACCACAGCCCTGCACAGCCCGTCCCAGGCCACCAGAGCCCGTCCAAGCCCGTCCCAGCCTGTCTCAGTTCACCACAACCGACCACAGCCCGTCCCAGCCCACCACAGCCCGTCCCAGCTCGTCCCAGCCCACCACAGCACGTCCCAGCCACTCCCAGCACACCATAGCACGTCCCAGCCCACCACAGCCCGTCCCAGCCCACCACGGCTCACCTCAGCCCAGCAGAGCCCGTCCCAACCCACTACAGCCCGTCCCAGCCCACCACAGCCCGTCCCAGACCGTCCCAGGGCACCTCTGCCCCTCCCAGCCCACCACAGGCCGTCCCAGCCCACCACAGGCCGTCACAGCCCACCAGAGCCCATCCCAGCCCACCAGAGCCCGTCCCAGCTCACCACAACCCACCACAGCCCGTCCGAGCCCAGCACAGCCCACCACAGCCTGTCCCCGACTATTACAGCCCGTCCCCGCCCACCACATCACATCCCAGACTCACCAGAGTCCGTCCCAGCGCACCACAGCCCGTGCCAGCCCGTCCCAGCCCACCACAACCCGTCCCAGCCCACCACAGCTTTTTCCAGCCCGTCCCAGCACACCACAGCCCACCACAGCACATCCCCGCCCACCACAATTTGTCCCAGCCCACCACAACCCACCAGAGCCCGTCCCAGCTTACCACACCCCACCACAGCCCTTCTCAGCTCACCACAACCTGCCACGGCCCGTCCCCGCCCACCAAAGCCCGTCCCTGCCCACCACGGCCTGTCCTGGCCCACCACGGCCCGTCCCGGCCCACCACGGCCCGTCCCGGCCCGTGTCAGCCCTTCCTAGCCCACCACAGCCCGTGCCAGCCCGTCCCAGCCAACCGCAGCCCGTCCCAGCCCACCACAGCCCGTCCCAGCCCACCACAGCCCGTCTCAGGCAACCACAGCCCGTGCCAGCCCGTCCCAGCCCGCCACAGCCTGTCCCAGCCCGTCCCCGCCCACCACAGCTTGTCCAAGCCCGTCGCAGCCCGTCCCAGCCCACCGCAGCCCATCCAAACCCGTCCCAGCACACTACAGCCTGTCCCAGCCCACCACAGCCCGTCCCAACGCACCGCAGCCCGTGTTAGCCCACCACAGCCCGTCCCAGGCCACCACAGCCCGTCCCAGCCCGTCCCAGCCCACCGCAGCCCGTCCAAGCCCGTCCCAGCCCACTACAGCCCATTAAAACCCGTCCCAGCACACTACAGCCAGTCCCAGCCCACCACAGCTCGTCCCAGCCCACTACAGACCGTCCCAGCCCACCAAAACCCGTCCCAGCCCACCACAGCCCCCACAGCCCATCCCAGCTCGTCCCAGGCCACCAGAGCCCATCCAAGCCCGTCCCAGCCTGTCTCATTTCACCACAACCCACCACAGCCTGTCCCAGCCCACCACAGCCCACCACAGCTCGTCCCAGCCCACCACAGCCCGTTCCAGCTCACCACAGTCCACCACAGCCCGTCCCCGCCTACCACAGCCCGTTCCCGCCAACCAAGGCCCGTCCCTGCCCACCACAGCCCACCTCAGCCCAGCAGTGCCTGTCCCAGCCCACCACAGCCCGTCCAAGCCCACCACATCCCGTCCCAGCCCACCACAGCCCGTCCCAGCCCACCACAGCCTACCACAGCCTGTCCCGGCCCACCAGAGCCCGGCCCGGCCCACCACAGCCCCTCCCGGCTTACCACAGCCCGTCCCGGCCCACCACGGTTCACCACGGCCCGTCCCGGCCCACGACGGCCTACCTCAGCCCACCACGGCCCGTGCCAGCCCACCACGGCTCGTGCCAGTCCACCACGGCCCGTCCCAGCCCGTCCCAGCCCACCGCAGCCTGTCCCAGCCCACCACGGCCCACCTCAGCACAGCAGAGCCCGTCCAAGACCACCGCAGCCCGTCCCAGCCCACCGCAGCCCCTGTTAGCCCACCACAGCCCGTCCCAGCCCACCACAGCCCGTCCCAGCCCGTCCCAGCCCACCGCAGCCCGTCCCAGCCTGTCCCAGCCCACCACAGCCCGTCCCAGCCCACCATAACCCACCACATTCCGCACCAGCCCACCATAACCCGTCCCAGCCCGTCCCAGCCAACCACAGCCCGTCCCAGCCCACCATAACCCACCACAGCCCGACCCAGTCCACCACAACCCGTCCCAGCCCACCACAGCCTGCCACAGCCCGTCCCAGCTCGTCCCAGGCCACCAGAGCCAGTCCCAGCCCGTCCCAGCCTGTCTCAGTTGACCACAACCCACCACAGCCCATCCCAGACCACCACAGCCCACCACAGCTTACTACAGCCCGTCCCAGCCCACCACAGTCCACCACAGCCCGTCCCTGCCCACCACAGTCCACCACAGCCCGTCCCTGCCCACCACAGCCCGTCCCCAACCACCACAGCCCTTCTCCGCCCACCACAACTTGTCCCCGCCCACTACAGCCCGTCCCAGACCACCACAGCCTGTCCCAGCCCACCACAGCCCGTCCCAGCCCACCACAGCCCACCACAGCCCACCACGGCCCACCACAGTTCACCAAGGCCCGTCCCAGCCCACCACGGCCCGTCCCAGCCCACCACGGCCCACCACAGCCCGTCAAAGCCCACCACAGCCCGTCCCAGCTTACCACGGCCCACCACAGCCCGTCCCAGCCCATCCCAGCTCGTCCCAGCCCGTCCCAGCCCGTCCCAGCCCGTCCCAGACCGTCCCAGACCACCACAGCCCTTCCCAGCCCACCATAGCCCACCACAGCCCGTCCCAGCCCAACACAGCCCGTCCCTACCCACCACAGCCCGTCCCAGCTTACCATGGCCCACCACGGCTTGCCACGGCCCACCACGGCCCACCACAGCCCGTCCCAGCTTACCACAGCCCCCCACATCCCGTCCCGGCCCACCGCAGCCCCTCCTCACCCACCATAGCCCGTCCCAGCCCACCACAGCCTGTCCCGGCCCACCACAGCCCGTCCCAGTCCACCACAGCCTGTCCAAGCCCACCACAGCCCGTCCCAGCCCACCACAGCCCGTCCCAGACCGTCCCAGGGCACCTCTGCCCCTCCCAGCCCACCACAGGCCGTCCCAGCCCACCACAGGCCGTCACAGCCCACCAGAGCCCATCCCAGCCCACCAGAGCCCGTCCCAGCTCACCACAACCCACCACAGCCCGTCCGAGCCCAGCACAGCCCACCACAGCCTGTCCCCGACTATTACAGCCCGTCCCCGCCCACCACATCACATCCCAGACTCACCAGAGTCCGTCCCAGCGCACCACAGCCCGTGCCAGCCCGTCCCAGCCCACCACAACCCGTCCCAGCCCACCACAGCTTTTTCCAGCCCGTCCCAGCACACCACAGCCCACCACAGCACATCCCCGCCCACCACAATTTGTCCCAGCCCACCACAACCCACCAGAGCCCGTCCCAGCTTACCACACCCCACCACAGCCCTTCTCAGCTCACCACAACCTGCCACGGCCCGTCCCCGCCCACCAAAGCCCGTCCCTGCCCACCACGGCCTGTCCTGGCCCACCACGGCCCGTCCCGGCCCACCACGGCCCGTCCCGGCCCGTGTCAGCCCTTCCTAGCCCACCACAGCCCGTGCCAGCCCGTCCCAGCCAACCGCAGCCCGTCCCAGCCCACCACAGCCCGTCCCAGCCCACCACAGCCCGTCTCAGGCAACCACAGCCCGTGCCAGCCCGTCCCAGCCCGCCACAGCCTGTCCCAGCCCGTCCCCGCCCACCACAGCTTGTCCAAGCCCGTCGCAGCCCGTCCCAGCCCGTCCCAGCCCACCGCAGCCCATCCAAACCCGTCCCAGCACACTACAGCCTGTCCCAGCCCACCACAGCCCGTCCCAACGCACCGCAGCCCGTGTTAGCCCACCACAGCCCGTCCCAGGCCACCACAGCCCGTCCCAGCCCGTCCCAGCCCACCGCAGCCCGTCTAAGCCCGTCCCAGCCCACTACAGCCCATTAAAACCCGTCCCAGCACACTACAGCCAGTCCCAGCCCACCACAGCTCGTCCCAGCCCACTACAGACCGTCCCAGCCCACCAAAACCCGTCCCAGCCCACCACAGCCCCCACAGCCCGTCCCAGCTCATCCCAGGCCACCAGAGCCCATCCAAGCCCGTCCCAGCCTGTCTCATTTCACCACAACCCACCACAGCCTGTCCCAGCCCACCACAGCCCACCACAGCTCGTCCCAGCCCACCACAGCCCGTTCCAGCTCACCACAGTCCACCACAGCCCGTCCCCGCCTACCACAGCCCGTTCCCGCCAACCAAGGCCCGTCCCTGCCCACCACAGCCCACCTCAGCCCAGCAGTGCCTGTCCCAGCCCACCACAGCCCGTCCAAGCCCACCACATCCCGTCCCAGCCCACCACAGCCCGTCCCAGCCCACCACAGCCTACCACAGCCTGTCCCGGCCCACCAGAGCCCGGCCCGGCCCACCACAGCCCCTCCCGGCTTACCACAGCCCGTCCCGGCCCACCACGGTTCACCACGGCCCGTCCCGGCCCACGACGGCCTACCTCAGCCCACCACGGCCCGTGCCAGCCCACCACGGCTCGTGCCAGTCCACCACGGCCCGTCCCAGCCCGTCCCAGCCCACCGCAGCCTGTCCCAGCCCACCACGGCCCACCTCAGCACAGCAGAGCCCGTCCAAGACCACCGCAGCCCGTCCCAGCCCACCGCAGCCCCTGTTAGCCCACCACAGCCCGTCCCAGCCCACCACAGCCCGTCCCAGCCCGTCCCAGCCCACCGCAGCCCGTCCCAGCCTGTCCCAGCCCACCACAGCCCGTCCCAGCCCACCATAACCCACCACATTCCGCACCAGCCCACCATAACCCGTCCCAGCCCGTCCCAGCCAACCACAGCCCGTCCCAGCCCACCATAACCCACCACAGCCCGACCCAGTCCACCACAACCCGTCCCAGCCCACCACAGCCTGCCACAGCCCGTCCCAGCTCGTCCCAGGCCACCAGAGCCAGTCCCAGCCCGTCCCAGCCTGTCTCAGTTGACCACAACCCACCACAGCCCATCCCAGACCACCACAGCCCACCACAGCTTACTACAGCCCGTCCCAGCCCACCACAGTCCACCACAGCCCGTCCCTGCCCACCACAGTCCACCACAGCCCGTCCCTGCCCACCACAGCCCGTCCCCAACCACCACAGCCCTTCTCCGCCCACCACAACTTGTCCCCGCCCACTACAGCCCGTCCCAGACCACCACAGCCTGTCCCAGCCCACCACAGACCGTCCCAGCCAACCACGGCCCGTCTCAGCTCACCACAGCCTGTCCCAGCCCACCACAACCCACCACAGCCAAACACGGCCCACCACAGCCCGTCCCAGCCCACCACAGGACACTACAGCACACCACAGCCTACCGCAGACCACCAGAGCCCGTCCCAGCCCGCCACAGCCCGTCCCAGCCCACCACAGCCCACCACAGCCCGTCAAAGTCCACCACACCCCGTCCCAGCTTACCACAGCCCACCACAGCCCGTCCCGGCCCACCGCAGGCCGTCCCTGCCCACCGCAGCCCGTCCCGGCCCACCGCAGCCCGTCCCAGCCCACCATAGCCTGTCCAAGCCCACCCCAGCCCAATACAGCCCGTCCCAGCCCACCACAGTCCACCACAGCCCGTCCCTGCCCACCCCAGCCCAACACAGCCCGTCCCAGACCGTCCCAGTACACCTCTGCCCGTCCCGGCCAACCACAGCCCGTCCCAGACCACCACAGCCCTTCCAGACAACCACAGCACAACACAGCCCGTCCTAGCTTGTCCCAGCCCACCACAGCCCGTCCCAGCCCACCACAGCCCACCACAGCCCACCACGGCCCACCACAGTTCACCAAGGCCCGTCCCAGCCCACCACGGCCCGTCCCAGCCCACCACGGCCCACCACAGCCCGTCAAAGCCCACCACAGCCCGTCCCAGCTTACCACGGCCCACCACAGCCCGTCCCAGCCCATCCCAGCTCGTCCCAGCCCGTCCCAGCCCGTCCCAGCCCGTCCCAGACCGTCCCAGACCACCACAGCCCTTCCCAGCCCACCATAGCCCACCACAGCCCGTCCCAGCCCAACACAGCCCGTCCCTACCCACCACAGCCCGTCCCAGCTTACCATGGCCCACCACGGCTTGCCACGGCCCACCACGGCCCACCACAGCCCGTCCCAGCTTACCACAGCCCCCCACATCCCGTCCCGGCCCACCGCAGCCCCTCCTCACCCACCATAGCCCGTCCCAGCCCACCACAGCCTGTCCCGGCCCACCACAGCCCGTCCCAGTCCACCACAGCCTGTCCAAGCCCACCACAGCCCGTCCCAGCCCACCACAGCCCGTCCCAGCTTACCATGGCACGCCACGGCCCTCCACGGCCCGCCGCAGCCCACCACAGCCCACCACAGCCCGTCCAGGCCCACCACAGACTATCCCAGCTTACCACAGCCCACCACAGCCCGTCCCAGCCCACCAAGCCCATCCCAGCTCGTCCCAGCCCATGCCAGCCCATCCCGGCCCACCACGGTCCGTCCCAGCCCACCACGGCCCACTTCAGCCCAGCACGGCCCGTCCCAGCCAACCAGCACCCGTCCCAGCCCACCACAGCCCGTCCCAGCGCACCACAGCCCACTACAGACCGTCCCAGCATGTCCCAGTCCGTCCCAGATCGTCCCAGCCCACCACAGGCCACTACAGCTCGTCCCAACACGTCCTAGCCCGTCCCAGCCCACCACAGCCCGTTCCAGACCACCAGGGCCCGTCCCCGCCCACCACGGCCCGTCCCCGCCCACCACGGCCTGTCCCAGCACTACCACAGATCGTCGAAGCCCATCACAGCCCGTTCCCGCCCACTACAGTTTCTCTCAACCCACCACAGCCCACCACAGCCCGTCCCGGCCCACCAGAGCCCGTCCCGGACCACCAGAGCCCGTCTCAGCCCACCACAGCCCATCCCAACCCACCACAGCCCACCACAGCCCGTCCCAGCCCACCACAGCCCGTCCCAACCCACCACAGCGCGTCCCAGCCCACCACAGCCCACCACAGCCCACCACAGCCCGTCCCAGCCCACCACAGCCCGTCCCAGCCCACCACAGCCCGTCCCAGCCCACCACTGTCCGTCCCAGCCCACCACAGCCCGTCCCAGCCCACCACAGCCCGTCCCAGCCCACCACAGCCCGTCCCCGCCCACCACAGCCCGTCCCAGCCCACCACAGCCCGTCCCAGCTCGTCCCAGCCCACCGCAGCCCGTACCCGCCCACCGCAGCCCACCACAGCCCACCGCAGCCCGTCCCAGACCATCCCAGCCCACCACAGCCCGTCCAAACCCGTCCCAGCACACTACAGCCAGTCCCAGCCCACCACAGCTCGTCCCAGCCCACTACAGACCGTCCCAGCCCACCACAGCCCTGCACAGCCCGTCCCAGGCCACCAGAGCCCGTCCAAGCCCGTCCCAGCCTGTCTCAGTTCACCACAACCCACCACAGCCCGTCCCAGCCCACCACAGCCCGTCCCAGCTCGTCCCAGCCCACCACAGCACGTCCCAGCCACTCCCAGCACACCATAGCACGTCCCAGCCCACCACAGCCCGTCCCAGCCCACCACGGCTCACCTCAGCCCAGCAGAGCCCGTCCCAACCCACTACAGCCCGTCCCAGCCCACCACAGCCCGTCCCAGACCGTCCCAGGGCACCTCTGCCCCTCCCAGCCCACCACAGGCCGTCCCAGCCCACCACAGGCCGTCACAGCCCACCAGAGCCCATCCCAGCCCACCAGAGCCCGTCCCAGCTCACCACAACCCACCACAGCCCGTCCGAGCCCAGCACAGCCCACCACAGCCTGTCCCCGACTATTACAGCCCGTCCCCGCCCACCACATCACATCCCAGACTCACCAGAGTCCGTCCCAGCGCACCACAGCCCGTGCCAGCCCGTCCCAGCCCACCACAACCCGTCCCAGCCCACCACAGCTTTTTCCAGCCCGTCCCAGCACACCACAGCCCACCACAGCACATCCCCGCCCACCACAATTTGTCCCAGCCCACCACAACCCACCAGAGCCCGTCCCAGCTTACCACACCCCACCACAGCCCTTCTCAGCTCACCACAACCTGCCACGGCCCGTCCCCGCCCACCAAAGCCCGTCCCTGCCCACCACGGCCCGTCCTGGCCCACCACGGCCCGTCCCGGCCCACCACGGCCCGTCCCGGCCCGTGTCAGCCCTTCCTAGCCCACCACAGCCCGTGCCAGCCCGTCCCAGCCAACCGCAGCCCGTCCCAGCCCACCACAGCCCGTCCCAGCCCACCACAGCCCGTCTCAGGCAACCACAGCCCGTGCCAGCCCGTCCCAGCCCGCCACAGCCTGTCCCAGCCCGTCCCCGCCCACCACAGCTTGTCCCAGCCCGTCGCAGCCCGTCCCAGCCCGTCCCAGCCCACCGCAGCCCATCCAAACCCGTCCCAGCACACTACAGCCTGTCCCAGCCCACCACAGCCCGTCCCAACGCACCGCAGCCCGTGTTAGCCCACCACAGCCCGTCCCAGGCCACCACAGCCCGTCCCAGCCCGTCCCAGCCCACCGCAGCCCGTCCAAGCCCGTCCCAGCCCACTACAGCCCATTAAAACCCGTCCCAGCACACTACAGCCAGTCCCAGCCCACCACAGCTCGTCCCAGCCCACTACAGACCGTCCCAGCCCACCAAAACCCGTCCCAGCCCACCACAGCCCCCACAGCCCATCCCAGCTCGTCCCAGGCCACCAGAGCCCATCCAAGCCCGTCCCAGCCTGTCTCATTTCACCACAACCCACCACAGCCTGTCCCAGCCCACCACAGCCCACCACAGCTCGTCCCAGCCCACCACAGCCCGTTCCAGCTCACCACAGTCCACCACAGCCCGTCCCCGCCTACCACAGCCCGTTCCCGCCAACCAAGGCCCGTCCCTGCCCACCACAGCCCACCTCAGCCCAGCAGTGCCTGTCCCAGCCCACCACAGCCCGTCCAAGCCCACCACATCCCGTCCCAGCCCACCACAGCCCGTCCCAGCCCACCACAGCCTACCACAGCCTGTCCCGGCCCACCAGAGCCCGGCCCGGCCCACCACAGCCCCTCCCGGCTTACCACAGCCCGTCCCGGCCCACCACGGTTCACCACGGCCCGTCCCGGCCCACGACGGCCTACCTCAGCCCACCACGGCCCGTGCCAGCCCACCACGGCTCGTGCCAGTCCACCACGGCCCGTCCCAGCCCGTCCCAGCCCACCGCAGCCTGTCCCAGCCCACCACGGCCCACCTCAGCACAGCAGAGCCCGTCCAAGACCACCGCAGCCCGTCCCAGCCCACCGCAGCCCCTGTTAGCCCACCACAGCCCGTCCCAGCCCACCACAGCCCGTCCCAGACCACCACAGCCTGTCCCAGCCCACCACGGCCCGTCCCAGCCCACCATAACCCACCACATTCCGCACCAGCCCACCATAACCCGTCCCAGCCCGTCCCAGCCAACCACAGCCCGTCCCAGCCCAACACAGCCCGTCCCAGCTTACCATGGCACGCCACGGCCCTCCACGGCCCGCCGCAGCCCACCACAGCCCACCACAGCCCGTCCAGGCCCACCACAGACTATCCCAGCTTACCACAGCCCACCACAGCCCGTCCCAGCCCACCAAGCCCATCCCAGCTCGTCCCAGCCCATGCCAGCCCATCCCGGCCCACCACGGTCCGTCCCAGCCCACCACGGCCCACTTCAGCCCACAACGGCCCGTCCCAGCCAACCAGCACCCGTCCCAGCCCACCACAGCCCGTCCCAGCCCACCACAGCCCACTACAGACCGTCCCAGCATGTCCCAGTCCGTCCCAGCTCGTCCCAGCCCACCACAGGCCACTACAGCTCGTCCCAACACGTCCTAGCCCGTCCCAGCCCACCACAGCCCGTTCCAGACCACCAGGGCCCGTCCCCGCCCACCACGGCCCGTCCCCGCCCACCACGGCCTGTCCCAGCACACCACAGATCGTCGAAGCCCATCACAGCCCGTTCCCGCCCACTACAGTTTCTCTCAACCCACCACAGCCCACCACAGCCCGTCCCAGCCCACCACAGCCCGTCCCAGCCCACCACAGCCCGTCCCAGCTCACCACAGCCCGTCCCAGCCCGTCCCAGCCCACCACAGCCCGTCCCAGCCCGTGTCAGACCGTACCAGCAACCACAGCCCGTGCCAGCCCGTCCCAGCAAACCGCAGCCCGTCCCAGCTTGTCCCAGCCCACCACAGCACGTCCCAGCCACTCCCAGCCCACCATAGCCTGTCCCAGCCCACCACAGCCCGTCCCAGCCCACCACAGCCCATCCCAGCCCAGCAGAGCCCGTCCCAACCCACTACAGCCCGTCCCAGACCGTCCCAGTGCACCTCTGCACGTCCCAGCCCACCACAGCCCACCACAGCCCGTCCCAGCCCACCACGGCCCACCACAGTTCACCACGGCCCGTCCCAGCCCACCACGGCCCGTCCCAGCCCACCACGGCCCACCACAGCCCGCCAAAGCCCACCACCGCCCGTCAAAGCCCGTCCCAGCCCGTCCCAGCCCGTCCCAGACCACCACAGCCCTTCCCAGCCCACCATAGCCCACCACAGCCCGTCCCAGCCCAACACAGCCCGTCCCTACCCACCACAGCCCGTCCCAGCTTACCATGGCCCGCCACGGCCCACCACGGCTTGCCACGGCCCACCACGGCCTGCCAAAGCCTGTCCCAGCCCACCGCAGCCTGTCCCGGCCCACCATAGCCCGTCCCAGCCCACCACAGCCTGTCCCGGCCCACCACAGCCCGTCCCAGTCCACCACAGCCTGTCCAAGGCCACCACAGCCCGTCCTGGCCCACCACAGCCCGTCGCAGACCACCACAGCCCTTCCCAGCCCACCATAGCCCACCACAGCCCGTCCTAGCTTGTCCCAGCCCAACGCAGCCCGTCCAAGCCCAACACAGCCCGTCCCAGCCCACCACAGCCCGTCCCAGCCCAACACAGCCCGTCCCAGCCCAACACAGCCCGTCCCAGCTTACCATGGCACGCCACGGCCCTCCACGGCCCGCCGCAGCCCACCACAGCCCACCACAGCCCGTCCAGGCCCACCACAGACTATCCCAGCTTACCACAGCCCACCACAGCCCGTCCCAGCCCACCAAGCCCATCCCAGCTCGTCCCAGCCCATGCCAGCCCATCCCGGCCCACCACGGTCCGTCCCAGCCCACCACGGCCCACTTCAGCCCACAACGGCCCGTCCCAGCCAACCAGCACCCGTCCCAGCCCACCACAGCCCGTCCCAGCCCACCACAGCCCACTACAGACCGTCCCAGCATGTCCCAGTCCGTCCCAGCTCGTCCCAGCCCACCACAGGCCACTACAGCTCGTCCCAACACGTCCTAGCCCGTCCCAGCCCACCACAGCCCGTTCTAGACCACCAGGGCCCGTCCCCGCCCACCACGGCCCGTCCCCGCCCACCACGGCCTGTCCCAGCACACCACAGATCGTCGAAGCCCATCACAGCCCGTTCCCGCCCACTACAGTTTCTCTCAACCCACCACAGCCCACCACAGCCCGTCCCTGCCCACCAGAGCCCGTCCCGGACCACCAGAGCCCGTCTCAGCCCACCACAGCCCATCCCAACCCACCACAGCCCACCACAGCCCACCACAGCCCGTCCCAGCCCACCACAGCCCGTCCCAGCCCACCACAGCCCACCACAGCCCACCACAGCCCGTCCCAGCCCACCACAGCCCGTCCCAGCCCACCACAGCCCGTCCCAGCCCACCACTGTCCGTCCCAGCCCACCACAGCCCGTCCCAGCCCACCACAGCCCGTCCCAGCCCAGCAGAGCCCGTCCCAACCCACTACAGCCCGTCCCAGACCGTCCCAGTGCACCTCTGCCCGTCCCAGCCCACCACGGCCCACCACAGTTCACCACGGCCTGTCCCAGCCCACCACGGCCCGTCCCCGCCCACCACGGCCTGTCCCAGCACACCACAGATCGTCGAAGCCCATCACAGCCCGTTCCCGCCCACTACAGTTTCTCTCAACCCACCACAGCCCACCACAGCCCGTCCCTGCCCACCAGAGCCCGTCCCGGCCCACCAGAACCCGTCTCAGACCACCAAAGCCCATCCCCGCCCACCACAGCCCACCACAGCCCGTCCCAGCCCACCACAGCCCGTCCCAGCCCACCACGGCCCACCACGGCCGGTCCCGGACAATCACAGCCCGTGCCAGCCCACCACGGTCCGTCCCAGCACACCACGGCCCACCTCAGCCCACCACAGCCCGTCCCAGCCCACCACAGCCCGTCCCAGCCCACCACAGCCCGTCCCAGCCCATGTCAGACCCTACCAGCCCACCACAGCCCGTGCCAGCCCGTCCCAGCCCACCAAAGCCCGTCCCACCTCGTCCCAGCGCACCACAGCCCGTTCCCGCCCACCACAGCACGTCCAAGCCTGTCCCAGCCCGTTCCAGACGACCACAGCCCACCACAGCCCGTGCCAGCCCGTCCCAGCCCACCACAGCCCGCGCCAGCCCACCACAGCCCGTGCCAGCCCGTCCCAGCCCGTCCCAGCCCACCAAAGCTCGTCCCAGCCCACCACAGCACGTCCCAACCACTCCCAGCCCACCATAGCCCGTCCCAGCCCACCACAGCCCGTCCCAGCCCACCACGGCCCACCTCAGCACAGCAGAGCCCGTCCCAACCCACTACAGCCCGTCCCAGACCGTCCCAGTGCACCTCTGCCCGTCCCAGCCCACCACAGCCCGTCCCAGAACACCACAGCCCATCCCAGCCCGTTTCAGCTCACCACAACCCACCACAGCCCGTCACAGCCCACCACAGCCCACCACAGCCTGTCCCCGACCATTACAGCCCGTCCCCGCCCACCACAGCACATCCCAGACTCACCAGAGTCCGTCCCAGCCCAACACAGCCCGTCCCAGCCCAACACAGCCCGTCCCAGCCCACCATGGCCCGCCACGGCCCTCCACGGCCCGCCGCAGCCCACCACAGCCCGTCCAGGCCCACCACAGACTATCCCAGCTTACCACAGCCCACCACAGCCCGTCCCAGCCCACCAAGCCCATCCCAGCTCGTCCCAGCCCATGCCAGCCAATCCCGGCCCACCACGGTCCGTCCCAGCAGACCACGGCCCACTTCAGCCCACAACGACCCGTCCCAGCCAACCAGCACCCGTCCCCGCCCACCACAGCCCGTCCCAGACCACCACGGACCACCACGGCCGGTCCCGGACAATCACAGCCCGTGCCAGCCCACCACGGTCCGTCCCAGCACACCACGGCCCACCTCAGCCCACCACAGCACGTCCCAGCCCACCTCAGCCCGTCCCAGCCCACCGCAGCCCATCATGTCAGACCGTACCAGCCCACCACAGCCCGTGCCAGCCCGTCCCAGCCCACCAAAGCCCGTCCCACCTTGTCCCAGAGCACCACAGCACGTCCCAGCCCACCACAGCACGTCCCAGCCTGTCCCAGCCCGTTCCAGACGACCACAGCCCACCACAGCCCACCACACGCCGTCCCAGCCCACCACAGCCCGTCCCAGCCCACCACAGCCCGTCACAGCCCGTCTCAGCTCACCACAACCCACCACAGCCCGTCCCAGCCCACCACAGCCCACCACAGCCCGTCCCCGACCATTAGAGCCCGTCCCCGCCCACCACAGCACATCCCAGACTCACCAGAGTCCGTCCCAGCCCAACACAGCCCGTCCCAGCCCAACACAGCCCGTCCCAGCCCAACACAGCCCGTCCCAGCTTACCATGGCCCGCCACGGCCCTCCACGGCCCGCCGCAGCCCACCACAGCACACCACAGACTATCCCAGCTTACCACAGCCCACCACAGCCCGTCCCAGCCCACCAAGCCCATCCCAGCTCGTCCCAGACCATGCCAGCCCATCCCGGCCCACCACGGTCCGTCCCAGCCCACCACGGCCCACTTCAGCCCACAACGGCCCGTCCCAGCCAACCAGTACACATCCCAGCCCACCAGAGCCCGTACCAGCCCACCACAGCTCACTACAGGCCGTCCCAGCACGTCCCAGCCCACCACAGACCGTCCCAGCATGTCCCAGTCCGTCCCAGCTCGTCCCAGCCCACCACAGCCCACTACAGCTCGTCCCAGCCCGTCCCAACCCGTCCCAGCCCACCACGGCCCGTCCCAGCCCACCACGGCCCGTCCCCGCCCACCACGGCCCGTCCCCGCCCACCACGGCCCGTCCCCGCCCACCACGGCCCGTCCCCGCCCACCACGGCCCGTCCCCGCCCACCACGGCCCGTCCCAGCCCACCACAGCACGTCCCAGCCACTCCCAGCCCACCATAGCCCGTCCCAGCCCACCACAGCCCGTCCCAGCCCACCACGGCCCACCTCAGCCCAGCAGAGCCCGTCCCAACCCACTACAGCCCGTCCCAGACCGTCCCAGTGCACCTCTGCCCCTCCCAGCCCACCACACGCCGTCCCAGCCCACCACGGCCCGTCCCAGCCCACCAGAGCCCGTCCCAGCCCGTCTCTAGCTCACCACAACCCACCACAGCCCGTCCCAGAACAGCACAGCCCACCACAGCCTGTCCCCGACTATTACAGCCCGTCCCCGCCCACCACATCACATCCCAGCCTCACCAGAGTCCGTCCCAGCCCACCACAGCCCGTGCTAGCCCGTCCCAGCCCACCACAGCCCACCACACCATTTTCCTGCCCGTCCCAGCACACCACAGCCCACCACAGCACATCCCCGCCCACCACAATTTGTCCCAGCCCACCACAACCCACCAGAGCCCGTCCCAGCTTACCACACCCCACCACAGCCCTTCTCAGCTCACCACAACCCGCCAAGGCCCGTCCCCGCCCACCAAAGCCCGTCCCTGCCCACCACAGCCCGTCCCAGCCCACCACAGCCTGTCCCAGCCCACCAGAGCCCGTCCCAGCCCGTCTCAGCTCACCACAACCCACCACAGCCCGTCCCAGACCACCACAGCCCACCACAGCCTGTCCCCAACCATTACAGCCCGTCCCCGCCCACCACAGCACATCCCAGACTCACCAGAGTCCGTCCCAGCCCAACACAGCCCGTCCCAGCCCAACACAGCCCGTCCCAGCCCAACACAGCCCGTCCCAGCTTACCATGGCCCGCCACGGCCCTCCACGGCCCGCCGCAGCCCACCACAGCCCACCACAGCCCGTCCAGGCCCACCACAGACTATCCCAGCTTACCACAGCCCACCACAGCCCGTCCCAGCCCACCAAGCCCATCCCAGCTCGTCCCAGCCCATGCCAGCCCATCCCGGCCCACCACGGTCCGTCCCAGCCCACCACGGCCCACTTCAGCCCACAACGGCCCGTCCCAGCCAACCAGCACACATCCCAGCCCACCAGAGCCCGTACCAGCCCACCACAGCTCACTACAGGCCGTCCCAGCACGCCCCAGCCCACCACAGGCCACTACAGCTCGTCCCAGCCCGTCCCAACCCGTCCCAGCCCACCATAGCCCGTCCCCGCCCACCACGGCCCGTCCCCGCCCACCACGGCCCACCTCAGCACAGCAGAGCTTGTCCCAACCCACTACAGCCCGTCCCAGACCGTCCCAGTGCACCTCTGCCCGTCCCAGCCCACCACAGCCTGTCCCAGAACACCACAGCCCATCCCAGCCCGTTTCAGCTCACCACAACCCATCACAGCCCGTCACAGCCCAC
This sequence comes from Falco cherrug, assembly GCF_023634085.1. Lineage (NCBI taxonomy): Eukaryota > Metazoa > Chordata > Aves > Falconiformes > Falconidae > Falco > Falco cherrug. Next base: position 33,458 of record NW_026599323.1, read on the forward strand.
CACAGCCCACCACAGCCTGTCCCCGACCATTACAACCCGTCCCCGCCCACCACAGCACATCCCAGACTCACCAGAGTCCGTCCCAGCCCAACACAGCCCGTCCCAGCCCAACACAGCCCGTCCCAGCCCACCATGGCCCGTCCCAGCCCACCACGGCCCGTTCCCGCCCATCACGGCCCGTCCCCGCCCACCACGGCCCGTCCCAGCCCACCACAGCACGTCCCAGCCACTCCCAGCCCACCATAGCCCGTCCCAGCCCACCACAGCCCGTCCCAGCCCACCACGGCCCACCTCAGCCCAGCAGAGCCCGTCCCAACCCACTACAGCCCGTCCCAGACCGTCCCAGTGCACCTCTGCCCCTCCCAGCCCACCACACGCCGTCCCAGCCCACCACGGCCCGTCCCAGCCCACCAGAGCCCGTCCCAGCCCGTCTCTAGCTCACCACAACCCACCACAGCCCGTCCCAGCCCACCACAGCCCACCACAGCCCGTCCCCGACCATTAGAGCCCGTCCCCGCCCACCACAGCACATCCCAGACTCACCAGAGTCCGTCCCAGCCCAACACAGCCCGTCCCAGCCCAACACAGCCCGTCCCAGCCCAACACAGCCCGTCCCAGCTTACCATGGCACGCCACGGCCCTCCACGGCCCGCAGCAGCCCACCACAGCCCACCACAGACTATCCCAGCTTACCACAGCCCACCACAGCCCATCCCAGCCCACCAAGCCCATCCCAGCTCGTCCCAGACCATGCCAGCCCATCCCGGCCCACCACGGTCCGTCCCAGCCCACCACGGCCCACTTCAGCCCACAACGGCCCGTCCCAGCCAACCAGTACACATCCCAGCCCACCAGAGCCCGTACCAGCCCACCACAGCTCACTACAGGCCGTCCCAGCACGTCCCAGCCCACCACAGACCGTCCCAGCATGTCCCAGTCCGTCCCAGCTCGTCCCAGCCCACCACAGCCCACTACAGCTCGTCCCAGCCCGTCCCAAACCGTCCCAGCCCACCACGGCCCGTCCCAGCCCACCACGGCCCGTCCCCGCCCACCACGGCCCGTCCCCGCCCACCACGGCCCGTCCCAGCCCACCACGGCCCGTCCCCGCCCACCACGGCCCGTCCCCGCCCACCACGGCCCGTCCCAGCCCACCACGGCCCGTCCCCGCCCACCACGGCCCATCCCCGCCCACCACGGCCCGTCCCAGCCCACCACAGCACGTCCCAGCCACTCCCAGCCCACCATAGCCCGTCCCAGCCCACCACAGCCCGTCCCAGCCCACCACGGCCCACCTCAGCCCAGCAGAGCCCGTCCCAACCCACTACAGCCCGTCCCAGACCGTCCCAGTGCACCTCTGCCCCTCCCAGCCCACCACACGCCGTCCCAGCCCACCACGGCCCGTCCCAGCCCACCAGAGCCCGTCCCAGCCCGTCTCTAGCTCACCACAACCCACCACAGCCCGTCCCAGAACAGCACAGCCCACCACAGCCTGTCCCCGACTATTACAGCCCGTCCCCGCCCACCACATCACATCCCAGCCTCACCAGAGTCCGTCCCAGCCCACCACAGCCCGTGCTAGCCCGTCCCAGCCCACCACAGCCCACCACACCATTTTCCTGCCCGTCCCAGCACACCACAGCCCACCACAGCACATCCCCGCCCACCACAATTTGTCCCAGCCCACCACAACCCACCAGAGCCCGTCCCAGCTTACCACACCCCACCACAGCCCTTCTCAGCTCACCACAACCCGCCAAGGCCCGTCCCCGCCCACCAAAGCCCGTCCCTGCCCACCACAGCCCGTCCCAGCCCACCACAGCCTGTCCCAGCCCACCAGAGCCCGTCCCAGCCCGTCTCAGCTCACCACAACCCACCACAGCCCGTCCCAGACCACCACAGCCCACCACAGCCTGTCCCCAACCATTACAGCCCATCCCCGCCCACCACAGCACATCCCAGACTCACCAGAGTCCGTCCCAGCCCAACACAGCCCGTCCCAGCCCAACACAGCCCGTCCCAGCCCAACACAGCCCGTCCCAGCTTACCATGGCCCGCCACGGCCCTCCACGGCCCGCCGCAGCCCACCACAGCCCACCACAGCCCGTCCAGGCCCACCACAGACTATCCCAGCTTACCACAGCCCACCACAGCCCGTCCCAGCCCACCAAGCCCATCCCAGCTCGTCCCAGCCCATGCCAGCCCATCCCGGCCCACCACGGTCCGTCCCAGCCCACCACGGCCCACTTCAGCCCACAACGGCCCGTCCCAGCCAACCAGCACACATCCCAGCCCACCAGAGCCCATACCAGCCCACCACAGCTCACTACAGGCCGTCCCAGCACGCCCCAGCCCACCACAGGCCACTACAGCTCGTCCCAGCCCGTCCCAACCCGTCCCAGCCCACCACGGCCCGTCCCCGCCCACCACGGCCCGTCCCCGCCCACCACGGCCCACCTCAGCACAGCAGAGCCCGTCCCAACCCACTACAGCCCGTCCCAGACCGTCCCAGTGCACCTCTGCCCGTCCCAGCCCACCACAGCCCGTCCCAGAACACCACAGCCCATCCCAGCCCGTTTCAGCTCACCACAACCCACCACAGCCCGTCACAGCCCACCACAGCCCACCACAGCCTGTCCCCGACCATTACAGCCCGTCCCCGCCCACCACAGCACATCCCAGACTCACCAGAGTCCGTCCCAGCCCAACACAGCCCGTCCCAGCCCAACACAGCCCGTCCCAGCCCACCATGGCCCGCCACGGCCCTCCACGGCCCGCCGCAGCCCACCACAGCCCACCACAGCCCGTCCAGGCCCACCACAGACTATCCCAGCTTACCACAGCCCACCACAGCCCGTCCCAGCCCACCAAGCCCATCCCAGCTCGTCCCAGCCCATGCCAGCCAATCCCGGCCCACCACGGTCCGTCCCAGCAGACCACGGCCCACTTCAGCCCACAACGACCCGTCCCAGCCAACCAGCACCCGTCCCCGCCCACCACAGCCCGTCCCAGACCACCACGGACCACCACGGCCGGTCCCGGACAATCACAGCCCGTGCCAGCCCACCACGGTCCGTCCCAGCACACCACGGCCCACCACAGCACGTCCCAGCCCACCTCAGCCCGTCCCAGCCCACCGCAGCCCATCATGTCAGACCGTACCAGCCCACCACAGCCCGTGCCAGCCCGTCCCAGCCCACCAAAGCCCGTCCCACCTTGTCCCAGCGCACCACAGCACGTCCCAGCCCACCACAGCACGTCCCAGCCTGTCCCAGCCCGTTCCAGACGACCACAGCCCACCACAGCCCACCACAGCCCGTCCCAGCCCACCACAACCCGTCCCAGCCCACCACAGCCCGTCACAGCCCGTCTCAGCTCACCACAACCCACCACGGCCCGTCCCAGCCCACCACAGCCCACCACAGCCCGTCCCCGACCATTAGAGCCCGTCCCCGCCCACCACAGCACATCCCAGACTCACCAGAGTCCGTCCCAGCCCAACACAGCCCGTCCCAGCCCAACACAGCCCGTCCCAGCCCAACACAGCCCGTCCCAGCTTACCATGGCCCGCCACGGCCCTCCACGGCCCGCCGCAGCCCACCACAGCACACCACAGACTATCCCAGCTTACCACAGCCCACCACAGCCCATCCCAGCCCACCAAGCCCATCCCAGCTCGTCCCAGACCATGCCAGCCCATCCCGGCCCACCACGGTCCGTCCCAGCCCACCACGGCCCACTTCAGCCCACAACGGCCCGTCCCAGCCAACCAGTACACATCCCAGCCCACCAGAGCCCGTACCAGCCCACCACAGCTCACTACAGGCCGTCCCAGCACGTCCCAGCCCACCACAGACCGTCCCAGCATGTCCCAGTCCGTCCCAGCTCGTCCCAGCCCACCACAGCCCACTACAGCTCGTCCCAGCCCGTCCCAACCCGTCCCAGCCCACCACGGCCCGTCCCAGCCCACCACGGCCCGTCCCCGCCCACCACGGCCCGTCCCCGCCCACCACGGCCCGTCCCAGCCCACCACGGCCCGTCCCCGCCCACCACGGCCCGTCCCCGCCCACCACGGCCCGTCCCCGCCCACCACGGCCCGTCCCAGCCCACCACGGCCCGTCCCAGCCCACCACAGCACGTCCCAGCCGACCACAGCCCACCATAGCCCGTCCCAGCCCACCACAGCCCGTCCCAGCCCACCACGGCCCACCTCAGCCCAGCAGAGCCCGTCCCAACCCACTACAGCCCGTCCCAGACCGTCCCAGTGCACCTCTGCCCCTCCCAGCCCACCACACGCCGTCCCAGCCCACCACGGCCCGTCCCAGCCCACCAGAGCCCGTCCCAGCCCGTCTCTAGCTCACCACAACCCACCACAGCCCGTCCCAGAACAGCACAGCCCACCACAGCCTGTCCCCGACTATTACAGCCCGTCCCCGCCCACCACATCACATCCCAGCCTCACCAGAGTCCGTCCCAGCCCACCACAGCCCGTGCTAGCCCGTCCCAGCCCACCACAGCCCACCACACCATTTTCCTGCCCGTCCCAGCACACCACAGCCCACCACAGCACATCCCCGCCCACCACAATTTGTCCCAGCCCACCACAACCCACCAGAGCCCGTCCCAGCTTACCACACCCCACCACAGCCCTTCTCAGCTCACCACAACCCGCCAAGGCCCGTCCCCGCCCACCAAAGCCCGTCCCTGCCCACCACAGCCCGTCCCAGCCCACCACAGCCTGTCCCAGCCCACCAGAGCCCGTCCCAGCCCGTCTCAGCTCACCACAACCCACCACAGCCCGTCCCAGACCACCACAGCCCACCACAGCCTGTCCCCAACCATTACAGCCCGTCCCCGCCCACCACAGCACATCCCAGACTCACCAGAGTCCGTCCCAGCCCAACACAGCCCGTCCCAGCCCAACACAGCCCGTCCCAGCCCAACACAGCCCGTCCCAGCCCAACACAGCCCGTCCCAGCTTACCATGGCCCGCCACGGCCCTCCACGGCCCGCCGCAGCCCACCACAGCACACCACAGACTATCCCAGCTTACCACAGCCCACCACAGCCCATCCCAGCCCACCAAGCCCATCCCAGCTCGTCCCAGACCATGCCAGCCCATCCCAGCCCACCACGGTCCGTCCCAGCCCACCACGGCCCACTTCAGCCCACAACGGCCCGTCCCAGCCAACCAGTACACATCCCAGCCCACCAGAGCCTGTACCAGCCCACCACAGCTCACTACAGGCCGTCCCAGCACGTCCCAGCCCACCACAGACCGTCCCAGCATGTCCCAGTCCGTCCCAGCTCGTCCCAGCCCACCACAGCCCACTACAGCTCGTCCCAGCCCGTCCCAACCCGTCCCAGCCCACCACGGCCCGTCCCAGCCCACCACGGCCCGTCCCCGCCCACCACGGCCCGTCCCCGCCCACCACGGCCCGTCCCAGCCCACCACGGCCCGTCCCCGCCCACCACGGCCCGTCCCCGCCCACCACGGCCCGTCCCCGCCCACCACGGCCCGTCCCAGCCCACCACGGCCCGTCCCAGCCCACCACAGCACGTCCCAGCCGACCACAGCCCACCATATCCCGTCCCAGCCCACCACAGCCCGTCCCAGCCCACCACGGCCCACCTCAGCCCAGCAGAGCCCGTCCCAACCCACTACAGCCCGTCCCAGACCGTCCCAGTGCACCTCTGCCCCTCCCAGCCCACCACACGCCGTCCCAGCCCACCACGGCCCGTCCCAGCCCACCAGAGCCCGTCCCAGCCCGTCTCTAGCTCACCACAACCCACCACAGCCCGTCCCAGAACAGCACAGCCCACCACAGCCTGTCCCCGACTATTACAGCCCGTCCCCGCCCACCACATCACATCCCAGCCTCACCAGAGTCCGTCCCAGCCCACCACAGCCCGTGCTAGCCCGTCCCAGCCCACCACAGCCCACCACACCATTTTCCTGCCCGTCCCAGCACACCACAGCCCACCACAGCACATCCCCGCCCACCACAATTTGTCCCAGCCCACCACAACCCACCAGAGCCCGTCCCAGCTTACCACACCCCACCACAGCCCTTCTCAGCTCACCACAACCCGCCAAGGCCCGTCCCCGCCCACCAAAGCCCGTCCCTGCCCACCACAGCCCGTCCCAGCCCACCACAGCCTGTCCCAGCCCACCAGAGCCCGTCCCAGCCCGTCTCAGCTCACCACAACCCACCACAGCCCGTCCCAGACCACCACAGCCCACCACAGCCTGTCCCCAACCATTACAGCCCGTCCCCGCCCACCACAGCACATCCCAGACTCACCAGAGTCCGTCCCAGCCCAACACAGCCCGTCCCAGCCCAACACAGCCCGTCCCAGCTCAACACAGCCCGTCCCAGCTTACCATGGCCCGCCACGGCCCTCCACGGCCCGCCGCAGCCCACCACAGCCCACCACAGCCCGTCCAGGCCCACCACAGACTATCCCAGCTTACCACAGCCCACCACAGCCCGTCCCAGCCCACCAAGCCCATCCCAGCTCGTCCCAGCCCATGCCAGCCCATCCCGGCCCACCACGGTCCGTCCCAGCCCACCACGGCCCACTTCAGCCCACAACGGCCCGTCCCAGCCAACCAGCACACATCCCAGCCCACCAGAGCCCGTACCAGCCCACCACAGCTCACTACAGGCCGTCCCAGCACGCCCCAGCCCACCACAGGCCACTACAGCTCGTCCCAGCCCGTCCCAACCCGTCCCAGCCCACCACGGCCCGTCCCCGCCCACCACGGCCCGTCCCCGCCCACCACGGCCCGTCCCCGACCACCACAGCCCGTCCCAGCCCACCACAGCACGTCCCAGCCACTCCCAGCCCACCATAGCCCGTCCCAGCCCACCACAGCCCGTCCCAGCCCACCACGGCCCACCTCAGCCCAGCAGAGCCCGTCCCAACCCACTACAGCCCGTCCCAGCCCACCACAGCCCGTCCCAGACCGTCCCAGTGCACCTCTGCCCCTCCCAGCCCACCACAGGCCGTCCCAGCCCACCACGGCCCGTCCCAGCCCACCAGAGCCCATCCCAGCCCACCAGAGCCCGTCCCAGCCTGTCTCAGCTCACTACAACCCACCACAGCCCGTCCCAGCACAGCACAGCCCACCACAGCCTGTCCCCGACTATTACAGCCCGTCGCCGCCCACCACATCACATCCCAGACTCACCAGAGTCCGTCCCAGCCCACCACAGCCCGTGCCAGCCCGTCCCAGCCCACCACAGCCCGTCCCAGCCCACCACACCTTTTTCCAGCCCGTCCCAGCCCACCACAGCCCACCACAGCCCGTCCAGGCCCACCACAGACTATCCCAGCCCACCACAACCCACCAGAGCCCGTCCCAGCTTACCATACCCCACCACAGCCCTTCTCAGCTCACCACAACCAGACACGGCCCGTCCCCGCCCACCACGGCCCGTCCCGGCCCACGACGGCCCGTCCCGGCAAACCACGGCCCGTCCCGGCCCGTGTCAGCCCTTCCTAGCCCACCACAGCCCGTGCCAGCCCATCCCAGCCAACCGCAGCCCGTCCCAGCCCACCACAGCCCGTGCCAGCCCACCACAGCCCGTCTCAGGCAACCACAGCCCGTGCCAGCCCGTCCCAGCCTGTCCCAGCGCGCCACAGCCTGTCCCAGCCCGTCACCGCCCACCACAGCTTGTCCCAGCCCGTCGCAACCCGTCGCAGCCCGTCCCAGCCCGTCGCAGCACACCACATCCCGTCGCAGCCCGTCCAAGCCCATCCCCGCCCACCACGGCCCGTCCCCGCCCACCACGGCCCGTGCCCGCCCACCACAACCCGTCCCCGCCCACCACAGATCGTCGAAGCCCATCACAGCCCGTTCCCGCCCACTACAGCTTCTCTCAACCCACCACAGCCCACCACAGCCCGTCCAAGCCCACCACTGCCCGTCCCAGCCCACCACAGCCCGTCCCAGCCCGTCCCAGCCCACCACAGCCCGTCCCAGCCCACCACAGCCCACCGCAGCCCGTCCCAGCCCGTCCCAGCCCACTACAGCCCATCCAAACCCGTCCCAGCACACTACAGCCAGTCCCAGCCCACCACAGCTCGTCCCAGCCCACTACAGACCGTCCCAGCCCACCAAAACCCGTCCCAGCCCACCACAGCCCCCACAGCCCGTCCCAGCTCGTCCCAGGCCACCAGAGCCCATCCAAGCCCGTCCCAGCCTGTCTCAGTTCACCACAACCCACCACAGCCCGTCCCAGCCCACCACAGCCCACCACAGCTTACCACAGCTCGTCCCAACCCACCACAGCCCGTTCCAGCTCACCACAGTCCACCACAGCCCGTCCCTGCCTACTACAGCCCGTCCCCGCCCACCATAACTTCTCTCCGCCCACTACGGCCTGTCCCGGCCCACCACGGCCCGTCCCAGCCCACCACAGCCCGTCCCAGCCCACCACAGCCCGTTCCCGCCCACCACAGCTTCTCTCAACCCACCACAGCCCACCACAGCCCGTCCCGGCCCACCACAGCCCGGCCCGGCCCACCACAGCCCGTCTCAGCCCACCACAGCCCGTCCCAGCCCACCAGAGCCAGTCCCAGCTTACCACAGCCCACCACAGCCCTTCCCAGGTCACCACAGCCCACCACAGCCCACCACAGCCCGTCCCAGCCCACCACAGCCCGTCCCAGCCCACCACAGGCCACTACAGCACACCACAGCCTACCGCAGACCACCATAGCCCATCCCAGCCCACCACAGCCCGTCCCAGCCCACAACAGCCCGTCAAAGTCCACCACAGCCCGTCCCAGCTTACCACAGCCCACCACAGCCCGTCCCAGCCCACCGCAGCCCGTCCCTTCCCACCGCAGCCCGTCCCGGGCCACCGCAGCCCGTCCCAGTCCACCACACCCTGTCCAAGCCCACCACAGCCCATCCCAGCTTACCACAGCCCGCCACAGCCCGTCCCGACCCACCACAGCCCATCCCAGATCACCACAGCCCTTCCCAGCCCGTCCCAGCCCACCACAGCCCATCCCAGGCCGTCCCAGCCCATCCCATCCCGTCCCAGACCACCACAGCCCTTCCCAGCCCAGCATAGCCCACCACAGCCCGTCCCGGCCCACCACAGCCCGTCCCGGCCCACCACAGCCCGTCTCAGCCCACCACAGCCCGTCCCAGCCCACCGCAGCCCACCACAGACCGTCCCAGCCCACCAGAGCCAGTCCCAGCTTACCAGGGCCCACCACAGCCCTTCCCAGGTCACCACAGCCCACCACAGCCCACCACAGTCCGTTCCAGCCCGTCCCAGCCCTTCCCAGCACACCACGGCCCGTCCCCACCCACCACAGCCCGTCCCCGCCCACCAAGGCCCGTCCCCGCCCACCACAGCCCGTCCCAGCCCACCACAGCCCGTCCCAGCCCACCACAGCCTACCACAGCCTGTCCCGTCCCACCAGAGCCCGGCCCGGCCCACCACAGCCCCTCCCAGCTTACCACAGCCCGTCCCGGCCCACCACGGTTCACCACGGCCCGTCCCGGCCCACCACGGCCTACCTCAGCCCACCACAGCCCGTCCCAGCCAACCACGGCCCGTGCCAGCCCACCATGGCCCGTCCCAGCCCACCACGGCCCGTCCCAGCCCACCGCAGCCTGTCCCAGCCCACCACGGCCCACCTCAGCACAGCAGAGCCCGTCCAAGACCACCACAGCCCGTCCCAGCCCACCGCAGCCCGTGTTAGCCCACCACAGCCCGTCCCAGCCCACTATAACTCACCACATTCCGTCCCAACCCACCATAACCCGTCCCAGCCTGTCCCAGCCCACCACAGTCTGTCCCAGCGCAGCACAGCTCGTCCCAGCCAACCACAGCCCGTCCCAGCCCACCATAACCCACCACAGCCCGACCCAGTCCACCACAACCCGTCCCAGCCCGTCGCAGCCCGTCGCAGCCCACCAAAACCCGTCCCAGCCCACCACAGCCCAGCACAGCCCGTCCCAGGCCACCAGAGCCAGTCCAAGCCCGTCCCAGCCTGTCTCAGTTCACCACAACCCACCACAGCCCATCCCAGACCACCACAGCCCACCACAGCTTACTACAGCCCGTCCCAGCTCACCACAGTCCACCACAGCCCGTCCCCAACCACCACAGCCCTTCTCCGCCCACCACAACTTGTCCCCGCCCAATACAGCCCGTCCCAGACCACCACAGCCTGTCCCAGCCCACCACAGACCGTCCCAGCCCACCACGGCCCGTCTCAGCTCACCACAGCCTGTCCCAGCCCACCACAACCCACCACAGCCAAACACGGCCCACCACAGCCCGTCCCAGCCCACCACAGGCCACTACAGCACACCACAGCCTACCGCAGACCACCATAGCCCATCCCAGCCCACCACAGCCCGTCCCAGCCCACAACAGCCCGTCAAAGTCCACCACAGCCCGTCCCAGCTTACCACAGCCCACCACAGCCCGTCCCAGCCCACCGCAGCCCGTCCCTGCCCACCGCAGCCCGTCCCGGGCCACCGCAGCCTGTCCCGGCCCACCGCAGCCCGTCCCAGTCCACCACACCCTGTCCAAGCCCACCACAGCCCATCCCAGCTTACCACAGCCCGCCACAGCCCGTCCCGACCCACCACAGCCCATCCCAGATCACCACAGCCCTTCCCAGCCCGTCCCAGCCCACCACAGCCCATCCCAGGCCGTCCCAGCCCATCCCATCCCGTCCCAGACCACCACAGCCCTTCCCAGCCCAGCATAGCCCACCACAGCCCGTCCCGGCCCACCACAGCCCGTCCCGGCCCACCACAGCCCGTCTCAGCCCACCACAGCCCGTCCCAGCCCACCGCAGCCCACCACAGACCGTCCCAGCCCACCAGAGCCAGTCCCAGCTTACCACAGCCCACCACAGCCCTTCCCAGGTCACCACAGCCCACCACAGCCCACCACAGTCCGTTCCAGCCCGTCCCAGGCCTTCCCAGCACACCACGGCCCGTCCCCACCCACCACAGCCCGTCCCCGCCCACCAAGGCTCGTCCCCGCCCACCACAGCCCGTCCCAGCCCACCACAGCCCGTCCCAGCCCACCACAGCCTACCACAGCCTGTCCCGTCCCACCAGAGCCCGGCCCGGCCCACCACAGCCCCTCCCAGCTTACCACAGCCCGTCCCGGCCCACCACGGTTCACCACGGCCCGTCCCGGCCCACCACGGCCTACCTCAGCACACCACAGCCCGTCCCAGCCAACCACGGCCCGTGCCAGCCCACCACGGCCCGTCCCAGCCCACCACGGCCCGTCCCAGCCCACCGCAGCCTGTCCCAGCCCACCACGGCCCACCTCAGCACAGCAGAGCCCGTCCAAGACCACCACAGCCCGTCCCAGCCCACCGCAGCCCGTGTTAGCCCACCACAGCCCGTCCCAGCCCACTATAACTCACCACATTCCGTCCCAGCCCACCATAACCCGTCCCAGCCCGTCCCAGCCCACCACAGTCTGTCCCAGCGCAGCACAGCTCGTCCCAGCCAACCACAGCCCGTCCCAGCCCACCATAACCCACCACAGCCCGACCCAGTCCACCACAACCCGTCCCAGCCCACCACAGCCCGTCCCAGACCACCACAGCCCTTCCCAGACCACCACAGCCCACCACAGCCCGTCCTAGCTTATCCCAGCCCACCACAGCCCGTCCCAGCCCACCACAGCCCGTCCCAGCCCACCACAGCCCGTCCCAGCCCACCACATCTAGTCCCAGCCCACCACAGCCCGTCCCAGCCCACCACAGCCCGTCACGGGCCACCAGAGCCCGGCCCGGCCCACCACAGCCCTTCCCGGCTTACCACAGCCCGTCCTGGCTCACTACGGTTCACCGCGGCCCACCACGGCCCACCACGGCCTACCTCAGCCCACCACGGCCCGTGCCAGCCCACCACGGCCCGTCCCAGCCTGTCCCAGCCCACCGCAGCCCGTCCCAACGCACCGCAGCCCGTGTTAGCCCACCACAGCCCGTCCCAGGCCACCACAGCCCGTCCCAGCCCACCGCAGCCCGTCCCAGACCGTCCCAGCCCACTACAGCCCATCCAAACCCATCCCAGCACACTACAGCCAGTCCCAGCCCACCACAGCTCGTCCCAGCCCACTATAGACCGTCCCAGCCCACCAAAACCCGTCCCAGCCCACCACAGCCCCCACAGCCCATCCCAGGCCACCAGAGCCTGTCCAAGCCCATCCCAGCCTGTCTCAGTTCACCACAACCCACCACAGCCCGTCCCAGCCCACCACAGCCCACCACAGCTTACCACAGCTCGTCCCAGCCCACCACAGCCCGTTCCAGCTCACCACAATCCACCACAGCCCGTCCCCGCCTACCACAGCCCTTCCCCGCCAACCACAGCCCGTTCCCGCCCACCATAAATTCTCTCCGCCCACCACATCCCGTCCCGGCCCACCGCATCCCATCCTCACCCACCACAGCCCGTCCCAGCCCACCACAGCCTGTCCAAGCCCACCACAGCCCACCACAGCCCGTCCCGGCCCACCACAGCCCGTCCCAGACCACCACAGCCCTTCCCAGACAACCACAGCCCACCACAGCCCGTCCTAGCTTGTCCCAGCCCACCACAGCCCGTCCCAGCCCACCACAGCCCGTCCCAGCCCACCACAGCCCGTCCCAGCCCACCACAGCCCGTCCCAGCCCAACACAGCCCGTCCCAGCCCGTCCCAGACCGTCCCAGTGCACCTCTGCCCGTCCCAGCCCACCACAGCCCACCACAGCCCGTCCCAGCCCACCACGGCCCACCACAGTTCACCACGGCCCGTCCCAGCCCACCACGGCCCGTCCCAGCCCACCACGGCCCACCACAGCCCGTCAAAGCCCACCACAGCCCGTCCCACCTTACCACAGCCCACCACAGCCCGTCCCAGCCCGTCCCAGACCACCACAGCCCTTCCCAGCCCGTCCCAGCCCGTCCCAGCCCACCACAGCCCGTCCCTACCCACCACAGCCCGTCCCAGCTTACCATGGCCCGCCACGGCCCACCACGGCTTGCCACGGCCCACCACGGCCCGCCACAGCCCGTCCCAGCTTACCACAGCCCACCACATCCCGTCCCGGCCCACCGCAGCCCATCCTCACCCACCATAGCCCGTCCCAGCCCACCACAGCCCGTCCCAGCGCACCACAGCCCGTCCCATCCCAAGACAGCCCATCCCAGCCCAACACAGCCCGTCCCAGCCCAACACAGCCCGTCCCAGCTTACCATGGCACGCCACGGCCCTCCACGGCCCGCAGCAGCCCACCACAGCCCACCACAGCCCGTCCAGGCCCACCACAGACTATCCCAGCTTACCACAGCCCACCACAGCCCGTCCCAGCCCACCAAGCCCATCCCAGCTCGTCCCAGCCCATGCCAGCCCATCCCGGCCCACCACGGTCCGTCCCAGCCCACCACGACCCACTACAGCCCACAACGGCCCGTCCCAGCAAACCAGCACCCGTCCCAGCCCTTCCCAGCCCGTCCCAGCCCACCACAGCCCGTACCAGCCCACCACAGCCCACCACAGCTCACTACAGGCCGTCCCAACACGTCCTAGCCCGTCCCAGCCCACCACAGCCCGTTCCAGAACACCAGGGCCCGTCCCAGGCCACCAGGGCCCGTCCCAGCCCACCAGGGCCCGTTCCAGCCCACCACAGCCCGTCGAAGCCCATCACAGCCCGTCGAAGCCCACAACAGCCCGTCCCAACCCACCACAGCCCGTCCCAGCCCACCACAGCTCACCACAGCCCAACACAGTACGTCCCAGCCCACCAGGGTCCACCACAGCCCGTCGCAGCCCGTCCCCGCCCACCACGGCCCGTCCCAGGCCACCACGGCCCGTCCCAGCCCACCACGGCCCGTCCCCGCCCACCACGGCCCGTCCCCGCCCACCACGGCCCGTCCCCGCCCACCACGGCCCGTCCCAGCCCACCACGGCTCGTCCCAGCCCACCACGGCCCACCACAGTTCACCACGGCCCGTCCCAGCCCACCACGGCCCGTCCCCGCCCACCACGGCCCGTCCCAGCCCACCACGGCCCGTCCCAGCCCACCACGGCTCGTCCCAGCCCACCACGGCCCACCACAGTTCACCACGGCCCGTCCCAGCCCACCACGGCCCGTCCCAGCCCACCACGGCCCACCACAGCCCGTCAAAGGCCACCACAGCCCGTCCCAGCCCACCACAGCCCGTCCCAGTCCGTCCCACCACACCACAGCCCGTCCCAGCCCACCACAGCCCGTCCCAGCCCGTCCCAGCCCACCACAGCCTGTCACAGCCCACCACAGCCCGTCCCAGCCCACCACAGCCCACCACTGCCCACCATAGCCCGTCCCAGACAACCACAGCCCGTCCCAGCCCACCGCAGCCCGTCCCAGCCCACCACAGCCCTTCCCAGCCCACCACAGCCCGTCCCGGCCCACCACAGCCCGTCCCAGACCACCACAGCCCGTCCCAGCTCGTCCCAGCCACTCCCAGGCAACCATAGCCCGTCCCAGCCTACCACAGCCTGTCCCAGCCCACCACAGCTCATCCCAGCTCACCGCATCCCGTCCCAGCCCACCACAGGCCGTCCCAGCCCACCAGAGCCCATCCAAGCTCACCAGAGCCCGTCCCAGCTCACCACAACCCACCACGGCCCGTCCCAGCCCACCACAGCCCACCACAGCCTGTCCCCGACTATTACAGCCCGTCCCCGCCCACCACATCACATCCCAGACTCACCAGAGTCCGTCCCAGCCCACCACAGCCCGTGCCAGCCCGTCCCAGCCCACCACAGCCCGTCCCAGCCCACCACACCTTTTTCCAGCCCGTCCCAGCACACCACAGCCCACCACAGCACATCCCCGCCCACCACAATTTGTCCCAGCCCACCACAACCCACTAGAGCCCGTCCCAGCCCACCACGGCCCACCACAGCCCGTCCCAGCCCGTGTCAGATAGTACCAGCAACCACAGCCCGTGCCAGCCCGTCCCAGCCAACGCAGCCCGTCCCAGCTCGTCCCAGCCCACCGCAGCACGTCCCAGCCACTCCCAGCCCACCATAGCCCGTCTCAGCCCACCACAGCCCGTCCCAACCCACCACAGCCCGTCCCTGCCCACCACAGCCCGTCCCAGCCCGTCCCAGCTTACCACAGCCCACCACAGCCCGTCCCAGCCCAACACAGCCCGTCCCAGCCCACCACGGCCCGTCCCAGCCCACCACGGCCCGTCCCAGCCCACCACGGCCCACCACAGCCCGTCAAAGCCCACCACAGCCCGTCCCAGCTTACCACAGCCCACCACAGCCCGTCCCAGCCCATCCCAGCTCGTCCCAGCCCGTCCCAGACCACCACGGCCCGTCCGAGCCTACCATAGCCCACCACAGCCCGTCCCAGCCCACCACAGCCCATCCCTACCCACCATAGACCGTCCCAGCTTACCATGGCCCGCCACGGCCCACCACGGCTTGACACGGCCCACCATGGCCCACCACAGCCCTTCCCAATCCACCACAGCCCACCACGGCCCGTCCCAGCCCACCACGGCCCGACTCAGCCCACCACGGCCCGTCCCAGCCCACCACGGCCTGTCCCAGCACACCACAGCCCGTTCCTGCCAACCACGGCCCACCACGGCACTTCCCAGCCCACCACAGACCACTACAGCCCGTCTCAGCCCACCACAGCCTGTCCCAGCCCACCACAGCCAACCACCGCCCACTACAGCCCGTCCCAGCCCACCACAGCCCGTCCCAGCCCACCACAGGCCACGACAGAACACCACAGCTTACCGCAGACCACCACAGCCCGTCCCAGCCTGTCACAGATCGTCCCAGCACATCAAAGCCTGTCACAGCCCACCACAGCCCGTCAGAGCCCACCACAGCCCGTCACAGCCCACCACAGCCCACCACAGCCCGTCACAGCCCAACCCAGCCCACCACAGCCCGTCACAGGTTGTCCCAGCCCACCACAGCCCGTCCCCGCCCACCACAGCCCGTCCCAGCCTACCACAGCCCATCCCAGCCCGTCCCAGCCCACCAGAGCCCGTCCCAGCCCACCACAGCCCGTCCCAGCCCGTTCCAGCCCACCACGGCCCAACCCAGCCCACAAAAGCCCAGCCCAGCCCACCACAGCCTATCTCAGCCCATCCCAGCCCACCAGACCCCGTCCCAGCCCACCAGAGCCCGTCCCAGCCCACCACAGCCCGTCTCGGCTCACCACAGCCCGGCGCGGCCCACCACAGCCTGTCCCGGCTCACCACAGCCCGGCGCAGCTCACCACGGCCTGTCCCAGCCCACCACGGCCCGTCCCAGCCCACCACAACCCGTCCCGGCCCACCACGGCCCACCATGGCCCACCACAGCCCTTCCCAGTCCACCACAGCCCACCACGGCCCGTCCCAGCCCACCACAGCCCGTCCCAGCCCACCACGGCCTGTCCCAGCCCACCACGGCCCGTCCCAGCCCACCACGGCCCGTCCCAGCACACCACAGCCCGTCCCTGCCCACCATGGCCCACCACGGCACTTCCCAGCCCACCACAACCCACCACAGCCCGTGTCAGCCCACCACAGCCCGTCTCAGCTCACCACAGCCCGTCCCAGCCCACCACAGCCCACCACAGCCCGTCTCAGCTCACCACAGCCTGTCCCAGCCCAGCCCAGCCCACCACTGCCCACCACAGTCCGTCCCAGCCCACCACAGCCCGTCCCAGCCAACAACAGGCCACTACAGCACACCACAGCCTACCGCAGACAACCACAGCCCGTCCCAGCCTGTCACAGATCGTCCCAGCCCATCACAGCCCGTCACAGCCAACCATTGTCCGTCCCAGCCCACCACAGCCCATCCCAGCTAACCACGGCCCGTACCTGCCCAGCACGGCCCGTCCCGGCCCAGCACAGCTCGTCCCGGCCCACCCCAGCCCGTCACAGCCCGTCACAGCCCACCACAGCCCGTCCCAGCCCACCACAGCCCGTCCCAGCCCACCACAGCCCGTCCCAGCCCACCACAGCCCGTCACAGCCCACCACAGCCCGTCACAGCACACCACAGCCCGTCACAGCCCAGCCCAGCCCACCACAGCCGATCTCAGCCCATCACAGCCCACCACAGCCCACCACAGCCCGTCCCAGCCCACCACAGCCCACCACAGCCCGTCTCGGCTCACCACAGCCCGGCGCAACCCACCACAGCCCGTCACAGCACACCACAGCCCGTCACAGCCCAGCCCAGCCCACCACAGCCTATCTCAGCCCATCACAGCCCGCCACAGCCCACCACAGCCCGTCCCAGCCCACCACAGCCCACCACAGCCCGTCTCGGCTCACCACAGCCCGGCGCAACCCACCACAGCCCGTCGCAGCTCACCACAGCCCGTCCCGGCCCACCACAGCCCGTCTCGACCCACCACAACCCGTCCCGGCCCACCACGGCCCGACCCAGCCCACCACCGCCCGTCCCAGCCCACCACGGCCCGTCCCAGCACACCACGGCCCGTCCCAGCCCACCACGGCCCGTCCCAGCCCACCACGGCCCGTCCCAGCCCACCACGGCCCGTCCCAGCCCACCACGGACCGTCCCAGCCCACCACGGCCCATCCCAGCCCATCACGGCCCGTCCCTGCCCACCACGGCCAACCACGGCACTTCCCAGCCCACCACAGCCCCCCACATCCCGTCTCAGCTCACCACAGCCCGTCCCTGCCCACCACAGCCCACCACAGCCCGTCCCAGCCCACCACAGCCCGTCCCAAGCCCACCACAACCTGTCCCAGCCCACCCCAGCCCATCACAGACCACTACAGCACACCACAGCCTACCGCAGACCACCACAGCCCGTCCCAGCATGTCACAGCTCGTCCCAGCTCATCACAGCCCACCATAGCCCACCACAGCCCGTCTCAGCTTACCACAGCCTGTCCCAGCCCACCACGGCCCACCATAGCCTGACCTAGCCCGTCCCAGCCCACCACGGCACGTCCCAGCCCACGACAGCCCGTTTCAGCTCACCACAGCCTGTCCCAGACCACCACGGCCCACCACAGACCGTCCCAGCCAAACATAGTCCATCCCAGTCAGTCCCAGCCCACCACACCCACCACAACGTGTCCCAGCCCGTTCCAGGCCACCACAGCCAGTCCCAGGCCACCACAGCCCGTCCAAGCCCATCCCAGCTTGTCCCAGCCCGTCCCAGCCCACCACAGCCCGTCCCAGTCCACCACAGCCCGTCCAAGCCCACCACAGCCCATCCAAGCCAACCACAGCCCACCACAGCCCGTCCCCGCCCACCACAGCCCGTCCCCGCCCACCACAGCCCGTCCCCGCCCATCCCAGCCCACCACAGCCCGTCCCCACCCACCACAGACCATTCCAGACCACCACAGCCCGTCCCAGCCCTCCACAGCCCGTCCCAGCCCACCACAGCCCATCCCCGCCCACCACAGCCCGTCCCCACCCACCACAGCCCGTCCCCGCTCACCACAGCCCGTCCCCACCCATCCCAGCACACCACAGCCCGTCCCAGCACACCACAGCCCGTCCCAGCCCACCACAGCTCATCCCAGCTCACCGCATCCCGTCCCAGCCCACCACAGCTCATCCCAGCTTACCACAGCCCATCCCAGCCCACCACATCCGGTCCCAGCCCATCCCAGCCCACCATAGCCCCTTCCAGACCACCAGAGCCCGTCCCAGCCCGTCCCAGACCACCACGTCCCACCACAGCCCACCACGGCCCGTCCCAGCCCACTACGGCCCGCCACAGCGAGCCACGTCCCACCACAGCCTGTCCCAGCCCACCATGACATGTCCCAGCCCACCACGGCCCACCACAGCCCACCCCCTCCCATCCCGGCCCAAAACGGCCCAACACAGCCCGTCCAGCCCACCACAGCCCACCACAGCCCGTCCCAGCCCACCACAGCCCGTCCCCGCCCACCACAGCCCGTCCCCACCCACCACGGCCATCCACAGCCCACCACAGCCCACCACGGCCCACCACGGACCGTCCCAGCCCACCACGACCCGTCTCAAGCTCACCAGAACCTACCACATCCCACCACAGCCCGTCCCTGCCAACCACAGCCCACCATAGCCCACCACAGCTCACCACGGTCCACCACGGACCGTCCCCGCCCACCACGACCCGTCCCAGCCCACCACGGCCCACGACAGCCCACCACGGCCCACCACAGCTCGTCCGAACCCACCACAGCCCACCACAGCCCGTTCCAGGCCACCACAGCCAGTCCGAGGCCACCACACCCTGTCCAAGCCCGTCCCAGCTTGTCCCAGACCACCACAGCCCGTCCCAGCACACCACAGCCCATCCCAGCCCGTCCCAGCCAGTCCCAGCCCACCACAGCCCGTCCCAGCACACCACAGCCCGTCCCAGTCCACCACAGCCCGTCCAAGCCCACCACAGCCCATCCCAGCCCGTCCCCGCCAGTCCCAGACCACCACAGCCCGTCCCAGCACACCACAGCCCATCCCAGCCCGTCCCAGCCAGTCCCAGACCACCACAGCCCGTCCCAGCACACCACAGCCCATCCCAGCCCGTCCCAGCCAGTCCCAGCCCACCACAGCCCGTCCCAGACCACCACAGCCCGTCCCAGCCCTCCACAGCCCGTCCAAGCCCACCACAGCCCGTCCCCGCACACCACAGCCCGTCCCCGCCCACCACAGCCCGTCCCCGCCCATCCCAGCACACCAGAGCCCGTCCCAGCACACCACAGCTCGTCCCAGCCCACCACAGCTCATCCCAGCTCACCGCATCCCGTCCCAGCCCACCACATCCGGTCCCAGCCCATCCCAGCCCACCATAGCCCGTCCCAGACCACCACGTCCCACCACAGCCCACCACGGCCCGTCCCAGCCAACCACGGCCCGCCACAGCGAGCCACGGCCCACCACAGCCTGTCCCAGCCCACCATGACCTGTCCCAGCCCACCACGGCCCACCACAGCCCACCCCCTCCCATCCCGGCCCAAAACGGCCCACCACAGCCCACCACGGCCCACCACAGCCCGTCCAGCCCACCACAGCCCGTCCCAGCCCACCACAGCCCACCACAGCCCGTCCCAGCCCGTCCCAGGCCACCACAGCCCAGTCCAGCACACCACAACCCGCCACGGCCCACCACAGCCCGCCAGAGCCCACCACAGCCCACCACAGCAAACCACAACCCGTCCCAGCCTGTCCCAGCCCACTACAGCCCGTCCCAGACCGTCCCAGCCCACCACACCCCGTCCCAGCCCACCACAGCCCACCACAGCACAGCACAGTCCACCACTACACGTCCTGTCCCGTCAAGGCCGACCACGGCCCGCCACGGCCCACCACAGCCTACCACGGCTCGTCACAGCCCGTCCCAGACTGCCACAGCCTGTCCCAGTCCACCACATCCCGTCCCAGCCCAACACAGCCCGTCCCAGCCCAACACAGCCCGTCCCAGCCCAACACAGCCCATCCCAGCCCAACACAGCCCACCACAGCCCACCACAGCCCATCCCAGCCTACCACAGCTTATCCCAGCCTACCACAGCCCACCAAAGCCCACCACAGCCCACCACGGCCCGCCCCAGCCCACCACGGCCCACCACAGCCCACCACGCCCCACCACAGCCCACCACGGACCGTCCCAGCCCACCACGACCCGTCCCAGCCCACCACCGTCCACCACAGTTTACCACGGCCCATCCCAGCCCACCACGCCCCACCACAGCCCACCACAGCCCACCACAGCCCGTCCCAGGCCACCACAGCCCGTCCCAGGCCACCACAGCCCGTCCCCGCCCACCACAGCCCGTCCCCGCCCACCACAGCCCGTCCCCACCCATCCCAGCACACCACAGCCCGTCCCAGCACACCACATCCAGTCCCAGCCCACCACAGCTCATCCCAGCTCACCACATCCCGTGACAGCCCACCACAGCTCATCCCAGCTCACCACAGCCCATCCCAGCCCACCACATCCGGTCCCAGCCCATCCCATCCCACCACAGCCCGTTCCAGACCACCAGAGCCCGTCCCAGCCCGTCCCAGACCACCACGTCCCACCACAGCCCACCACGGCCCGCCACAGC
The DNA here is from genome assembly GCF_023634085.1 of Falco cherrug. Classification (NCBI taxonomy): domain Eukaryota; kingdom Metazoa; phylum Chordata; class Aves; order Falconiformes; family Falconidae; genus Falco; species Falco cherrug. The sequence goes on from NW_026599323.1 coordinate 54,541, forward strand.
GAGCCACGGCCCACCACAGCCTGTCCCAGCCCACCATGACCTGTCCCAGCCCACCACGGCCCACCACAACCCACCCCCTCCCATCCCGGCCCAAAACGGCCCACCACAGCCCACCAGGGCCCACCACAGCCCGTCCAGCCCACCACAGCGTGTCCCAGCCCGTCCCAGCCCACCACGGCCCACCACAGCCCACCACGGCCCACCACAGCTCACCACGGACCGTCCCAGCCCGCCACAACCAGTCTCAAGCTCACCAGAACCTACCACAGCCCACCACAGCCCATCCCTGCCAACCACAGCCCAGCATAGCCCACCACAGCCCGCCCCAGCCCACCACAGCCCACCACAGCTCACCACGGCCCACCACGGACCGTCCCAGCCCACCACGACCCGTCCCAGCCCACCACGGCCCAGCACAGTTTACCATGGCCCGTCCCAGCCCACCACGGCCCACCACAGCTCGTCCCAACCCACCACAGCCCGTCGAAGCCCATCACAGCCCGTCCCAGCCCACCACAGCCCGTCCCAGCCAGTCCCAGCCCATCCCAGCCCACCACAGCTCGTCCCAGCCCATCACAGCCTGTCCCAGCCCGTCACATTCCACCACAGCCCGTCCCAGCCAGCCACAGCCTCTCCCAGCACGTCCCAGCCCGTCCCAACCCACCGCAGCCCGTCCCTGCCCACCACAGCCCGGCCCAGGCCACCACAGCCAGTCCCAGGCCACCACAGCCTGTCCCAGCCCGTCACATTCCACCACAGCCCGTCCCAGCCAGCCACAGCCTCTCCCAGCACGTCCCAGCCCGTCCCAACCCACCGCAGCCCGTCCCTGCCCACCACAGCCCGGCCCAGGCCACCACAGCCAGTCCCAGGCCACCACAGCCTGTCCCAGCACACCACAGCACGTCCCAGCCCACCACAGCCCGTCCCAGCACACCACAGCCCGTCCCAGTCCACCACAGACCGTCCCCGCCCACCACAGACCGTCCAAGCCCACCACAGACCGTCCCAGCCCGTCCCAGCCCACCAGTGCCTGTCCCAAACCACCACAGCCCGTTCCAGCCTGTCCCAGCCCACCATGACCTGTCCCAGCCCACCACGGCCCACCACAGCCCACCCCCTCCCATCCCGGCCCAAAACGGCCCACCACAGCCCACCAAGGCCCCCCACAGCCCGTCCAGCCGACCACAGCTGGTCCCAGCCCACCACAGCCCACCACAGCCCGTTCCCGCCCACCACAGCCCGTCCCTGCCCACCACGGCCCACCACAGCCCACCACGGCCCACCACGGACCGTCCCAGCCCACCACGACCCGTCTCAAGCTCACCAGAACCTACCACAGCCCACCACAGCCCGTCCCTGCCAACCACAGCCCACCATAGCCCACCACAGCCCGCCCCAGCCCACCACAGCCCACCACGGCCCACCACAGCTCACCACGGCCCACCACGAACCGTCCCAGCCCACCACGACCCGGCCCAGCCCACCACGGCCCAGCACAGTTTACCACGGCCCATCCTAGCCCACCACGGTCCACCACAGCTCGTCCCAACGCACCACAGCCCACCACAGCCCGTCCCAGGCCACCACAGCCAGTCCCAGGCCACCACAGCCCGTCCAAGCCCGTCCCAGCCCACCACAGCCCGTCCCAGCCCATCACAGCCCATCCCAGCCCGTCACAGCCAGTCCCAGCCCACCACAGCCCGTCCCAGCACACCACAGACCGTCCCAGCCCACCACAGCCCGTCCCCGCCCACCACAGCCCGTCCCCGCCCACCACAGCCCGTCCCCGCCCACCACAGCCCATCCCCGCCCATCCCAGCACACCACAGCCCGTCCCAGCCCACCACAGCCCGTCCCAGCCCACCACATCCCGTCCCAGCCTACCACAGCCCAGCCCAGCACACCACGGCTAGCCACGGCCCACCACGGCTAGCCAAAGCCCATCCCAGCCTGCCACAGCCCACCACGGCCTGCCACAGCCCGTCCCAGCTCACCACAGCCCACCACAGCCCGTCCCAGCCCATCCCAGGCCGTCCCCGCCCACCACAGCCCAGTTCAGCACACCACGGCCCGCCACGGCCCACCACAGCCCGCCAGACCCCACCACAGCCCACCACAGCAAACCACAACCAGTCCCAGCCTGTCGCAGCCCACCACAGACCGTCCCAGCCCACCACAGCCCACCACCGCACAACAGGGCCCACCACTGCCCACCACAGTCCACCACAGCCCACCACAGTCCGTCCCAGCTCACCACGGCCCGTCCCAGCCCACCACGGCCCGTCCCAGCCCACCACGGCCCGACCCAGCCCACCACGGCCCGTCCCAGCCCACCACGGCCCGTCCCAGCCCACCACGGCCCGTCCCAGCCCACTAGCGCCCATCCCAGACCATCCCAGCCCGTCCCAGCCAACCAGCGCCCGTCCCAGCCCACCACAGCCCACCGCAGCCCACTACAAACCGTCCCAGCATGTCACAGGCCTTCCCAGTACGTGCCAGCCTGTCCCAGCCCACCACATCCCATTCCAGACCACCAAACCCCGTCCCCGCCCACCACAGCCCGTCCCAGCCCACCGCAGCCCGTCCCAGCCCACCGTAGCCTGTCCCAGCTCACCGCAGCCCGTCCCAGCCGACCTCAGCTAGTCCCAGCCCGTCCCATCCCACCAGAGCCCACCACAGCCCGTCCCATCCCACCACAGCCCACCACAGCCCGTCCCAGCACGTCCCAGCTTACCACAGCCCACCACAGCCCGTCCCGGCCCCGCACAGCCCGTCCCATCCCAGCACACCACGGCCCAGCCCATCACGGCCCACCACGGCCCGTCAAAGCCCACCACAGCCCGTCCCAGCTTACCACAGCCCACCACAGCCCGTCCCAGCCCACCACAGCCCGTCCCAGCCCACCACAGCCCGTCCCAGCCCGTGTCAGACCGTACCAGCAACCACAGCCCGTGCCTGCCCGTCCCAGCTAACCGCAGCCCGTCCCAGCTCCTCCCAGCCCACCACAGCACGTCCCAGCCACTCCCAGCCCACCATAGCCCGTCCCAGCCCACCACAGCCCGTCCCAGACCACCACGGCCCACCTCAGCGCAGCAGAGCCCGTCCCAACCCACTACAGCCCGTCCCAGACCGTCCCAGTGCACCTCTGCCCGTCCCAGCCCACCACAGCCCGTCCCAGCCCACCACAGCCCGTCCCAGCCCACCACAGCCCGTCCCACCCGTCCCAGCCCACCAAAGCCCGTCCCACCTCGTCCCAGTGCACCACAGCACGTCCCAGCCCACCACAGCACGTCCCAGCCTGTCCCAGCCCGTTCCAGATGACCACAGCCCACCACAGCCCGTCCCAGCCCACCACAGCCCGTCCCAGCCCACCACAGCCCGTCCCAGCCCACCACAGCCCGTCCCAGCCCACCACAGCCCACCACAGCCCGTCCCAGCCCACCACAGCCCGTCCCAGCCCACCACAGCCCGTCCCAGACCGTACCAGCAACCACAGCCCGTGCCTGCCCGTCCCAGCCAACCGCAGCCCGTCCCAGCTCCTCCCAGCCCACCACAGCACGTCCCAGCCACTCCCAGCCCACCATAGCCCGTCCCAGACCACCACAGCCCGTCCCAGCCCACCACGGCCCACCTCAGCCCAGCAGAGCCCGTCCCAACCCACTACAGCCCGTCCCAGCCCACCACAGCCCGTCCCAGACCGTCCCAGTGCACCACAGCCCGTCCCAGCCCACCACAGCCCGTCCCAGCCCACCACGGCCCACCACAGTTCACCACGGCCCGTCCCAGCCCACCACGGCCCGTCCCAGCCCAACACAGCCCGTCCCAGCCCACCACAGCCCGTCCCCGCCCACCACAGCCCGTCCCAGCTCGTCCCAGCCCACCACAGCACGTCCCAGCCACTCCCAGCCCACCACAGCCCGTCTCAGCCCACCACAGCCCGTCCCAGCCCACCACGGCCCGTCCCCGCCCACCACGGCCCGACCCAGCCCACCACGGCCCGTCCCCGCCCACCACAGATCATCGAAGCCCATCACAGCCCGTTCCCGCCCACTACAGCTTCTCTCAACCCACCACAGCCCACCACAGCCCGTCCCAGCCCACCACAGCCCGTCCAAGCCCACCACTGCCCGTCCCAGCCCACCACAGCCCGTCCCAGCCCAACACAGCCCGTCCCAGCCCAACACAGCCCGTCCCAGCTCGTCCCAGCCCACCACAGCACGTCCCAGCCACTCCCAGCCCACCACAGCCCGTCTCAGCCCACCACAGCCCGTCCCAGCCCACCACGGCCCACCTCAGCCCAGCAGAGCCCGTCCCAACCCACCACAGCCCGTCCCAGACCGTCCCAGTGCACCTCTGCCCCTCCCAGCCCTCCACAGGCCGTCCCAGCCCACCAGAGCCCATCCCAGCTAACCAGAGCCCGTCCCAGCCCGTCTCAGCTCACCACAACCCACCACAGCCCGTCCCAGCCCACCACAGCCCACCACAGCCTGTCCCCGACCATTACAGCCCGTCCCTGCCCACCACATCACATCCCAGACTCACCAGAGTCCGTCCCAGCGCACCACAGCCCGTGCCAGCCCGTCCCAGCCCACCACAGCCCGTCCCAGCCCACCACAGCCCGTCCCAGCCCACCACAGCCCGAGCCAGCCCACCACTGTCCGTCCCAGCCCACCAAAGCCCGTCCCAGCCCACCACAGCCCGTCCCAGCCCAACACAGCCCGTCCCAGCCCACCACAGCCCGTCCCAGCCCACCACAGCCCGTCCCAGCCCAACACAGCCCGTCCCAGCACACCACAGCCCATCCCAGCCCACCACAGCACATCCCAGCCCACCACATCCCGTCCCAGCCCACCACAGCACGTCCCAGCCCACCACAGCCCATCCCAGCCCACCACATCCGGTCCCAGCCCATCCCAGCCAACCACAGCCCGTTCCAGACCACCAGAGCCCGTCCCAACCCGTCCCAGACCACCACGTCCCACCACAGCCCACCACGGCCCGCCACAGCGAGCCACGGCCCACCACAGCCTGTCCCAGCCCACCATGACCTGTCCCAGCCCACCACGGCCCACCACAGCCCACCCCCTCCCATCCCGGCCCAAAACGGCCCACCACAGCCCACCACGGCCCACCACAGCCCGTCCAGCCCACCACAGTGTGTCCCAGCCCGTCCCAGCCCACCACAGCCCACCACGGCCCACCACAGCCCGTCCAGCCCACCACAGTGTGTCCCAGCCCGTCCCAGCCCACCACGGCCCACCACAGCTCACCACGGACCGTCCCAGCCCGCCACGACCCGTCTCAAGCTCACCATAACCTACCACAGCCCACCACAGCCCGCCCCAGCCCACCACAGCCCACCACAGCTCACCACGGCCCGTCCCAGCCCACCACGACCCGTCCCAGCCCACCACGGCCCAGCACAGTTTACCACGGCCCATCCCAGCCCACCACGGCCCACCACAGCTCGTCCCAACCCACCACAGCCCTTCCCAGGCCACCACAGCCCGTCCCAGGCCACCACAGCCCGTCCCAGGCCACCACAGCCCGTCCCAGGCCGTCCAAGCCCATCCCAGCTTGTCCCAGCCCACCACAGCCCGTCCCAGCCGGTCCCAGCCCATCCCAGCCCGTCCCAGCCCACCACAGCCCACCACAGCTCGTCCCAGCCCATCACAGCCTGTCCCAGCCCGTCACATTCAACCACAGCCCGTCCCAGCCCACCACAGCCTGTCCCAGCACGTCCCAGCCCGTCCCAACCCACCACAGCCCGTCCCCGCCCACCACAGCCCGTCCCAGGCCCACCACAGCCAGTCCCAGGTGACCGCAGCCTGTCCCAGCACACCACAGCCCATCCCAGCCCGCCCCAGCCCGTCCCAGTCCACCACAGACCGTCCACGCCCACCACAGCCCGTCCAAGCCCACCACAGCCCGTCCCAGCCCGTCCCCAGCCCACCACAGCCCGTCCCAGACCACCACAGCCCGTCCCAGACCACCACAGCCCGTCCCTGCCCACCACAGCCCGTCCCCGCCCACCACAGCCCGTCCCCGCCCATCCCAGCTCACCACAGCCCGTCCCAGCCCACCACAGCCCGTCCCAGCCCTCCACAGCCCGTCCCAGCCCACCACAGCCCACAACAGCCCACCACAGCCCGTCCCCGCCCACCACAGCTCGTCCCCGCCCACCACAGCCCATCCCAGCCCACCACAGCCCGTCAAAGCCCATCCCGGCACACCACAGCCCGTCCCAACCCACCACAGCCCGTCCCAGCACACCACATCCCATCCAGCTCACCACATCCCGTCCCAGCCCACCCACAGCTCATCCCAACACACCACAGCCCATCCCAGCCCACCACATCCGGTCCCAGCCCATCCTAGCCCACCGTAGCCCGTTCCAGACCACCAGAGCCCGTCCCAGCCCGTCCCAGACCACCACGTCCCACCACAGCCCACGATGGCCTGCCACAGCGAGCCACGGCCCACCACAGCCTGTCCCAGCCCACCATGACCTGTCCCAGCCCACCACGGCCCACCACAGCCCACCCCCTCCCATCCCGGCCCACCACAGCCCACCATGGCCCACCACAGCCCGTCCCAGCCCAACACAGCCCGTCCCAGCCCGTCCCAGCCCGTCCCAGCCCGTCCCAGCCCACCACAAGCCGTCCCAGCCCACCACAGCCCGTCCCAGCCCACCACAGCCCGTCCCAGCCCACCACAGCCCGTCCCAGCCCACCACAGCCCGTCCCCGCCCACCAAGGCCCGTCCCTGCCCACCACAGCCCGTCCCAGCCCACCACAGCCCGTCCCAGCCCACCACAGCCTACCACAGCCTGTCCCGTCCCACCAGAGCCCGGCCCGGCCCACCACAGCCCCTCCCAGCTTACCACAGCCCGTCCCGGCCCACCACGGTTCACCACGGCCCGTCCCGGCCCACCACGGCCTACCTCAGCCCACCACAGCCCGTCCCAGCCAACCACGGCCCGTGCCAGTCCACCACGGCCCGTCCCAGCCCACCACGGCCCGTCCCAGCCCACCGCAGCCTGTCCCAGCCCACCACGGCCCACCTCAGCACAGCAGAGCCCGTCCAAGACCACCACAGCCCGTCCCAGCCCACCGCAGCCCGTGTTAGCCCACCACAGCCCGTCCCAGCCCACTATAACTCACCACATTCCGTCCCAGCCCACCATAACCCGTCCCAGCCTGTCCCAGCCCACCACAGTCTGTCCCAGCGCAGCACAGCTCGTCCCAGCCAACCACAGCCCGTCCCAGCCCACCATAACCCACCACAGCCCGACCCAGTCCACCACAACCCGTCCCAGCCCGTCGCAGCCCGTCGCAGCCCACCAAAACCCGTCCCAGCCCACCACAGCCCAGCACAGCCCGTCCCAGGCCACCAGAGCCAGTCCAAGCCCGTCCCAGCCTGTCTCAGTTCACCACAACCCACCACAGCCCATCCCAGACCACCACAGCCCACCACAGCTTACTACAGCCCGTCCCAGCTCACCACAGTCCACCACAGCCCGTCCCCAACCACCACAGCCCTTCTCCGCCCACCACAACTTGTCCCCGCCCAATACAGCCCGTCCCAGACCACCACAGCCTGTCCCAGCCCACCACAGACCGTCCCAGCCCACCACGGCCCGTCTCAGCTCACCACAGCCTGTCCCAGCCCACCACAACCCACCACAGCCAAACACGGCCCACCACAGCCCGTCCCAGCCCACCACAGGCCACTACAGCACACCACAGCCTACCGCAGACCACCATAGCCCATCCCAGCCCACCACAGCCCGTCCCAGCCCACAACAGCCCGTCAAAGTCCACCACAGCCCGTCCCAGCTTACCACAGCCCACCACAGCCCGTCCCAGCCCACCGCAGCCCGTCCCTGCCCACCGCAGCCCGTCCCGGGCCACCGCAGCCTGTCCCGGCCCACCGCAGCCCGTCCCAGTCCACCACACCCTGTCCAAGCCCACCACAGCCCATCCCAGCTTACCACAGCCCGCCACAGCCCGTCCCGACCCACCACAGCCCATCCCAGATCACCACAGCCCTTCCCAGCCCGTCCCAGCCCACCACAGCCCATCCCAGGCCGTCCCAGCCCATCCCATCCCGTCCCAGACCACCACAGCCCTTCCCAGCCCAGCATAGCCCACCACAGCCCGTCCCGGCCCACCACAGCCCGTCCCGGCCCACCACAGCCCGTCTCAGCCCACCACAGCCCGTCCCAGCCCGTCCCCAGCCCACCACAGCCCGTCCCAGACCACCACAGCCCGTCCCAGACCACCACAGCCCGTCCCTGCCCACCACAGCCCGTCCCCGCCCACCACAGCCCGTCCCCGCCCATCCCAGCTCACCACAGCCCGTCCCAGCCCACTACAAACCGTCCCAGCATGTCACAGGCCGTCCCAGTATGTGCCAGCCTGTCCCAGCCCACCACATCCCATTCCAGACCACCAAAGCCCGTCCCCGCCCACCACAGCCCGTCCCAGCCCACCGCAGCCCGTTCCAGCCCACCGTAGCCTGTCCCAGCTCACCGCAGCCCGTCCCAGCCGACCTCAGCTAGTCCCAGCCCGTCCCATCCCACCAGAGCCCACCACAGCCCGTCCCATCCCACCACAGCCCGTCCCAGCACGTCCCAGCTTACCACAGCCCGTCCCAGCCCGCACAGCCCGTCCCATCCCAGCACACCATGGCCCAGCCCATCACGGCCCACCACGGCCCAGAACGGCCCACCACGGCCCAGCCCAGCCCACCACGGCGCACCACTGCCTGTCCTGGCCCACCACGGCCCGTCCCATCCCACCACAGCCCGCCATAGCCCACCACAGCCCGTCCCACCCTGTCCCAGCCCACCACGGCCCGTCCCAGCCCACCACGGCCCGTCCCTGCCCACCACGGCCAACCACGGCACTTCCCAGCCCACCACAGCCCGTCCCCGCCCACCACAGCCCGTCCCAGCCCACCACAGCCTGTCCCAGCCCACCCCAGCCCATCACAGACCACTACAGCACACCACAGCCTACCGCAGACCACCACAGCCCGTCCCAGCATGTCACAGCTCGTCCCAGCTCACCACAGCCCACCAGAGCCCACCAGAGCCCGTCTCAGCTCACCACAGCCCGTCCCCACCCACCACGGCCCGTCCCCGCCCACCACGGCCCATACCCGCCCACCGCGGCCCACCACAGCCCACCGCAGCCCGTCCCAGACCGTCCCAGCCCACCACAGCCCGTCCAAACCCGTCCCAGCACACTACAGCCAGTCCCAGCCCACCACAGCTCGTCCCAGCCCACTACAGACCATCCCAGCCCACCACAGCCGCCCACAGCCCGTCCCAGGCCACCAGAGCCCGTCCAAGCCCGTCCCAGCCTGTGTCAGTTCACCACAACCCGTCCCAGCCCACCACAGCCCGTCCCAGCCCACCACAACCCGTTCCAGCTCACCACGGCCCGTCCCCGCCCACCACGGCCCGTCCCCGCCCACCACAGATCATCGAAGCCCATCACAGCCCGTTCCCGCCCACTACAGCTTCTCTCAACCCACCACAGCCCACCACAGCCCGTCCCAGCCCACCACAGCCCGTCCAAGCCCACCACTGCCCGTCCCAGCCCACCACAGCCCGTCCCAGCCCAACACAGCCCGTCCCAGCCCACCACAGCCCGTCCCAGCCCACCACAGCCCGTCCCAGCTCGTCCCAGCCCACCACAGCACGTCCCAGCCACTCCCAGCCCACCACAGCCCGTCTCAGCCCACCACAGCCCGTCCCAGCCCACCACGGCCCACCTCAGCCCAGCAGAGCCCGTCCCAACCCACCACAGCCCGTCCCAGACCGTCCCAGTGCACCTCTGCCCCTCCCAGCCCACCACAGGCCGTCCCAGCCCACCAGAGCCCATCCCAGCCCACCAGAGCCCGTCCCAGCCCGTCTCAGCTCACCACAACCCACCACAGCCCGTCCCAGCCCACCACAGCCCACCACAGCCTGTCCCCGACCATTACAGCCCGTCCCCGCCCACCACATCACATCCCAGACTCACCAGAGTCCATCCCAGCGCACCACAGCCCGTGCCAGCCCGTCCCAGCCAACCACAGCCCGTCCCAGCCCACCACAGCCCGTCCCAGCCCACCACAGCCCGAGCCAGCCCACCACTGTCCGTCCCAGCCCACCAAAGCCCGTCCCAGCCCACCACAGCCCGTCCCAGCCCAACACAGCCCGTCCCAGCCCACCACAGCCTGTCCCAGCCCACCACAGCCCGTCCCAGCCCAACACAGCCCGTCCCAGCTCGTCCCAGCCCACCACAGCACGTCCCAGCCACTCCCAGCCCACCATAGCCCGTCCCAGCCCACCACAGCCCGTCCCAGCCCACCACGGCCCCCCTCAGCCCAGCAGAGCCCGTCCCAACCTACTACAGCCCGTCCCAACCCACCACAGCCCGTCCCAGACCGTCCCAGTGCACCTCTGCCCCTCCCAGCCCACCACAGGCCGTCCCAGCCCACCAGAGCCCATCCCAGCCCACCAGAGCCCGTCCCAGCCCGTCTCAGCTCACCACAACCCACCACAGCCCGTCCCAGCCCACCACAGCCCACCACAGCCTGTCCCCGACCATTACAGCCCGTCCCCGCCCACCACATCACATCCCAGACTCACCAGAGTCCATCCCAGCGCACCACAGCCCGTGCCAGCCCGTCCCAGCCAACCACAGCCCGTCCCAGCCCACCACAGCCCGTCCCAGCCCACCACAGCCCGAGCCAGCCCACCACTGTCCGTCCCAGCCCACCAAAGCCCGTCCCAGCCCACCACAGCCCGTCCCAGCCCAACACAGCCCGTCCCAGCCCACCACAGCCTGTCCCAGCCCACCACAGCCCGTCCCAGCCCAACACAGCCCGTCCCAGCCCACCACAGCACGTCCCAGCCACTCCCAGCCCACCATAGCCCGTCCCAGCCCACCACAGCCCGTCCCAGCCCACCACGGCCCCCCTCAGCCCAGCAGAGCCCGTCCCAACCTACTACAGCCCGTCCCAACCCACCACAGCCCGTCCCAGACCGTCCCAGTGCACCTCTGCCCCTCCCAGCCCACCACAGCCCATCCCAGCCCACCACGGCCCGTCCCAGCCCACCAGAGCCCATCCCAGCCCACCAGAGCTCGTCCCAGCCCGTCTCAGCTCACCACAACCCACCACAGCCCGTCCCAGCCCAGCACAGCCTGTCCCCGACTATTACAGCCCGTCCCCGCCCACCACATCACATCCCAGACTCACCAGAGTCCGTCCCAGCCCACCACAGCCCGTGCCAGCCCGTCCCAGCCCACCACAACCCGTCCCAGCCCACCACACCTTTTTCCAGCCCGTCCCAGCACACCACAGCCCACCACAGCACATCCCCGCCCACCACAAATTGTCCCAGCCCACCACAACCCACCAGAGCCCGTTCCAGCTTACCACACCCCACCACAGCCCTTCTCAGCTCACCACAACCCGCCACGGCCCGTCCCCGCCCACCAAAGCCCGTCCCTGCCCACCACAGCCCGTCCCGGCCCATGACGGCCCGTCCCGGCCCACCACGGCCCGTCCCGGCCCGTGTCAGCCCTTACTAGCCCACCACAGCCCGTGCCAGCCCGTCCCAGCCAACCGCAGCCCGTCCCAGCGCACCACAGCCCGTCTCAGGCAACCACAGCCCGTGCCAGCCCGTCCCAGCCTGTCCCAGCCCGTCCCTGCCCACCACAGCTTGTCCCAGCCTGACGCAGCCCATCGCAGCCCGTCCCAGCCCGTCCCAGCCCGTCGCAGCACACCACATCCCGTTGCAGCCCGTCCAAGCCCATCCCCGCCCACCACGGCCCGTCCCCGCCCACCACGGCCCGTCCCCGCCCACCACGGCCCGTCCCCGCCCACCACAGATGGTCGAAGCCCATCACAGCCCGTTCCCGCCCACTACAGCTTCTCTCAACCCACCACAGCCCACCACAGGCCGTCCCAGCCCACCACAGCCCGTCCCAGCCCGTCCCAGCCCGTCCCAGCCCGTCCCAGCCCGTCACAGCCCGTCCCAGCCCGTCCCAGCCCACCACAGCCCGTCCCAGCCCACCACAGCCCGTCCCAGCCCACCACAGCCCGTCCCAGCCCACCACAGCACGTCCCAGCACACCACAGCCCATCCCAGCCCACCACAGCACATCCCAGCCCACCACATCCCGTCCCAGCCCACCACAGCACGTCCCAGCCCACCACAGCCCATCCCAGCCCACCACATCCGGTCCCAGCCCATCCCAGCCAACCACAGCCCGTTCCAGACCACCAGAGCCCGTCCCAACCCGTCCCAGACCACCACGTCCCACCACAGCCCACCACGGCCCGCCACAGCGAGCCACGGCCCACCACAGCCTGTCCCAGCCCACCATGACCTGTCCCAGCCCACCACGGCCCACCACAGCCCACTCCCTCCCATCCCGGCCCAAAATGGCCCACCACAGCCCACCACGGCCCACCACAGCCCGTCCAGCCCACCACAGTGTGTCCCAGCCCGTCCCAGCCCACCACGGCCCACCACAGCTCACCACGGACCGTCCCAGCCCGCCACGACCCGTCTCAAGCTCACCATAACCTACCGCAGCCCACCACAGCCCGTCCCTGCCAACCACAGCCCAGCATAGCCCACCACAGCCCGCCCCAGCCCACCACAGCCCACCACAGCTCACCACGGCCCGTCCCAGCCCACCACGACCCGTCCCAGCCCACCACGGCCCAGCACAGTTTACCACGGCCCATCCCAGCCCACCACGGCCCACCACAGCTCGTCCCAACCCACCACAGCCCTTCCCAGGCCACCACAGCCCGTCCCAGGCCACCACAGCCCGTCCCAGGCCACCACAGCCCGTCCCAGGCCGTCCAAGCCCATCCCAGCTTGTCCCAGCCCACCACAGCCCGTCCCAGCCAGTCCCAGCCCATCCCAGCCCGTCCCAGCCCACCACAGCCCACCACAGCTCGTCCCAGCCCATCACAGCCTGTCCCAGCCCGTCACATTCAACCACAGCCCGTCCCAGCCCACCACAGCCTGTCCCAGCACGTCCCAGCCCGTCCCAACCCACCACAGCCCGTCCCCGCCCACCACAGCCCGTCCCAGGCCCACCACAGCCAGTCCCAGGTGACCGCAGCCTGTCCCAGCACACCACAGCCCACCACAGCCCGCCCCAGCCCTTCCCAGTCCACCACAGACCGTCCACGCCCACCACAGCCCGTCCAAGCCCACCACAGCCCGTCCCAGCCCGTCCCCAGCCCACCACAGCCCGTCCCAGACCACCACAGCCCGTCCCAGACCACCACAGCCCGTCCCTGCCCACCACAGCCCGTCCCCGCCCACCACAGCCCGTCCCCGCCCATCCCAGCTCACCACAGCCCGTCCCAGCCCACCACAGCCCGTCCCAGCCCACCACAGCCCGTCCCAGCCCTCCACAGCCCGTCCCAGCCCACCACAGCCCACAACAGCCCACCACAGCCCGTCCCCGCCCACCACAGCTCGTCCCCGCCCACCACAGCCCATCCCAGCCCACCACAGCCCGTCAAAGCCCATCCCGGCACACCACAGCCCGTCCCAACCCACCACAGCCCGTCCCAGCACACCACATCCCTTCCAGCTCACCACATCCCGTCCCAGCCCACCCACAGCTCATCCCAACACACCACAGCCCATCCCAGCCCACCACATCCGGTCCCAGCCCATCCTAGCCCACCGTAGCCCGTTCCAGACCACCAGAGCCCGTCCCAGCCCGTCCCAGACCACCACGTCCCACCACAGCCCACGATGGCCTGCCACAGCGAGCCACGGCCCACCACAGCCTGTCCCAGCCCACCATGACCTGTCCCAGCCCACCACGGCCCACCACAGCCCACCCCCTCCCATCCCGGCCCACCACAGCCCACCATGGCCCACCACAGCCCGTCCAGCCCACCACAGCCCGTCCCAGCCCACCACGGCCCACCACAGCCCACCACATACCGTCCCAGCCCACCACGACCCGTCTCAAGCTCACCAGAACCTACCACAGCCCACCACAGCCCGTCCCTGCCAACCACAGCCCACCATAGCCCACCACAGCCCGCCCCACCCCACCACGGCCCACCACAAACCGTCCCAGCCCACCACGGCCCAGCACAGTTTACCACGGCCCATCCCAGCCCACCACGGCCCACCACAGCGCGTCCCAACGCACCACAGCCCACCACAGCCCGTCCCAGGCCACCACAGCGAGTCCCAGGCCACCACAGCCTGTCCAAGCCCGTCCCAGCCCACCACAGCCTGTCCCAGCACACCACAGCCCATCCCAGCCCGTCCCCGCCCATCCCAGCCCACCACAGCCCGTCCCAGCACACCACAGACCGTCCCAGTCCACCACAGCCCGTCCAAGCCAACCACAGCCCGTCCCAGCCCACCACAGCCCGTCCCCGCCCACCACAGCCCGTCCCCGCCCATCCCAGCACACCACAGCCCGTCCCAGCGCATCACATCCCATCCCAGCCCACCACAGCCCATCCCAGCCTACCACAGCCCAGCCCAGCACACCACGGCCCGCCAAAGCCCATCCCAGCCTGCCACAGCCCACCACGGCCTGCCACAGCCCGTCCCAGCTCACCACAGCCCACCACAGCCCGTCCCAGCCCGTCCCCAGCCCACCACAGCCCAGTCCAGCACACCACGGCCCGCCACGGCCCACCACAGCCCGCCAGAGCTGACCACAGCCCGTCCCAGCTCACCACAACCCGTCCCAGCCTGTCGCAGCCCACCACAGCCCGTCCCAGACCGTCCCAGCCCACCACAGACCGTCCCAGCCCACCACAGCCCACCACCGCACAGCACAGTCCACCACTGCCCACCACCGCACAGCACAGTCCACCACTGCCCACCACAGCCCAGCACAATCCACCACTACCCGTCCTGTCCCGTCAAGGCCGACCACGGCCCGCCACGGCCCACCAGAGCCTACCACGGCCCGTCACAGCCCGTCCCAGACTGCCGCAGCCCGTCCCAGCCCACCACAGCCCGTCCCAGCCCACCACAGCCCGTCCCAGCCCACCACAGCCCGTCCCAGCCCGTCCCAGCCCAACACAGCCCAACACAGCCCAACACAGCCCAACACAGCCTGTCCCAGCCCATCCCAGCCAACCAAAGTCCACCACAGCCCACCACAGCCCATCCCAGCCTACCACAGCTTATCCCAGCCCACCACCTCCCACCAAAGCCCACCACAGCCCACCACGGCCCACCACTGCCCGCCATAGCCTGCCACAGCCCGTTCCAGCCAGCCGCAGCCCGTCCCCGCCCACCACGGCCCGTCCCCGCCCACCACAGATGGTCGAGGCCCATCACAGCCCGTTCCTGCCCACTACAGCTTCTCTCAACCCACCACAGCCCGTCCCAGCCCACCACAGCCCGTCCCAGCCCAACACAGCCCGTCCCAGCCCACCACAGCCCGTCCCAGCCCACCACAGCCCGTCCCAGCCCACCGCAGCCCGTCCCAGCCCACCACAGCCCGTCCCAGCCCACCGCAGCCCGTCCCAGCCCACCGCAGCCCGTCCCAGCCCACCACAGCCCGTCCCAGCCCACCACAGCACGTCCCAGCCCACCATAGCCCGTTCCAGACCACCAGAGCCCGTCCCTGCCCGTCCCAGACCACCACGTCCCACCACAGCCCACCACGGCCCGTCCCAGCCCACCATGGCCCGCCACAGCGAGCCACGGCCCACCACAGCCTGTCCCAGCCCACCATGACCTGTCCCAGCCCACCACGGCCCACCACAGCCCACCCCCTCCCATCCCGGCCCAAAACGGCCCACCACGGCCCACCACAGCCCGTCCAGCCCACCACAGCCCGTCCCAGCCCACCACAGCCCGTTCCCGCCCACCACAGCCCGTCCCCGCCCACCACGGCCCACCATGGCCCACCACGGACCGTCCCAGCCCACCACGACCCGTCTCAAGCTCACCAGAACCTACCACAGCCCACCACAGCCCGTCCCTGCCAACCACAGCCCACCATAGCCCACCAAAGCCCGCCCCAGCCCACCACGGCCCACCACAGCTCACCACGGCCCACCACAAACCGTCCCAGCCCACCACGGCCCAGCACAGTTTACCACGGCCCATCCCAGCCCACCACAGCGCGTCCCAACGCACCACAGCCCACCACAGCCCGTCCCAGGCCACCACAGCCAGTCCCAGGCCACCACAGCCCGTCCAAGCCCGTCCCAGCCCACCACAGCCTGTCCCAGCACACCACAGCCCATCCCAGCCCGTCCCAGCCAGTCCCAGCCCACCACAGCCCGTCCCAGCACACCACAGACCGTCCCAGTCCACCACAGCCCGTCCAAGCCCACCACAGCCCGTCCCAGCCCGTCCCAGCACACCACAGACCGTCCCCGCCCACCACAGCCCGTCCCCGCCCACCACAGCCCGTCCCCGCCCATCCCAGCACACCACAGCCCGTCCCAGCCCACCACATCCCGTCCCAGCCCACCACAGCCCATCCCAGCACACCACGGCTAGCCACGGCCCACCACGGCCCGCAAAAGCCCATCCCAGCCTGCCACAGCCCACCACGGCCTGCCACAGCCCGTCCCAGCTCACCACAGCCCACCACAGCCTGTCCCAGCCTGCCACAGCCCAGTCCAGCACACCACGGCCCGCCACGGCCCACCACAGCCCGCCAGAGCCGACCACAGCCCGTCCCAGCTCACCACAACCCTTCCCAGCCTGTCGCAGCCCACCATAGCCCGTCCCAGACCGTCCCAGCCCACCACAGACCGTCCCAGCCCACCACGGCCCGACCCAGCCCACCACGGCCCGTCCCAGCCCACCACGGCCCGTCCCAGCCCACCACGGCCCGTCCCAGACCATCCCAGCCTGTCCCAGCCAACCAGCGCCCGTCCCAGCCCACCATACCCCGTCCCAGCCCACCACAGCCCACCGCAGCCCACTACAAACCGTCCCAGCATGTCACAGGCCGTCCCAGTATGTGCCAGCCTGTCCCAGCCCACCACATCCCATTCCAGACCACCAAAGCCCGTCCCCGCCCACCACAGCCCGTCCCAGCCCACCGCAGCCCGTTCCAGCCCACCGTAGCCTGTCCCAGCTCACCGCAGCCCGTCCCAGCCGACCTCAGCTAGTCCCAGCCCGTCCCATCCCACCAGAGCCCACCACAGCCCGTCCCATCCCACCACAGCCCGTCCCAGCACGTCCCAGCTTACCACAGCCCGTCCCAGCCCGCACAGCCCGTCCCATCCCAGCACACCACGGCCCAGCCCATCACGGCCCACCACGGCCCAGAACGGCCCACCACGGCCCAGCCCAGCCCACCACGGCGCACCACTGCCTGTCCTGGCCCACCACGGCCCGTCCCATCCCACCACAGCCCGCCATAGCCCACCACAGCCCGTCCCACCCTGTCCCAGCCCACCACGGCCCGTCCCAGCCCACCACGGCCCGTCCCTGCCCACCACGGCCAACCACGGCACTTCCCAGCCCACCACAGCCCGTCCCCGCCCACCACAGCCCGTCCCAGCCCACCACAGCCTGTCCCAGCCCACCCCAGCCCATCACAGACCACTACAGCACACCACAGCCTACCGCAGACCACCACAGCCCGTCCCAGCATGTCACAGCTCGTCCCAGCTCACCACAGCCCACCAGAGCCCACCAGAGCCCGTCTCAGCTCACCACAGCCTGTCCCAGCCCACCACGGCCCACCATAGCCTGTCCTAGCCCGTCCCAGCCCACCACGGCACGTCCCAGCCCACGACAGCCTGTCTCAGCTCACCACAACCTGTCCCAGACCACCACGGCCCACCACAGACCGTCCCAGCCAAACATAGTCCGTCCCAGTCAGTCCCAGCCCACCACACCCACCACAACGCGTCCCAGCCCGTTCCAGCCCACCACAGCCCAGCCCAGCCCACCACAGCCCGTTCCAGCCCACCGCAGCCCGTCCCAGCCCACCGCAGCCCGTCCCAGCCCACCACAGCCTATCTCAGCCCATCCCAGCCCACCACAGCCCGTCCCAGCTCACCACAACCCACCACAGTGCACCACAGCCCACCACAGCCCGTCCCGGCCCACAACAGCCCACCACGGCCCACCACGGCCCACCACAGCCCACCACAACCTGTCCCGGCCCAACACGGCCCACCATGGCCCACCACAGCCCTTCCCAGGCCACCACAGCCCACCACAGTCCGTCCCAGCCCACCACGGCCCGTCTCAGCCCACCACGGCCCGTCCCAGCCCACCACGGCCCGTCCCAGCCCGTCCCAGCCCACCACAGCCCGTCCCTGACCACCACAGACCATTCCAGACCACCACAGCCCGTCCCAGCCCTCCACAGCCCACCATAGCCCACCACAGCCCGCCCCAGACCACCACGGCCCACCACAGCTCACCACGGCCCACCACAAACCGTCCCAGCCCACCACGGCCCAGCACAGTTTACCACGGCCCATCCCAGCCCACCACAGCCCACCACAGCGCGTCCCAACGCACCACAGCCCACCACAGCCCGTCCCAGGCCACCACAGCCAGTCCCAGGCCACCACAGCTCGTCCAAGCCCGTCCCAGCCCACCACAGCCTGTCCCAGCACACCACAGCCCATCCCAGCCCGTCCCAGCCAGTCCCAGCCCACCACAGCCCGTCCCAGCACACCACAGACCGTCCCAGTCCACCACAGCCCGTCCAAGCCCACCACAGCCCGTCCCAGCCCGTCCCAGCACACTACAGCCCGTCCCAGCCCACCACAGCCCATCCCAGCCTACCACAGCCCAGCCCAGCACACCACGGCTAGCCACGGCCCACCACGGCCCGCCAAAGCCCATCCCAGCCTGCCACAGCCCACCACGGCCTGCCACAGCCCGTCCCAGCTCACCACAGCCCACCACAGCCCGTCCCAGCCCGTCCCCAGCCCACCACAGCCCAGTCCAGCACACCACGGCCCGCCACGGCCCACCACAGCCCGCCAGAGCCGACCACAGCCCGTCCCAGCTCACCACAACCCGTCCCAGACCGTCCCAGCCCACCACAGACCGTCCCAGCCCACCACGGCCCGACCCAGCCCACCACGGCCCGTCCCAGCCCACCACAGTATGTCCCAGCCCACCACGGCCCGTCCCAGCCCATCCCAGCCTGTCCCAGCCAACCTGCGCCCGTCCCAGCCCACCATAGCCCGTCCCAGCCCACCACAGCCCACCGCAGCCCACTACAAACCGTCCCAGCATGTCACAGGCCGTCCCAGTACGTGCCAGCCTGTCCCAGCCCACCACATCCCATTCCAGACCACCAAAGCCCGTCCCCGCCCACCACAGCCCGTCTCAGCCCACCGCAGCCCGTTCCAGCCCACCGTAGCCTGTCCCAGCTCACCGCAGCCCGTCCCAGCCGACCTCAGCTAGTCCCAGCCCGTCCCATCCCACCAGAGCCCACCACAGCCCGTCCCATCCCACCACAGCCCGTCCCAGCACGTCCCAGCTTACCACAGCCCACCACAGCCCGTCACAGCCCGCACAGCCCGTCCCATCCCAGCACACCACGGCCCAGCCCATCACGGCCCACCACGGCCCAGAACGGCCCACCACGGCCCAGCCCAGCCCACCACGGCGCACCACTGCCTGTCCCGGCCCACCACGGCCCGTCCCATCCCACCACAGCCCGCCATAGCCCACCACAGCCCGTCCCACCCTGTCCCAGCCCACCACGGCCCGTCCCAGCCCACCACGGCCCGTCCCTGCCCACCACGGCCAACCACGGCACTTCCCAGCCCACCACAGCCCACCACAGCCCGTCCCAGCCCACCACAGCCCGTCCCCGCCCACCACAGCCCGTCCCAGCCCACCACAGCCCGTCCCAGCCCACCACAGCCCATCACAGACCACTACAGCACACCACAGCCTACCGCAGACCACCACAGCCCGTCCCAGCATGTCACAGCTCGTCCCAGCTCACCACAGCCCACCATAGCCCACCAGAGCCCATCTCAGCTCACCACAGCCTGTCCCAGCCCACCACGGCCCACCATAGCCTGTCCTAGCCCGTCCCAGCCCACCACGGCACGTCCCAGCCCACGACAGCCCGTCTCAGCTCACCACAGCCTGTCCCAGACCACCACGGCCCACCACAGACCGTCCCAGCCAAACATAGTCCGTCCCAGTCAGTCCCAGCCCACCACACCCACCACAACGCGTCCCAGCCCGTTCCAGCCCACCACAGCCCACCACAGCCCGTCCCAGCCCACCGCAGCCCGTCCCAGCCCATCACAGCCTATCTCAGCCCATCCCAGCCCACCACAGCCCACCACAGCCTGTCCCAGCTCACCACAGCCCACCACAGCGCACCACAGCCCACCACAGCCTGTCCCGGCCCACCACAGCCCACCACGGCCCACCACAGCCCACCACAACCTGTCCCGGCCCAACACGGCCCACCATGGCCCACCACAGCCTTTCCCAGTCCACCACAGCCCACCACAGTCCGTCCCAGCCCACCACAGCCCGTCCCAGGCGACCGCAGCCTGTCCCAGCACACCACAGCCCATCCCAGCCCGTCCCAGCCCGACCCAACCCACCACAGCCCGTCCCAGCACACCACAGCCCGTCCCAGCACACCACAGCCCGTCCCAGTCCACCACAGACCGTCCACGCCCACCAGAGCCTGTCCCCGCCCACCACAGCCCGTCCCCGCCCACCACAGCCCGTCCCAGCACACCACAGCCCGTCCCCGCCCACCACAGCCCGTCCCCGCCCATCCCAGCTCACCACAGCCCGTCCCCGCCCACCACAGCCCGTCCCAGCCCTCCACAGCCCGTCCCAGTCCACCACAGCCCGTCCCCGCCCACCACAGCTCGTCCCCGCCCACCACAGCCCGTCCCCGCCCACCACAGCCCGTCCCCGCCCATCCCGGCACACCACAGCCCGTCCCAGCACACCACAGCCCGTCCCAGCACACCACATCCCATCCCAGCTCACCACATCCCGTCCCAGCCCACCACAGCTCATCCCAGCTCACCACAGCCCATCCCAGCCCACCACATCCGGTCCCAGCCCATCCTAGCCCACCATAGCCCGTTCCAGACCACCAGAGCCCGTCCCAGCCCGTCCCAGACCACCACGTCCCACCACAGCCCACCACGGCCCGCCACAGCGAGCTACGGCCCACCACAGCCTGTCCCAGCCCACCATGACCTGTCCCAGCCCACCACGGCCCACCACAGCCCACCCCCTCCCATCCCGGCCCAAAACGGCCCACCACAGCCCACCACGGCCCACCACAGCCCGTCCCAGCCCACCACAGCCCACCACAGCCCGTTCCCGCCCACCACAGCCCGTCCCCACCCACCACGGCCCACCACAGCTCACCACGGACCGTCCCAGCCCACCACGACCCGTCTCAAGCTCACCAGAACCTACCACAGCCCACCACAGCCCGTCCCTACCAACCACAGCCCACCATAGCCCACCACAGCCCGCCCCAGCCCACCACGGCCCACCACAGCTCACCACGGCCCACCACAAACCGTCCCAGCCCACCACGGCCCAGCACAGTTTACCACGGCCCAGCCCAGCCCACCACGGCCCACCACAGCGCGTCCCAACGCACCACAGCCCACCACAGCCCGTCCCAGCCCACCACAGCCAGTCCCAGGCCACCACAGCCCGTCCAAGCCCGTCCCAGCCCACCACAGCCTGTCCCAGCACACCACAGCCCATCCCAGCCCGTCCCAGCCCACCACAGCCCATCCCAGCCCGTCCCAGCCCACCACAGCCCGTCCAAGCCCACCACAGCCCGTCCCAGCCCGTCCCAGCCCACCACAGCCCGACCCAGCCCGTCCCAGCCCACCACAGCCCGTCCCCGCCCACCACAGCCCGTCCCCGCCCACCACAGCCCGTCCCCGCCCATCCCAGCACACCACAGCCCGTCCCAGCCCACCACATTCCGTCCCAGCTCACCACAGCCCAGCCCAGCACACCACGGCTAGCCACGGCCCACCAAAGCCCATCCCAGCCTGCCACAGCCCACCACGGCCTGCCACAGCCCGTCCCAGCTCACCACAGCCCACCACAGCCCGTCCCAGCCCGTCCCCAGCCCGTCCCCAGCCCACCACAGCCCAGTCCAGCACACCACGGCCCGCCACGGCCCACCACAGCCCGCCAGAGCCGACCACAGCCCGTCCCAGCTCACCACAACCCGTCCCAGCCTGTCGCAGCCCACCACAGCCCGTCCCAGACCGTCCCAGCCCACCACCGCACAGCACAGTCCACCACTGCCCACCACAGCCCAGCACAATCCACCACTACCCGTCCTGTCCCGTCAAGGCCGACCACGGCCCGCCACGGCCCACCAGAGCCTACCAAGGCCCGTCACAGCCCGTCCCAGCCCGCCACAGCCCGTCCCAGCCCACCACAGCCCACCACAGCCCGTCCCAGCCCACCACAGCCCGTCCCAGCCCGTCCCAGCCCGTCCCAGCCCAACACAGCCCAACACAGCCCAACACAGCCCAACACAGCCCAACACAGCCAACCAAAGTCCACCACAGCCCACCACAGCCCACCACAGCCCATCCCAGCCTACCACAGCTTATCCCAGCCCACCACCTCCCACCAAAGCCCACCACAGCCCACCACGGCCCACCACTGCCCGCCATAGCCTGCCACAGACCGTTCCAGCCCGCCGCAGCCCGTCCCAGCCCACCACAGCCCGTCCCAGCACACCACAGCCCGTCCCAGCCCACCAGCGCCCGTCCCAGCCTACCACAGCCCGTCCCAGCCTACCACAGCCCGTCCCAGACCACCACAGCCCACCACAGCTTACCACAGCCCGTCCCAGCCCACCACAGTCCACCACAGCCCGTCCCTGCCCACCACAGCCCGTCCCCAACCACCACAGCCCTTCTCCGCCCACCACAACTTGTCCCCGCCCAATACAGCCCGTCCCAGACCACCACAGCCCGTCCCCGCCCACCACAGCCCGTCCCCGCCCATCCCAGCACACCACAGCCCGTCCCAGCCCACCACATTCCGTCCCAGCTCACCACAGCCCAGCCCAGCACACCACGGCTAGCCACGGCCCACCAAAGCCCATCCCAGCCTGCCACAGCCCACCACGGCCTGCCACAGCCCGTCCCAGCTCACCACAGCCCACCACAGCCCGTCCCAGCCCGTCCCCAGCCCGTCCCCAGCCCACCACAGCCCAGTCCAGCACACCACGGCCCGCCACGGCCCACCACAGCCCGCCAGAGCCGACCACAGCCCGTCCCAGCTCACCACAACCCGTCCCAGCCTGTCGCAGCCCACCACAGCCCGTCCCAGACCGTCCCAGCCCACCACCGCACAGCACAGTCCACCACTGCCCACCACAGCCCAGCACAATCCACCACTACCCGTCCTGTCCCGTCAAGGCCGACCACGGCCCGCCACGGCCCACCAGAGCCTACCAAGGCCCGTCACAGCCCGTCCCAGCCCGCCACAGCCCGTCCCAGCCCACCACAGCCCACCACAGCCCGTCCCAGCCCACCACAGCCCGTCCCAGCCCGTCCCAGCCCGTCCCAGCCCAACACAGCCCAACACAGCCCAACACAGCCCAACACAGCCCAACACAGCCAACCAAAGTCCACCACAGCCCACCACAGCCCACCACAGCCCATCCCAGCCTACCACAGCTTATCCCAGCCCACCACCTCCCACCAAAGCCCACCACAGCCCACCACGGCCCACCACTGCCCGCCATAGCCTGCCACAGACCGTTCCAGCCCGCCGCAGCCCGTCCCAGCCCACCACAGCCCGTCCCAGCCCACCACAGCCCGTCCCAGCCCACCAGCGCCCGTCCCAGCCTACCACAGCCCGTCCCAGCCTACCACAGCCCGTCCCAGACCACCACAGCCCACCACAGCTTACCACAGCCCGTCCCAGCCCACCAGAGTCCACCACAGCCCGTCCCTGCCCACCACAGCCCGTCCCCAACCACCACAGCCCTTCTCCGCCCACCACAACTTGTCCCCGCCCAATACAGCCCGTCCCAGACCACCACAGCCTGTCCCAGCCCACCACAGACCGTCCCAGCCCACCACGGCCCGTCTCAGCTCACCACAGCCTGTCCCAGCCCACCACAACCCACCACAGCCAAACACGGCCCACCACAGCCCGTCCCAGCCCAACACAGGCCACTACAGCACACCACAGCCTACCGCAGACCACCAGAGCCCGTCCCAGCCCACCATAACCCACCACAGCCCGACCCAGTCCACCACAACCCGTCCCAGCCCGTCGCAGCCCCTCGCAGCCCACCAAAACCCGTCCCAGCCCACCACAGCCTGCCACAGCCCGTCCCAGCTCGTCCCAGGCCACCAGAGCCAGTCCCAGCCCGTCCCAGCCTGTCTCAGTTGACCACAACCCACCACAGCCCATCCCAGACCACCACAGCCCACCACAGCTTACCACAGCACGTCCCAGCCCACCACAATCCACCACAGCCCGTCCCTGCCCACCACAGCCCGTCCCCAACCACCACAGCCCTTCTCCGCCCACCACAACTTGTCCCCGCCCAATACAGCCCGTCCCAGACCACCACAGCCTGTCCCAGCCCACCACAGACCGTCCCAGCCCACCACGGCCCGTCTCAGCTCACCACAGCCTGTCCCAGCCCACCACAACCCACCACAGCCAAACACGGCCCACCACAGCCCGTCCCAGCCCAACACAGGCCACTACAGCACACCACAGCCTACCGCAGACCACCAGAGCCCGTCCCAGCCCACCACAGCCCACCACAGCCCGTCAAAGTCCACCACAGCCCGTCCCAGCTTACCACAGCCCACCACAGCCGATCCCGGCCCACCGCAGCCCGTCCCTGCTCACCGCAGCCCGTCCCGGCCCACCGCCCCCGTCCCAGTCCACCACACCCTGTCCAAGCCCACCACAGCCCATCCCAGCTTACCACAGCCCACCACAGCCCGTCCCGACCCACCACAGCCCGTCCCAGATCACCACAGCCCTTCCCAGCCCGTCCCAGCCTACCACAGCCCGTCCCAGCCCACCAAAGCCCATCCCAGCCCGTCCCAGCCCGTCCCAGACCACCACAGACCTTCCCAGCCCACCATAGCCCACCACAGCCCGTCCCAGCCCAACACAGCCCGTCCCTACCCACCACAGCCCGTCCCAGCTTACCATGGCCCGCCACGGCCCACCACGGCTTGACACGGCCCACCACAGCCCGCCACAGCCCGTCCCAGCTTACCACAGCCCACCACATCCCGTCCCGGCCCACCGCAGCCTATCCTCACCCACAATAGCCTGTCCCGACCCACCACAGCCTGTCCCAGCCCACCACAGCCCGTCCAAGCCCACCACAGCCCACCACATCCCGTTCCGGCCCACCGCAGCCCATCCTCACCCACCATAACCCGTCCCAGCCCACCACAGCCCATCCCGGCCCACCACAGCCCGTCCCAAACCACCACAGCCCTTCCCAGACAACCACAGCCCACCACAGCCCGTCCTAGCTTGTCCCAGCCCACCACAGCCCGTCCCAGCCCACCACAGCCCGTCCCAGCCCACCACAGCCCGTCCCAGCCCACCACAGCCCGTCCCAGCCCGTCCCTTCCCACCACAGCCCGTCCCCAACCACCACAGCCCTTCTCCGCCCACCACAACTTGTCCCCGCCCAATACAGCCCGTCCCAGACCACCACAGCCTGTCCCAGCCCACCACAGACCGTCCCAGCCCACCACGGCCCGTCTCAGCTCACCACAGCCTGTCCCAGCCCACCACAACCCACCACAGCCAAACACGGCCCACCACAGCCCGTCCCAGCCCAACACAGGCCACTACAGCACACCACAGCCTACCGCAGACCACCAGAGCCCGTCCCAGCCCACCACAGCCCGTCAAAGTCCACCACAGCCCGTCCCAGCTTACCACAGCCCACCACAGCCGGTCCCGGCCCACCGCAGCCCGTCCCTGCCCACCGCAGCCCGTCCCGGCCCACCGCAGCCCGTCCCGGCCCACCACACCCTGTCCCGGCCCACCACACCCTGTCCCGGCCCACCACACCCTGTCCCGGCCCACCACAGCCCGTCCCAGCTTACCACAGCCCACCACAGCCCGTCCCGACCCACCACAGCCCGTCCCAGATCCCCACAGCCCTTCCCAGCCCGTCCCAGCCCACCACAGCCCGTCCCAGCCCACCAAAGCCCATCCCAGCCCGTCCCAGCCCGTCCCAGACCACCACAGACCTTCCCAGCCCACCATAGCCCACCACAGCCCGTCCCAGCCCAACACAGCCTGTCCCTACCCACCACAGCCCGTCCCAGCTTACCATGGCCCGCCACGGCCCACCACGGCTTGACACGGCCCACCACAGCCCGCCACAGCCCGTCCCAGCTTACCACAGCCCACCACATCCCGTCCCGGCCCACCGCAGCCTATCCTCACCCACCATAGCCCGTCCCGACCCACCACAGCCTGTCCCAGCCCACCACAGCCCGTCCAAGCCCACCACAAACCACCACATCCCGTTCCAGCCCACCGCAGCCCATCCTCACCCACCATAACCCGTCCCAGCCCACCACAGCCTGTCCCGGCCCACCACAGCCCGTCCCAGCCCACCACAGCCCGTCCCAGACCACCACAGCCCTTCCCAGCCCACCATAGCCCACCACAGCCCGTCCCAGCTTGTCCCAGCCCAACGCAGCCCATCCCAGCCCAACGCAGCCCGTCCCAGCCCAACGCAGCCCGTCCCAGCCCAACATAGCCCGTCCCAGCTTACCATGGCCCGCCACGGCCCGCCGCAGCCCACCACAGCCCACCACAGCCCGTCCAGGCCCACCACAGACTATCCCAGCTTACCACAGCCCACCACAGCCCGTCCCAGCCCACCAAGCCCATCCCAGCTCGTCCCAGCCCATGCCAGCCCATCCCGGCCCACCACGGTCCATCCCAGCCCACCACGGTCCACTTCAGCCCACAACGGCCCGTCCCAGCCAACCAGCACCCGTCCCAGCCCGTCCCCGCCCACCACAGCCCGTACCAGCCCACCACAGCCCACCACAGCTCACTACAGGCCGTCCCAGCACGTCCCAGCACACCACAGCCTACTACAGACCGTCCCAGCACGTCCCAGTCCGTCCCAGCTCGTCCCAGCCCACCACAGCCCACTACAGCTCGTCCCAACACGTCCTAGCCCGTCCCAGCCCACCACAGCCCGTCCCAGCCCACCACAGCCCGTCGAAGCCCATCACAGACCGCCCCCGCCCACAACAGCCCGTCCCAACACACCACAGCCCGTCCCAGCCCACCACAGCTCACCACAGCCCAACACAGTACGTCCCAGCACACCACGGCACACCATAGCCCACCACGGCCCACCACAGCCCACCACAGCCCGTCCCAGCCCACCACAGCCCGACCCAGCCCACCACAGCCCGTCCCGGCCCACCACGGCCCGTCCCGGCCCACCACAGACCGTCCCAGACCACCACAGCCTGTCCCAGCCCACCACAGACCGTCCCAGCCAACCACGGCCCGTCTCAGCTCACCACAGCCTGTCCCAGCCCACCACAACACACCACAGCCAAACACGGCCCACCACAGCCCGTCCCAGCCCACCACAGGCCACTACAGCACACCACAGCCTAACGCAGACCACCAGAGCCCGTCCCAGCCCACCACAGCCCACCACAGCCCGTCCCTGCCCACTACAGCCCGTCCCAGACCACCACAGCCTGTCCCAGACCACCACAGACCATCCCAGCTCACCACAGCCCGTCCCAGCCCACCACAGGCCACTACAGCACACCACAGCCTAACGCAGACCACCAGAGCCCGTCCCAGCCCACCATAGCCCTTCCCAGCCCGTCCCAGCCCACCACAGCCCGTCCCAGATCACCACAGCCCTTCCCAGCTCGTCCCAGCCCGTCCCAGCCCGTCCCAGCCCGTCCCAGCCCGTCCCAGCCCACCACAGCCCACCACAGCCCGTCCCAGCCCAACACAGCCCGTCCCTACCCACCACAGCCCGTCCCAGCTTACCATGGCCCGCCACGGCCCACCACGGCTTGACACGGCTCACCACAGCCCGCCACAGCCCGTCCCAGCTTACCACAGCCCACCACATCCCGTCCCGGCCCACCGCAGCCTATCCTCACCCACCATAGCCCATCCCGGCCCACCACAGCCTGTCCCAGCCCACCACAGCCTGTCCAAGCCCACCACAGCCCGCCACAGCCCGTCCCAGCTTACCACAGCCCACCACAGCCCGTCCCGGCCCACCGCAGCCTATCCTCACCCACCATAGCCCATCCCGGCCCACCACAGCCTGTCCCAGCCCACCACAGCCTGTCCAAGCCCACCACAGCCCGCCACAGCCCGTCCCAGCTGACCACAGCCCACCACATCCCGTTCCGGCCCACCGCAGCCCATCCTCACCCACCATAGCCCGTCCCAGCCCACCACAGCCCGTCCCGGCCCACCACAGCCCGTCCCAGCCCACCACAGCCCGTCCCAGCCCATCCCAGCCCACCGCAGCCCGTCCCAGCCCGTCCCAGCCCACCGCAGCCCGTCCCAGACTGTCCCAGCCCACTATAACCCACCACATTCCGTCCCAGCCCACCATAACCCGTCCCAGCCCGTCCCAGCGCAGCACAGCTCGCCCCAGCCAACCACAGCCGGTCCCAGCCCGTCCCAGCCCACCACAACCCACCACAGCCCGTCCCAGCCCACCACAGCCTGTCCCCGACTATTACAGCCCGTCCCCGCCCACCACATCACATCCCAGACTCACCAGAGTCCGTCCCAGCCCACCACAGCCCGTGCCAGCCCACCACAGCCCGTCCCAGCCCACCACAGCTTTTTCCAGCCCGTCCCAGCACACCACAGCCCACCACAGCACATCCCCGCCAACCACAATTTGTCCCAGCCCACCACAACCCACCAGAGCCCGTCCCAGCTTACCACACCCCACCACAGCCCTTCTCAGCTCACCACAACCCGCCACGGCCCGTCCCCGCCCACCACGGCCCGTCCCGGCCCACGACGGCCCGTCCCGGCCCGTGTCAGCCCTTACTAGCCCACCACAGCCCGTGCCAGCCCGTCCCAGCCCACCACAGCCCGACCCAGCCCACCACAGCCCGTCCCGGCCCACCACGGCCCGTCCCGGCCCACCACAGACCGTCCCAGACCACCACAGCCTGTCCCAGCCCACCACAGACCGTCCCAGCCAACCACGGCCCGTCTCAGCTCACCACAGCCTGTCCCAGCCCACCACAACACACCACAGCCAAACACGGCCCACCACAGCCCGTCCCAGCCCACCACAGGCCACTACAGCACACCACAGCCTAACGCAGACCACCAGAGCCCGTCCCATCCCACCACAGCCCACCACAGCCCGTCCCTGCCCACTACAGCCCGTCCCAGACCACCACAGCCTGTCCCAGACCACCACAGACCGTCCCAGCCAACCACGGCCCATCTCAGCTCACCACAGCCCGTCCCAGCCCACCACAGGCCACTACAGCACACCACAGCCTAACGCAAACCACCAGAGCCCGTCCCAGCCCACCATAGCCCTTCCCAGCCCACCACAGCCCACCACAGCCCATCCCAGATCACCACAGCCCTTCCCAGCTCGTCCCAGCCCGTCCCAACCCGTCCCAGCCCGTCCCAGCCCACCACAGCCCGTCCCAGCCCAACACAGCCCGTCCCAGCCCAACACAGCCCGTCCCAGCCCAACACAGCCCGTCCCTACCCACCACAGCCCGTCCCAGCTTACCATGGCCCGCCACGGCCCACCACGGCTTGACACGGCTCACCACAGCCCGCCACAGCCCGTCCCAGCTTACCACAGCCCACCACATCCCGTCCCGGCCCACCGCAGCCTATCCTCACCCACCATAGCCCATCCCGGCCCACCACAGCCTGTCCCAGCCCACCACAGCCTGTCCAAGCCCACCAGAGCCCGCCACAGCCCGTCCCAGCTTACCACAGCCCACCACATCCCGTCCCGGCCCACCGCAGCCTATCCTCACCCACCATAGCCCATCCCGGCCCACCACAGCCTGTCCCAGCCCACCACAGCCTGTCCAAGCCCACCACAGCCCGCCACAGCCCGTCCCAGCTGACCACAGCCCACCACATCCCGTTCCGGCCCACCGCAGCCCATCCTCACCCACCATAGCCCGTCCCAGCCCACCACAGCCCGTCCCGGCCCACCACAGCCCGTCCCAGCCCACCACAGCCCGTCCCAGCCCATCCCAGCCCACCGCAGCCCGTCCCAGCCCACCGCAGCCCGTCCCAGACTGTCCCAGCCCACTATAACCCACCACATTCCGTCCCAGCCCACCATAACCCGTCCCAGCCCGTCCCAGCACAGCACAGCTCGCCCCAGCCAACCACAGCCGGTCCCAGCCCGTCCCAGCCCACCACAACCCACCACAGCCCGTCCCAGCCCACCACAGCCTGTCCCCGACTATTACAGCCCGTCCCCGCCCACCACATCACATCCCAGACTCACCAGAGTCCGTCCCAGCCCACCACAGCCCGTGCCAGCCCACCACAGCCCGTCCCAGCCCACCACAGCTTTTTCCAGCCCGTCCCAGCACACCACAGCCCACCACAGCACATCCCCGCCAACCACAATTTGTCCCAGCCCACCACAACCCACCAGAGCCCGTCCCAGCTTACCACACCCCACCACAGCCCTTCTCAGCTCACCACAACCCGCCACGGCCCGTCCCCGCCCACCACGGCCCGTCCCGGCCCACGACGGCCCGTCCCGGCCCGTGTCAGCCCTTACTAGCCCACCACAGCCCGTGCCAGCCCGTCCCAGACCACCACAGCCCGTCCCAGACCACCACAGCCCGTGCCAGCCCGTCCCAGCCCGCCACAGCCTGTCCCAGCCCGTCCCCGCCCACCACAGCTTGTCCCAGTCCGTCGCAGCCTGTCCCAGCCCGTCGCAGCCCACCACATCCCATCGCAGCCCGTCCAAGCCCATCCCCGCCCACCACGGCCCGTCCCCGCCCACCACGGCCCACCTCAGCCCAGCAGTGCCTGTCCCAGCCCACCGCAGCCCGTCCAAGCCCACCACATCCCGTCCCAGCCCGTCCCAGCCCACAACAGCCTGTCCCAGCCCACCACAGCCCGTCACAGACCACCACAGCCCTTCCCAGCCCACCATAGCCCACCACAGCCCGTCCTAGCTTTTCCCAGCCCAACGCAGCCCGTCCCAGCCCAACACAGCCAGTCCCAGCCCAACACAGCCCGTCCCAGCCCAACACAGCCCGTCCCAGCTTACCATGGCACGCCACGGCCCTCCACGGCCCGCAGCAGCCCACCACAGCCCACCACAGCCCGTCCAGGCCCACCACAGACTATCCCAGCTTACCACAGCCCACCACAGCCCGTCCCAGCCCACCAAGCCCATCCCAGCTCGTCCCAGCCCATGCCAGCCCATCCCGGCCCACCACGGTCCGTCCCAGCCCACCACGGCCCACTTCAGCCCACAACGGCCCGTCCCAGCCAACCAGCACCCGTCCCAGCCCGTCCCAGCCCACCACAGCCCGTACCAGCCCACCAAAGCTCACTACAGGCCGTCCCAGCACGTCCCAGCCCACCACAGCCCACTACAGACCGTCCCAGCACGTCCCAGTCCGTCCCAGCTCGTCCCAGCCCACCACAGCCCACTACAGCTCGTCCCAACACGTCCTAGCCCGTCCCAGCCCACCACAGCCCGTCCCAGCCCACCACAGCTCACCACAGCCCAACACAGTACGTCCCAGCCCACCACGGTCCACCAGAGCCCACCACGGCCCGTCCCAGCCCACCACAGCACGTCCCAGCCCGTCCCAGCCCACCACAGCACGTCCCAGCCCGTCCCAGCCCACCACAGCACGTCCCAGCCCACCACAGCCCACCACAGCCCGTCCCAGCCCACCACGGCCCGTCCCAGCCCACCACGGCCCGTCCCAGCCCACCACGGCCCGTCCCAGCCCACCACGGCCCGTCCCAGCCCACCACGGCCCGTCCCAGCCCGTCAAAGCCCACCACAACCCACCACAGCCCGTCCCAGCTTACCACAGCCCACCACATCCCGTCCCAGCCCACCGCAGCCCATCCTCACCCACCATAGCCCGTCCCAGCCCACAACAGCCTGTCCCAGCCCACCACAGCCCGTCACAGACCACCACAGCCCTTCCCAGCCCACCATAGCCCACCACAGCCCGTCCTAGCTTGTCCCAGCCCAACGCAGCCCGTCCCAGCCCAACACAGCCAATCCCAGCCCAACACAGCCCGTCCCAGCCCAACACAGCCCGTCCCAGCCCAACACAGCCCGTCCCAGCCCAACACAGCCCGTCCCAGCTTACCATGGCACGCCACGGCCCTCCACGGCCCGCAGCAGCCCACCACAGCCCACCACAGCCCGTCCAGGCCCACCACAGACTATCCCAGCTTACCACAGCCCACCACAGCCAGTCCCAGCCCACCAAGCCCATCCCAGCTCGTCCCAGCCCATGCCAGCCCATCCCGGCCCACCACGGTCCGTCCCAGCCCACCATGGCCCACTTCAGCCCACAACGGCCCGTCCCAGCCAACCAGCACCCGTCCCAGCCCGTCCCAGCCCACCACAGCCCGTACCAGCCCACCACAGCTCACTACAGGCCGTCCCAGCACGTCCCAGCCCACCACAGCCCACTACAGACCGTCCCAGCACGTCCCAGTCCGTCCCAGCTCGTCCCAGCCCACCACAGCCCACTACAGCTCGTCCCAACACGTCCTAGCCCGTCCCAGCCCACCACAGCCCGTCCCAGCCCACCACAGCCCAACACAGTACGTCCCAGCCCACCACGGTCCACCAGAGCCCACCACGGCCCGTCCCAGCCCACCACAGCACGTCCCAGCCCGTCCCAGCCCACCACAGCACGTCCCAGCCCGTCCCAGCCCACCACAGCCCGTCCCAGCCCACCACAGCCCGTCCCAGCCCACCACAGCCTGTCCCAGCCCACCACAGCCCGTCCCAGCTCACCACAGCCCGTCCCAGCCCACCACAGCACGTCCCAGCCCACCACAGCACGTCCCAGCCCACCACAGCACGTCCCAGCCACTCCCAGCCCACCATAGCCCGTCCCAGCCCACTACAGCTTGTACCAGCCCACCACAGCCCGTCCCAGCCCACCACGGCCCACCTCAGCCCAGCAGAGCCCGTCCCAACCCACTACAGCCCGTCCCAGCCCACCACAGCCCGTCCCAGACCGTCCCAGTGCACCTCTGCCCCTCCCAGCCCACCACAGGCCGTCCCAGCCCACCACAGGCCGTCCCAGCCCACCACCGGCCGTCCCAGCCCACCACCGGCCGTCCCAGCCCGTCTCAGCTCACCACAACCCACCACAGCCCGTCCCAGCCCACCACAGCCCACCACAGCCTGTCCCCCACCATTACAGCCCATCCCCGCCCACCACATCACATCCCAGACTCACCAGAGTCCGTCCCAGCCCACCACAGCCCGTGCTAGCCCGTCCCAGCCCACCACAGCCCGTCCCAGCCCACCACAGCTTTTTCCAGCCCGTCCCAGCACACCACAGCCCACCACAATTTGTCCCAGCCCACCACAACCCACTAGAGCCCGTCCCAGCTTACCACACCCCACCACAGCCCTTCTCAGCTCACCACAACCCGCCACGGCCCGTCACCGCCCACCAAAGCCCGTCCCCGCCCACCACGGCCCGTCCCGGCCCACGACGGCCCATCCCGGCCCGTGTCAGCCCTTACTAGCCCACCACAGCCCGTGCCAGCCCGTCCCAGCCAACCGCAGCCCGTCCCAGCCCACCACAGCCCGTCCTAGACCACCACAGCCTGTCCCAGCCCGTCCCCGCCCACCACAGCTTGTCCCAGCCCGTCGCAGCCCGTCCCAGCCCGTCCCAGCCCGTCGCAGCCTGTCGCAGCCTACCACATCCCGTCCCAGCCCGTCCAAGCCCATCCCCGCCCACCACGGCCTGTCCCCGCCCACCACGGCCCACCTCAGCCCAGCAGTGCCTGTCCCAGCCCACCGCAGCCCGTCCAAGCCCACCACATCCCGTCCCAGCCCGTCCCAGCCCACCGCAGCCCGTCCCAGCCCACCGCAGCCCGTCCAAACCCCTCGCAGCCTGTCTCAGTTCACCACAACCCACCACAGCCCGTCCCAGCCCACCACAGCTTACCACAGCCTGTCCCCGCCCACCAGGCCCGTCCCAGCCCACCACAGCCCGTCCCAGCCCACCACAGCCCTTCCCAGCTCACCACAGCCCACCACAGCCCATTACAGCTTACCACGGCCCGCCACGGCCCACCTGTGTTACGAACAATATCTCACCTTCTTGATTTTGGCACCTCCTTTCTCTATGATGTTCTTGTGGAACTGTTTGCAGATGGGGACAGAAATAGAAAAGCTGTTTTCAACCTAAGGGAGAAAGGAAGGGAGAACTGAAGATTACACTGTCGTGGCAAGGGAGGCCCGACTTCAGGAGCTCTGATAAACGAGCTTTTGAAAACAGGCTTCGACCCAAGGAAGTTCTCTATACGAGGGACTTTTGTAAGACTAAACAAAGGCAAGGACGTTCCCCTGTAGCCTTCACATAACAGGTACTACCCCCTGCCTCCATTCAGCCAAAACAGCGTCGACAGCTCCCTCCTCTTGAGGTGTTTTAGCTCTACCCAAGCCAGTAGAGCTCTGCTTTGCCCCAGGGTTATCCAGGCACGTAGGAGGGAAGAGCAGGCAGAGACCTCCTTACCAGGTCTGCCACCATCTTTTGCATGTACTCGGTGCACTTCTCCACCTCGTTTTTGGGACCTCGGAGTTGGACGATGTCACTCTTGTGTGCAGGGTCTGGGAAGCTGATGATAACCTGCAGGAGCGGTCATTTATAGTTAGCTCAAGCAAAAGCAAGAACCCTTGTGTCAGACACATGCAAAGGTTGGGGGGATCCTACACATGCCCTCTTCCCATTCAGAAACAGGGAACCGTGTTAGCGGCCTCTGGCTAAAAGAACTATCTTCTCAGGCACTTGCGCTACAGAGCCACTAAAGTTACGACTTCTGTGACGACAGGCCTACTACCCATGTAGGAAATAACCCCTCTGGATTCCTCCTCTCCTACAAAGCCTTACCTCTGGGAATTGCTCCCGGATTTCCCAGACCCGCTCAGCCTTCTGCCCAGTGATGGTCCGGTGGAATTTCTGCTCAACGATTAGGTCCGCAGCGTGTTCATTTTCCTGACGGGAACAGAGGGCACGCTGAGTGTTCAGCCGGAGAGCCATCTACTTTGACTTAGCGGTTTGCTGCCCGACGGTTTACTTGCCAGCACTGTCCCTCTTTTCTCCAGACCAAATTCACTCTGCGTTGACAGAGAAGGGCTACCCGAGGGAACAGAGGAAGACATTTGTGAAGAGGAACTTGCACTTGTCATGAGATCCAAGTGCTCGGTGGGCAAGGGGCACACACTCGCGTCAGAAGGTTACAAGGGAACACGAGAGCCCAAACCCTGCAGTCTCCCAAACATCACGTCCTACCCACTCACCATACGGGAAGCGAGTTCCAGCAGCTCTTTCTTGGCCTGTGGGACCCCCTGTGGGTCTCCTTCAATTCTGATCGGGTTGCTCTTCTCGTTGTCCGGGGGAATGCGCACAGACACCTTGTACAGATCCTTCATCCTGTTCACTTCGAGGCAAGGACTGTGGTGACGCCGTCTGCTAGGCAAAGACCTGGAAGCAAGGCACCTTGATTATCACTGCTCAGAGGCTGTTGAAGAAGTAAAGACGCCTCTGGGAAGGGCTCAGTGGGGTAGGGTTGAGCCAGGGGAAATTGCCTCTTCCCCCTGGAGTTCAGCGAGAGCAGACCTGTGCCACACGAGAGCCTGTCCAAGTAAATACCGTGGCATCTACAGAGCCCATTGTTCCCTTGTCAGAGCCAGGCGTGTTTCTTCCCCAAACAGTATCACATTTAGAGCAGAGGATAATCGTTCCTTTCTACCCCAAACTCTTGGCTGGGGACACGTTGCAGTGCTATCAAACTAGCAGACCGCAACAAGGCTTTACCGTTGGCCATATTCTACTGCCGGTGCTGTAGCGCCTTCCTCCAGAGGCCAGACCACACTGCTCCTCCTCCAGCTGACACCCTCTCCCACAAGCCACAGGGCTATTTAACCCCTTAGCGGGAACCAGCTACACCTGCACGTCGTCCACGTCAATCAACCCACTGCCTCTGAGGCAAGGCCACAGCTGCGTGTTATCAATGCTAATCAACCCACCGCCTTCATTCCTCTACAGGGAGAAGCTCACCAAGCACATTTCCACCACCCACAACTGGCTGCTAAAATGTCATTCGCACAGAGAAGTAATTCCACTACTGTTCAGGCTCCCAAGGTACTTTCACACGTTAAAGCCATCGCAAGGCCTCACGGCCCATTTCTCTCCTTGTACCACCACCACTCCAGGAAAGCAGAGGAAACGTGATGGAGACAGCACACTGGGTGAGCTACAGAGCCCCTGATATGATCTGCTAAACACGAAGAGTGTGAGCATGGGAAGGACTAGAAAGGCACTCCACTTACCGTTTAGCTGCGTTCTTGCCAATGAGGTGTCGGTGGAATTGGTGGTCAGCCTTGAATATTGCGTAATCCATCCCGTGGATCTAAAAAGAATTATATTTTTATATCTATATCTATATATGTATGTATGTCCAATATTATATATTATATTATATAGGGCCAGGTAGGACAGGCCACCGCTTCTGTCTCGTGCCCTAAGTAACTGCCTACTGCCAGTATTGGCACTGACTCACCAGCGGTCAGCTACAAGCACTTCTGCTCTTCAGCAGAGCACAAGCATTCCTCTGCTTTGAGAAGAGAGCACTGTGCTCATGAAACATTGAAAAGACTTACTTCTATGCCTCTCCAGCTATAACCAAGAGAATCCTTCCTTCTCCGCACCAAAAAAATTAATGCTGACTTTTCAAGGATGCTATGGATGAGTTTCATAACCAAGGGGCGTCATCCACCTGCCACACAATTTGTCTCCTGCAAGTTCGATTAAGCATGCCAAGACATCCTATGGATGTGACAAACACCTCATCACCTCTGCTCTGTTGCCCCTTCTTCCCCCAGTTTCTTACTGGAACTAGTAACTGCAGCTCACCAGTTCCTTGAGCATGGCTTCAATCTGTTCCTGAGCCACATGCACATCTTCTGTAGGTCCTTCCAAAGTGATGTTATCCTCTCCTCCAGTGAATTTGATGTGAACCTTGAGGTGAAGGACAATGAATCTCTTCAGAATTTGCCAAGATCCAAGCCAGGCCAATGCTTTTGGTCAGGCCTACACCATCGATCCCTGCCACTGAGAGATGTGCTCCTTCCCAAAAAGCCCAGACCAAATCCCCACAATTTTACAAGTCAGAAACTTAACAATTTCGGCCATATGGCAGTGCCTAGAGCCCAAGGCTCTGGTGCTGCCCCGGTTTCTGCAAGGGCTTTGGAGAAGTTTACTCATCTAGCCTTTATCTAGATACCGTCTAACTCCCCAGGGAGAAGCCTTGCTGCACTCGCCATTTCCAGGTATCCTACTACATCAGTTCTCAAAACAGCACCACATAAAGCTTCCTTGGAAGGGCTCAACCCATGACAATAACATAGGAGGAGCAGTGTTTGCAGCAGTAAAAGAGAGGGTTCCCTTGAACAGCAAAGATCTGTGTCATTTCCCCCTGGTTTTACCCACGCTAGAATACACCTCTCTCTTTCGTGACGAGTGATCTGGACTAAACCTTTTTCTACGCCGGGGGTGCTAAGCTAACCAGCTCACCCATACCTTTGGCATCTGCTGAGTTATTTTGGCCAGGTTCTGTCCTTTCTTTCCAATAATGAAACGATGAAGCCAAGAGGGGGCAGAGACCGAGGAGACGGTAAAACTGTTGGCCTGAGAGACAGAAAAACAGAGAAGCTGTTTGATGGACAAACCACAGCCCACCACAGCGCGTCCCAGCCCGTCCCAGCCCGTCCCAGCCCACCGCAGCCCGTCCCAGCCCACCACAGCCCACCACAGCCCGTCTCGGCCCACCACAGCCAGTCGCAGCTGACCACAGCCCATCCCGGCCCACCACAGCCTGTCCCGGCCCACCACAGCCCACCACAGCCCACTACGGCCCACCACAGCCCACTACGGCCCACCACGGCCTGTCCCAGCCCACCACGGCCCGTCCCAGCCCACCACAACCCGTCCAGGCCCAACACGACCGACCATGGCACAACACAGCCCTTCCCAGTCCACCACAGCCCACCACGGCCCGTCCCAGCCCACCACGGCCCGTCCCAGCCCAGCATGGCCCGTCCCAGCCCACCACGGCCCGACGCAGCCCACCAGGGCCCGACGCAGCCCACCAGGGCCCGTCCCAGCCCACCACGGCCCGTCCCGGCCCACCACAGCCCGTCCCTGCCCACCACGGCCCACCACGGTTCTTCCAAGCCCACCACAGCCCACCACAGCCCGTCTCAGCTCACCACAGCCTGTCCCAGCCCACCACGGCCCACCACTGCCCACCACAGCCGGTCCCAGCCAACCATAGGCCACTACAGCACACCACAACCTACCGCAGACCACCACAGCCCGTCCCAGCCTGTCACAGCTCGTCCCAGCCCATCACAACCCGTCACAGCCAACCACTGCCCGTCCCACCCCACCACGGCCTGTCCCAGCTAACCACGGCCCGTCCCGGCCCAGCACAGCCCGTCCCGGCCCACCACAGCCCGTCCCAGCCCGTCACAACCCACCACAGCCCGTCCCAGCCCACCACAGCCCACCCCCGCCCACCACAGCCCGTCCCCGCCCACCACGGCCCACCACGGCCCACCACGGACCGTCCCAGCCCACCACGACCCGTCTGAAGCTCACCAGAACCTACCACAGCCCACCACAGCCCGTCCCTGCCAACCACAGCCCACCATAGGCCACCACAGTCCGCCCCAGCCCACCACGGCCCACCACGGACCGTCCCAGCCCACCACGACCCGGCCCAGCCCACCACAGCCAGCACAGTTTACCACGGCCCATCCCGGCCCACCACAGCTCGTCCCAACGCACCACAGCCCACCACAGCCCGTCCCAGGCCACCACAGCCAGTCCCAGGCCACCACAGCCCGTCCAAGCCCGTCCCAGCCCACCACAGCCCGTCCCAGCACACCACAGCCCATCCCAGCCCGTCCCAGCCAGTCCCAGCCCACCACAGCCCATCCCAGCCCACCACAGCCCTCCACAACACGTCCCAGCCCACTACAGCCATCCACAGCTCGTCCCAGCCCTCCACAGCCCGTCCCAGCCCTCCACAGCCCGTCCCAGCCCACCACAGCCCGTCCCAGCACAACACAGCCCGTCCCAGCACAACACAGGCTACCACAGCCTGTCCCGGCCCACCACAGCCCCTCCCGGCTTACCACAGCCCGTCCCGGC
The DNA here is from genome assembly GCF_023634085.1 of Falco cherrug. Taxonomy (NCBI): domain Eukaryota; kingdom Metazoa; phylum Chordata; class Aves; order Falconiformes; family Falconidae; genus Falco; species Falco cherrug. The sequence continues at coordinate 94,012 of NW_026599323.1, forward strand.
CCACCACGGCCCACCGCGGACCGTTCAGGCCCACCACGGCCCGTCCTGGCCCACCACGGCCTACCTCAGCCCACCACAACCTGTGCCAGCCCACCACAACCCGTGCCAGCCCACCACGGCCCGTGCCAGCCCACCACAGCCCGTCCCAGCCCAACACAGCCCGTCCCAGCCCAACAAAGCCCGTCCCAGCCCAACACAGCCCGTCCCAGCCCAACACAGCCCGTCCCAGCTTACCATGGCCCGCCACGGCCCACCACGGCCCGCCGCAGCCCACCACAGCCCACCGCAGCCCGTCCAGGCCCACCACAGACTATCCCAGCTTACCACAGCCCACCACAGCCCGTCCCAGCCCACCAAGCCCATCCCAGCTCGTCCCAGCCCATGCCAGCCCATCCCGGCCCACCACGGTCCGTCCCAGCCCACCACGGCCCACTTCAGCCCACAACGGCCCGTCCCAGCCAATCAGCACCCATCCCAGCCCGTCCCCGCCCACCACAGCCCTTCCCAGCCCGTACCAGCCCACCACAGCTCACTACAGGCCGTCCCAGCACGTCCCAGCCCACCACAGCCCACTACAGACCGTCCCAGCATGTCCCAGTCCGTCCCAGCTCGTCCCAGCCCACCACAGCCCACTACAGCCAGTCCCAACACGTCCTAGCCCGTCCCAGCCCACCACAGCCCGTTCCAGACCACCAGGGCCCGTCCCCGCCCACCACGGCCCGTCCCCGCCCACCACGGCCTGTCCCAGCACACCACAGATCGTCGAAGCCCATCACAGCCCGTTCCCGCCCACTACAGTTTCTCTCAACCCACCACAGCCCACCACAGCCCGTCCCGGCCCACCAGAGCCCATCCCAGCCCACCAGAGCCCTTCTCAGCCCACCACAGCCCATCCCAACCCACCACAGCCCACCACAGCCCGTCCCAGCCCACCACAGCCCGTCCCAGACCACCACGGCCCACCACGGCCGGTCCCGGACAATCACAGCTTGTGCCGGCCCACCACGGTCCGTCCCAGCACACCACGGCCCACCTCAGCCCACCACAGCCCGTCCCAGCCCACCACAGCGCGTCCCAGACCACCACAGCCCGTCCCAGCCCACCACAGGCCACTACAGCACACCACAGGCTACCGTAGACCACCACAGCCCGTCCCAGCCCACCACAGCCCGTCCCAGCCCGTCCCAGCCCACCAAAGCCCGTCCCACCTCGTCCCAGCGCACCACAGCCCGTCCCAGCCCACCACGGTTCGTCCCAGCCCTCCACAGCCCGTTCCCGCCCACCACAGCTTCTCTTAACCCACCACAGCCCACCACAGCCCGTCCCGGCCCACCAGAGCCCGTCCCGGCCCACCAGAGCCCGTCCCAGCCCACCACAGCCCACCACAGACCGTCCCAGCCCACCAGAGCCAGTCCCAGCTTACCACAGCCCACCACAGCCCGTTCCAGCCCTTCCCAGCACACCACGGCCCGTCCCCGCCCACCACGGCCCGTCCCCGCCCACCACGGCCCGTCCCCGCCCACCACGGCCCACCTCAGCCCATCAGTGCCTGTCCCAGCCCACAGCAGCCCGTCCCATCCCACCACAGCCCGTCCCATCCCACCACAGCCCGTCCCAGCCCACCACAGCCCGACCCAGCCCACCACAGCCCGACCCAGCCCACCACAGCCCGTCCCAGACCACCACAGCCCGTCCCAGCCCACCACAGCCTACCACAGCCTGTCCCGGCCCACCACAGCCCCTCCCGGCTTACCACAGCCCGTCCCAGCCCACCACGGTTCACCACGGCCCACCGCGGACCGTCCAGGCCCACCACGGCCCGTCCCGGCCCACCACGGCCTACCTCAGCCCACCACGGCCCGTGCCAGCCCACCACGGCACGTCCCAGCCCGTCCCAGCCCACCGAAGCCTGTCCCAGCCCACCACGGCCCACCTCAGCACAGCAGAGCCCGTCTAAGACCACCGCAGCCCATCCCAGCCCACCGCAGCCCGTCCCAACCCACCGCAGCCCCTGTTAGCCCACCACAGCCCGTCCCAGCCCAACACAGCCCGTCCCGGCCCACCACGGCCCACCACAGCCTGTCCCAGGCCACCACGGCCCACGACGGCCCACCCCTTCCCATCCCGGCCCAAAACGGCCCACCACAGCTCACCACGGCCCACCACGGCCCGGCCCGGCCCACCACGGCCCACCACAGCCCGTCCCAGCCACCACAGCCCGTACCAGCCTGTCCCAGCTCACCATAGCCCGTCCCAGATCACCACAGCCAGTCCCAGCCCACCACAGCCAGTCCATGCCCACCACAGCCCACCACAGCCGGTCCCAGCCCATCCCAGCCCGTCCCAGTTCGTACCAGTCCACCACAGCCCATCACAGCTCACCGCAGCGCACCACAGCCCGTTACAGCTTACCATAGCCCGTCCCAGCTCACCACAGCCCATTCCAGCCCACCACAGCCCACCAAAACCCGTCCCCGCCCACCACAGCCCGTCCCCGCCCAACACGGCCCGTCCCCGCCCAACACGGCCCGTCCCCGCCCAACACGGCCCACCACAGCCCACCACAGCCCGTCACAGCCCACCACAGCCCGTCACAGCCCGTCACAGCTCGTCACAGCCCGTCACAGCCCGGCCCTGCCCATCACAGCCCTTCACAGCTCACCACAGACCGTCCCAGCCAACCACAGCCCGTCCCAGCCCACCACAGCTTACCATAAACCACCACAGCCCACCACAGCCCGTCCCAGCCAACCACAGCCCGTCCCAGCCCGCCACAACCCACTACAAACCACCACAGCCCAAAACGGCCCGCCACAGCACGTCCCACACCACCACGGCCCACCACAGCCGGCCACGGCGCACCATGGCCCACCACAGCCCACCACTGCCCGACCCTGCCCGCCACAGCCCACCACAGCCCGTCCCTGCCCGCCACGGCCCACCACATCCCACCACAGCCCACCCAGGCCCGCCACGGCCCACCATGGCCCACCACAGCCTGTCCCAGCCCACCACGGCCCGTCCCAGCCCACCACAGCGCACCACAGCCCACCACGGCCCACCACAGCCCACCACAGTCCATCCCGGCCCACCACAGCCCACCACAGACCTCCACAGCCCGTCCCGGCCCGTCACGGCCCACCACGGCCCGCCACAGGCCGCAGACCCCACAACAGCCCGTCCCAGACCATCCCAGACCACCACAGCCCGTCTTGGCACGCCACAGCCCATCCAAGACCACCACAGCCCGTCCCAGCCCACCACAGCCAACCACAGCCCACCACAGCCCGTCCCAGCCCACCACAGCCCGTTCCAGCCCGCCACAGCTAGTCCCATCCCACCACAGCTAGTCCCAGCCCACCACAGCCCGTCCCAGCCCACCGCAGCCTGTCCCGGCCCACCACAGCCCCTCCTGCCTTACCACAGCCCCTCCCGGCCCACCACGGCCCACCGTGGCCTGTCCAGGCCCACCACGGCCCGTCCTGGCCCACCACGGCCTACCTCAACCCACCACAGCCCGTGCCAGCCCACCACGGCCCGTGCCAGCCCACCACGGCCCGTCCCAGCCCGTCCCACCCACCGCAGCCTGTCCCAGCCCAAAACGGCCCACCTCAGGCCAGCAGAGCCCGTCCAAGACCACCGCAGCCCGTCCCAGCCCACCGCAGCCCGTCCCAACCCACCGCAGCACGTGTTAGCCCACCGCAGCCCGTCCCATCCCACCACAGCCCGTCCCAGCCCACCGCAGCCCGTCCCAGCCTGTCCCAGCCCACCACAGCCCGTCCCAGACTGTCCCAGCCCACTATAACCCACTACATTCCGTCCCAGCCCACCATAACCCGTCCCAGCCCGTCCCAGCCCACCACAGCCCGTCCCAGCGCAGCACAGCTCGTCCCAGCCAACCACAGCCCGTCCCAGCCCGACCCAGTCCACCACAACCCGTCCCAGCCCGTTGCAGCCCACCAAAACCCATCCCAACCCACCACAGCCTGCCACTGCTCATCCCAGCTCGTCCCAGGCCACCAGAGCCAGTCCCAGCCCGTCCCAGCCTGTCTCAGTTGACCACAACCCACCACAGCCCGTCCCAGCCCACCACAGCCCACCACAGCTTACCACAGCCCGTCCCAGCGCACCAAAGTCCACCACAGCCCGTCCCTGCCCACCACAGCCCGTCCCCACCCACCACAGCCCTTCTCCACCCACCACAACTTGTCCCCGCCCACTACGGCCCGTCCCAGCCCACCACAGCCTGTCCCAGCCCACCACAGACCGTCCCAGGCCACCACGGCCCGTCCCAGCCCACCACGGCCCTTCCCAGCCCACCACGGCCCTTCCCAGCCCACCACGGCCCACCACAGCCTGTCACAGTTCGTCCCAGCCCATCACAGCCCGTCAGAGCCAACCACGGCCCGTCCCAGCCCACCACGGCCCGTCCCGGGCCACAACTGCCTGTCCCGGCCCACCACGGCCCGGCCCGGCCCACCACGGCCCGTCCCGGCCCAGCACGGCCCGTCCCGGCCCACCACGGTCCGTACCAGACCACCACGGCCCGTCCCGGCCAACCATGGCCCACCACGGCCGATCTCAGCCCACCACATCCTGTCCAAGCCCACCACAGCCCTCCACAGCCCGTCCCAACCCACCACAGCCCGTCCCAGCCCCCCACAGCCCGTCCCAGCCCACCACAGCCCATCCCAGCCCACCACAGGCCACTACAGCACACCACAGCCTACCGCAGACCAAAACAGCCTGTCCCAGCCCACCACCGCCCACCACAGCTCGTCCCAGCCAACCACAGCCTGCCACAGCCCGTCCCAGCCCACCACAGCCTACCACAGCCCAATACAGCTTAGCACAGCCCGTCCCAGCCCACCACAGCCCGTCCCAGCCCACCACAGTCCGTCCCAGCCCACCACAGCCCGTCCCAGCCCACCACAGCCCTGCCCGACCCACCACAGCCCCTACCACCTTACCACAGCTCGTCCCGGCCCACCACGGTTCACCGCGGCCCACCACGGCCTACCTCAGCCCACCACGGCCCGTCCCAGCCTGTCCCAGCCCACCGCAGCCCGTCCCAACGCACCGCAGCCCGTGTTAGCCCACCACAGCCGGTCCCAGGCCACCACAGCCCGTCCCAGACCGTCCCAGCTTACTACAGCCCATCCAAACCCGTCCCAGCACACTACAACCAGTCCCAGCCCACCACAGCTCGTCCCAGCCCACTACAGACCGTCCCAGCCCACCAAAACCCGTCCCAGCCCACCACAGCCCCCACAGCCCGTCCCAGCTCGTCCCAGGCCACCAGAGCCTGTCCAAGCCCGTCCCAGCCTGTCTCAGTTCACCACAACCCACCACAGCCCGACCCAGCCCACCACAGCCCACCACAGCTTACCACAGCTCGTCCCAGCCCACCACAGCCCGTTCCAGCTCACCACAGTACACCACAGCCCACCACGACCTACCACAGCCCTTCCCCGCCCACCACAGCCCGTTCCCGCCCACCACAACTTCTCTCCGCCCACTACGGCCTGTCCCGGCCCACCACGGCCCGTCCCAGCCCACCACAGCCCGTTCCCACCCACCACAGCTTCTCTCAACCCACCACAGCCCACCAGAGCCCGGCCCGGCCCACCACAGCCCGTCTCAGCCCACCACAGCCCGTCCCAGCCCACCACAGCACACCACAGACCGTCCCAGCCCACCAGAGCCAGTCCCAGCTTACCACAGCCCACCACAGCCCTTCCCAGGTCACCACAGCCCACCACAGCCCACCGCAGCCCGTCCCAGCCCGTCTCAGCTCACCACAACCCACCACAGCCCGTCCCAGCCCACCATAGCCCGTCCCAGCCCACCGCAGCCCGTCCCAGCCTGTCGCAGCCCACCACAGCCCGTCCCAGACTGTCCCAGCCCACTATAACCCACCACATTCCGTCCCAGCCCACCATAACCCGTCCCAGCCCGTCCCAGCCCACCACAGCCCGTCCCAGCGCAGCACAGCTCGTCCCAGCCAACCACAACCCGTCCCAGCCCGTCGCAGCCCACCAAAACCCGTCCCAGCCCACCACAGCCTGCCACAGCCCGTCCCAGCTCGTCCCAGGCCACCAGAGCCAGTCCCAGCCCGTCCCAGCCTGTCTCAGTTGACCACAACCCACCACAGCCCATCCCAGACCACCACAGCCCACCACAGCCCGTCCCAGCCCACCACAGTCCACCACAGCCCGTCCCTGCCCACCACAGCCCGTCCCCAACCACCACAGCCCTTCTCCGCCCACCACAACTTGTCCCCGCCCACCACAGACCGTCCCAGACCACCACAGCCTGTCCCAGCCCACCACAGACCGTCCCAGCCCACCACGGCCCGTCTCAGCTCACCACAGCCTGTCCCAGCCCACCACAACCCACCACAGCCAAACACGGCCCACCACAGCCCGTCCCAGCCCACCACAGGCCACTACAGCACACCACAGCCTACCGCAGACCACCAGAGCCCGTCCCAGCCCACCACAGCCCGTCCCAGCCCACCACAGCCCACCACAGCCCGTCAAAGTCCACCACAGCCCGTCCCAGCTTACCACAGCCCACCACAGCCGATCCCGGCCCACCGCAGCCCGTCCCTGCCCACCGCAGCCCGTCCCGGCCCACCGTAGCCCGTCCCAATCCACCACACCCTGTCCAAGCCCACCACAGCCCGTCCCAGCTTACCACAGCCCACCACAGCCCGTCCCGACCCACCACAGCCCGTCCCAGATCACCACAGCCCTTCCCAGCCCGTCCCAGCCCACCACAGCCCGTCCCAGCCCACCACAGCCCGTCCCTACCCACCACAGCCCGTCCCAGCTTACCATGGCCTGCCACGGCCCACCACGGCTTGACACGGCCCACCACAGCCCGCCACAGCCCGTCCCAGCTTACCACAGCCCACCACATCCTGTCCAGGCCCACCGCAGCCCATCCTCACCCACCATAGCCCGTCCCAGCCCACCACAGCCTGTCCCGGCCCACCACAGCCCGTACCAGCCCACCACAGCACGTCCCAGCCACTCCCAGCCCACCATAGCCCGTCCCAGCCCACCGCAGCCCGTCCCAGCCTACCACGGCCCACGTCAGCCCAGCAGAGCCCGTCCCAACCCACTACAGCCCGTCCCAGCCCGTCCCAGCCCACCACAGGCCGTCCCAGCCCATGTCAGACCGTCCCAGCCCACCACAGCCCGTCCCAGCCGACCACAGGCCGTCCCAGCCCACCACAGGCCGTCCCAGCCCACCACAGGCCGTCCCAGCCCACCACAGGCCGTCCCAGCCCGTCTCAGCTCACCACAACCCACCACAGCCCGTCCCAGCCCACCACAGCCTGTCCCCGACCATTACAGCCCGTCCCCGCCCACGACAGCACATCCCAGACTCACCAGAGTCCGTCCCAGCCCAACACAGCCCGTCCCAGCCCAACACAGCCCGTCCCAGCCCAACACAGCCCGTCCCAGCTTACCATGGCCCGCCACGGCCCTCCACGGCCTGCCGCAGCCCACCACAGCCCGTCCAGGCCCACCAAGCCCATCCCAGCTCGTCCCAGCCCATGCCAGCCCATCCCGGCCCACCACGGTCCGTCCCAGCCCACCACGGCCCACTTCAGCCCACAACGGCCCGTCCCAGCCAACCAGCACCCGTCCCAGCCCTTCCCAGCCCGTACCAGCCCACCACAGCTCACTACAGGCCGTCCCAGCACGTCCCAGCCCACCACAGCCCACTACAGACCGTCCCAGCACGTCCCAGTCCGTCCCAGCTCGTCCCAGCCCACCACAGCCCACTACAGCTCGTCCCAACACGTCCTAGCCCATCCCAGCCCACCACAGCCCGTTCCAGCCCACCAGGGCCCGTCCCAGGCCACCACAGCCCGTCCCAGCCCACCACAGCCCGTCGAAGCCCATCACAGCCCGTCCCAGCCCACCGCAGCCCGTCCCTGCCCACCGCAGCCCGTCCCGGCCCACCGCAGCCGGTCCCAATCCACCACAGCCCGTCCCAGCCCACCACAGCTCACCACAGCCCAACACAGTACGTCCCAGCCCACCACAGCACACCACGGCCCGTCCCCGCCCACCACGGCCCGTCCCCGCCCACCACAGCCCGTCCCCGCCCACCGCGGCCCAGCACAGCCGACCGCAGCCCGTCCCAGACCGTCCCAGCCCACCACAGCCCGTCCAAACCCGTCCCAGCACACTACAGCCAGTCCCAGCCCACCACAGGTCGTCCCAGCCCTCCACAGCCCGTCCCAGGCCACCAGAGCCCGTCCAAGCCCGTCCCAGCCTGTCTCAGTTCACCACAACCCACCACAGCCCGTCCCGGCCCACCACAGCTTTTTCCAGCCCGTCCCAGCACACCCCAACCCGTTCCAGCTCACCACAGCCCGTCCCCGCCCACCACAGCCCGTCCCCGCCCACCACGGCCTGTCCCGGACCACCACGGCCCGTCCCCGACCACCACAGTATGTCCCAGCCCAGGCCAGCCAACCATGGCACACCGCAGCCTACCACAGCACGTCCCAGACCACCACAGCCCATCCCAGCCCACCACAGCTTGTCCCAGCTTACCACAGCCCACCACAGCCCATCCCAGCCCACCACAGCCCACCACAGCCCGTCTCAGCTCACCACAGCCCACCACAGCCCGTCCCGGCACACCACAGCCCGTCCCAGCCCACCACAGCCCGTCCCAAGCAGCCACAGCCCGTACCAGCCCACCACAGCCCGTCCCAGCCCGTCCCAGCCCACCACAGCCCGTCCCCGCCTACCACAGCCCACCACAGCCCGTCCCCGCCCACCACAGCCCGTCCCAGCCAACCACAGCTTACCATAAACCACCACAGCCCTCCACAGCCCGTCCCCGCCAACCAAAGCCCGTCCCCGCCAACCAAAGCCCGTCCCAGTCCACCACAGACTGTCCCATCCTACCACAACCCGTCCCAGGCGGTCCCAGCCCGTCACATCCCACACAGTTCGTCGCAAGCCACCACAGCCCGTCCCAGCCCACCACAGCCCGTCCCAGCCTGTCTCAGCTCACCACAACCCACCACAGCCCGTCACAGCCCACCACAGCCCGTCCAAGCCCACCACAGCCCGTCCCTGCACACCACAGCCCGTCCCAGCTTACCACAGCACACCACAGCACACCACGGCACACCACAGCCCAACACACCGCACCACGGCCCACTACAGCCCAACACAGCGCACCACCGCCCACCACGGCCCGTCCCAGCCCACCACAGCCAGTCCCAGCCCACCACAGCCCGTCCCAGCCCACCACAGCCCGTCCCAGCCCACCACAGCCCGTCTCAGGCCACCACAGCCCGTGCCAGCCCGTCCCAGCCCGCCAAAGCCTGTCCCAGCCCGTCCCCGCCCACCACAGCTTGTCCCAGCCCGTCGCAGCCCGTCGCAGCCCGTCCCAGCCCGTCCCAGCCTGTCCCAGCCCGTCCCAGCCCGTCGCAGCACACCACATCCCGTCGCAGCCCGTCCAAGCCCATCCCCGCCCACCACGGCCCGTCCCCGCCCACCACGGCCCGTCCCCGCCCACCACAGATCGTCGAAGCCCATCACAGCCCGTTCCCGCCCACTACAGCTTCTCTCAACCCACCAAAGCCCACCACAGCCCGTCCCAGCCCACCACAGCCCGTCCAAGCCCACCACTGCCCGTCCCAGCCCACCACTGCCCGTCCCAGCCCATCCCAGCCCGTCCCAGCCCACCACAAGCCGTCCCAGCCCACCACAGCCCGTCCCAGCCCACCACAGCCCGTCCCAGCCCACCACAGCCCGTCCAAGCCCACCACTGCCCGTCCCAGCCCACCACTGCCCGTCCCAGCCCATCCCAGCCCGTCCCAGCCCACCACAAGCCGTCCCAGCCCACCACAGCCCGTCCCAGCCCACCACAGCCCGTCCCAGCCCACCACAGCCCGTCCAAGCCCACCACTGCCCGTCCCAGCCCACCACTGCCCGTCCCAGCCCGTCCCAGCCCGTCCCAGCCCACCACAAGCCGTCCCAGCCCACCACAGCCCGTCCCAGCCCACCACAGCCCTTCCCAGCCCGTCCCAGCCCACCGCAGCCCGTCCCAGCCCGTCCCAGCCCACCGCAGCCCATCCAAACCCGTCCCAGCACACTACAGCCTGTCCCAGCCCACCACAGCCCGTCCCAACGCACCGCAGCCCGTGTTAGCCCACCACAGCCAGTCCCAGGCCACCACAGCCCGTCCCAGCCCGTCCCAGCCCACCGCAGCCCGTCCAAGCCCGTCCCAGCCCACTACAGCCCATTAAAACCCGTCCCAGCACACTACAGCCAGTCCCAGCCCACCACAGCTCGTCCCAGCCCACTACAGACCGTCCCAGCCCACCACAGCCCGTCCCAGCCCACCACAGCCCGTCCCAGCCCACCACAGCCCGTCCCAGCCCACCACAGCCCGTCCAAGCCCACCACTGCCCGTCCCAGCCCACCACTGCCCGTCCCAGCCCACCACTGCCCGTCCCAGCCCGTCCCAGCCCGTCCCAGCCCACCACAAGCCGTCCCAGCCCACCACAGCCCGTCCCAGCCCACCACAGCCCGTCCCAGCCCACCACAGCCCGTCCCAGCCCGTCCCAGCCCACCGCAGCCCGTCCCAGCCCGTCCCAGCCCACCGCAGCCCATCCAAACCCGTCCCAGCACACTACAGCCTGTCCCAGCCCACCACAGCCCGTCCCAACGCACCGCAGCCCGTGTTAGCCCACCACAGCCAGTCCCAGGCCACCACAGCCCGTCCCAGCCCGTCCCAGCCCACCGCAGCCCGTCCAAGCCCGTCCCAGCCCACTACAGCCCATTAAAACCCGTCCCAGCACACTACAGCCAGTCCCAGCCCACCACAGCTCGTCCCAGCCCACTACAGACCGTCCCAGCCCACCACAGCCCGTCCCAGCCCACCACAGCCAGTCCCAGCCCACCACAGACCGTCCCAGGCCACCACAGACCGTCCCAGGCCACCAGAGCCAGTCCCAGCTTACCACAGCCCACCACAGCCCGTCCCAGGTCACCACAGCCCACCACAGCCCACCACAGTCCGTTCCAGCCCGTCCCAGCCCTTCCCAGCACACCACGGCCCGTCCCCACCCACCACGGCCCGTCCCCGCCAACCAAGGCCCGTCCCTGCCCACCACAGCCCACCTCAGCCCAGCAGTGCCTGTCCCAGCCCACCACAGTCTGTCCCAGCCCACCACAGCCCGTCCCAGCCCACCACATCCCGTCCCAGCCCACCACAGCCTACCACAGCCTGTCCCGGCCCACCAGAGCCCGGCCCGGCCCACCACAGCCCCTCCCGGCTTACCACAGCCCGTCCCGGCCCACCACGGTTCACCACGGCCCGTCCCGGCCCACGACGGCCTACCTCAGCCCACCACGGCCCGTGCCAGCCCACCACGGCTCGTGCCAGTCCACCACGGCCCGTCCCAGCCCGTCCCAGTCCACCGCAGCCTGTCCCAGCCCACCACGGCCCACCTCAGCACAGCAGAGCCCGTCCAAGACCACCGCAGCCTGTCCCAGCCCACCGCAGCCCCTGTTAGCCCACCACAGCCCGTCCCAGCCCACCACAGCCCGTCCCAGCCTGTCCCAGCCCACCACAGCCCGTCCCAGCCCACTATAACCCACCACATTCCGCACCAGCCCACCATAACCCGTCCCAGCCCGTCCCAGCCAACCACAGCCCGTCCCAGCCCACCATAACCCACCACAGCCCGACCCAGTCCACCACAACCCGTCCCAGCCCACCACAGCCTGCCACAGCCCGTCCCAGCTCGTCCCAGGCCACCAGAGCCAGTCCCAGCCCGTCCCAGCCTGTCTCAGTTGACCACAACCCACCACAGCCCATCCCAGACCACCACAGCCCACCACAGCTTACTACAGCCCGTCCCAGACCACCACAACCCACCACAGCCAAACACGGCCCACCACAGCCCGTCCCAGCCCACCACAGGCCACTACAGCACACCACAGCCTAACGCAGACCACCATAGCCCGTCCCAGCCCGCCACAGCCCGTCCCAGCCCACCACAGCCCACCACAGCCCGTCAAAGTCCACCACAGCCCGTCCCAGCTTACCACAGCCCACCACAGCCCGTCCCGGCCCACCGCAGGCCGTCCCTGCCCACCGCAGCCCGTCCCGGCCCACCGCAGCCCGTCCCAGCCCACCACAGCCTGTCCAAGCCCACCCCAGCCCACCACAGCCCGTCCCAGCCCACCACAGTCCACCACAGCCCGTCCCTGCCCACCCCAGCCCAACACAGCCCGTCCCAGACCGTCCCAGTGCACCTTTGCCCGTCCCGGCCAACCACAGCCCGTCCCAGACCACCACAGCCCTTCCAGACAACCACAGCACAACACAGCCCGTCCTAGCTTGTCCCAGCCCACCACAGCCCGTCCCAGCCCACCACAGCCCACCACAGCCCACCACGGCCCACCACAGTTCACCAAGGCCCGTCCCAGCCCACCACGGCCCGTCCCAGCCCACCACGGCCCACCACAACCCGTCAAAGCCCACCACAGCCCGTCCCAGCTTACCACAGCCCACCACAGCCCGTCTCAGCCCATCCCAGCTCGTCCCAGCCCGTCCCAGCCCGTCCCAGCCCGTCCCAGCCCGTCCCAGCCCGTCCCAGCCCACCACAGCCCTTCCCAGCCCACCATAGCCCACCACAGCCCGTCCCAGCCCAACACAGCCCGTCCCTACCCACCACAGCCCGTCCCAGCTTACCATGGCCCACCACGGCTTGCCACGGCCCACCACGGCCCACCACAGCCCGTCCCAGCTTACCACAGCCCCCCACATCCCGTCCCGGCCCACCGCAGCCCCTCCTCACCCACCATAGCCCGTCCCAGCCCACCACAGCCTGTCCCGTCCCACCACAGCCCGTCCCAGTCCACCACAGCCTGTCCAAGCCCACCACAGCCCACCACGGCCCACCACAGCCCGTCCCAGACCACCACAGCCCTTCCCAAACCACCACAGCCCACCACAGCCCGTCCTAGCTTGTCCCAGCCCAACGCAGCCCGTCCCAGCCCAACACAGCCCGTCCCAGCCCAACACAGCCCGTCCCAGCCCAACATAGCCCGTCCCAGCTTACCATGGCACGCCACGGCCCTCCACGGCCCGCCGCAGCCCACCACAGCCCGTCCAGGCCCACCACAGACTATCCCAGCTTACCACAGCCCACCACAGCCCGTCCCAGCCCACCAAGCCCATCCCAGCTCGTCCCAGCCCATGCCAGCCCATCCCGGCCCACCACGGTCCGTCCCAGCCCACCACGGCCCACTTCAGCCCACAACGGCCCGTCCCAGCCAACCAGCACCCGTCCCAGCCCACCAGAGCCCGTCCCAGCCCACCACAGCCCACTACAGACCGTCCCAGCATGTCCCAGTCCGTCCCAGCTCGTCCCAGCCCACCACAGGCCACTACAGCTCGTCCCAACACGTCCTAGCCCGTCCCCGCCCACCACGGCCCGTCCCCGCCCACCACGGCCTGTCCCAGCACACCACAGATCGTCGAAGCCCATCACAGCCCGTTCCCGCCCACTACAGTTTCTCTCAACCCACCACAGCCCACCACAGCCCGTCCCAGCCCACCACAGCCCGTCCCAGCCCACCACAGCCCGTCCCAGCCCACCACAGCCCGTCCCAGCCCGTCCCAGCCCACCACGGCCCGTCCCAGCCCGTGTCAGACCGTACCAGCAACCACAGCTCGTGTCAGCCCGTCCCAGCAAACCGCAGCCCATCCCAGCTTGTCCCAGCCCACCACAGCACGTCCCAGCCACTCCCAGCCCACCATAGCCTGTCCCAGCCCACCACAGCCCGTCCCAGCCCACCACAGCCCATCCCAGCCCAGCAGAGCCCGTCCCAACCCACTACAGCCCGTCCCAGACCGTCCCAGTGCACCTCTGCCCGTCCCAGCCCACCACAGCCCACCACAGCCCGTCCCAGCCCACCACGGCCCACCACAGTTCACCACGGCCCGTCCCAGCCCACCACGGCCCGTCCCAGCCCACCACGGCCCACCACAGCCCGTCAAAGCCCACCACAGCCCGTCAAAGCCCACCACCGCCCATCAAAGCCCGTCCCAGCCCGTCCCAGCCCGTCCCAGACCACCACAGCCCTTCCCAGCCCACCATAGCCCACCACAGCCTGTCCCAGCCCAACACAGCCCGTCCCTACCCACCACAGCCCGTCCCAGCTTACCATGGCCCGCCACGGCCCACCACGGCTTGCCACGGCCCACCACGGCCTGCCAAAGCCTGTCCCAGCCCACCGCAGCCCATCCTCACCCATCATAGCCCGTCCCAGCCCACCACAGCCTGTCCCGGCCCACCACAGCCCGTCCCAGTCCACCACAGCCTGTCCAAGCCCACCACAGCCCGTCCTGGCCCACCACAGCCCGTCCCAGACCACCACAGCCCTTCCCAGCCCACCATAGCCCACCACAGCCCGTCCTAGCTTGTCCCAGCCCAACGCAGCCCGTCCCAGCCCAACACAGCCCGTCCCAGCCCAACACAGCCCGTCCCAGCTTACCATGGCACGCCACGGCCCTCCACGGCCCGCCGCAGCCCACCACAGCCCGTCCAGGCCCACCACAGACTATCCCAGCTTACCACAGCCCACCACAGCCCGTCCCAGCCCACCAAGCCCATCCCAGCTCGTCCCAGCCCATGCCAGCCCATCCCGGCCCACCACGGTCCGTCCCAGCCCACCACGGCCCACTTCAGCCCACAACGGCCCGTCCCAGCCCACCACATCCCGTCCCAGCCCACCACAGCCTACCACAGCCTGTCCCGGCCCACCACAGCCCCTCCCGGCTTACCACAGCCCGTCCCGGCCCACCACGGTTCACCACGGCCCGTCCCGGCCCACGACGGCCTACCTCAGCCCACCACGGCCCGTGCCAGCCCACCACGGCTCGTGCCAGTCCACCACGGCCCGTCCCAGCCCGTCCCAGCCCACCGCAGCCTGTCCCAGCCCACCACGGCCCACCTCAGCACAGCAGAGCCCGTCCAAGACCACCGCAGCCTGTCCCAGCCCACCGCAGCCCCTGTTAGCCCACCACAGCCCGTCCCAGCCCACCACAGCCCGTCCCAGCCTGTCCCAGCCCACCACAGCCCGTCCCAGCCCACTATAACCCACCACATTCCGCACCAGCCCACCATAACCCGTCCCAGCCCGTCCCAGCCAACCACAGCCCGTCCCAGCCCACCATAACCCACCACAGCCCGACCCAGTCCACCACAACCCGTCCCAGCCCACCACAGCCTGCCACAGCCCGTCCCAGCTCGTCCCAGGCCACCAGAGCCAGTCCCAGCCCGTCCCAGCCTGTCTCAGTTGACCACAACCCACCACAGCCCATCCCAGACCACCACAGCCCACCACAGCTTACTACAGCCCGTCCCAGACCACCACAGCCCTTCACAGCCCGTCCCTGCCTACCACAGTCCGTCCCCAACCACCACAGCCCTTCTCCGCCCACCACAACTTGTCCCCGCCCACTACAGCCCGTCCCAGACCACCACAGCCTGTCCCAGCCCACCACAGACCGTCCCAGCCAACCACGGCCCGTCTCAGCTCACCACAGCCTGTCCCAGCCCACCACAACCCACCACAGCCAAACACGGCCCACCACAGCCCGTCCCAGCCCACCACAGGCCACTACAGCACACCACAGCCTAACGCAGACCACCATAGCCCGTCCCAGCCCGCCACAGCCCGTCCCAGCCCACCACAGCCCACCACAGCCCGTCAAAGTCCACCACAGCCCGTCCCAGCTTACCACAGCCCACCACAGCCCGTCCCGGCCCACCGCAGGCCGTCCCTGCCCACCGCAGCCCGTCCCGGCCCACCGCAGCCCGTCCCAGCCCACCACAGCCTGTCCAAGCCCACCCCAGCCCACCACAGCCCGTCCCAGCCCACCACAGTCCACCACAGCCCGTCCCTGCCCACCCCAGCCCAACACAGCCCGTCCCAGACCGTCCCAGTGCACCTTTGCCCGTCCCGGCCAACCACAGCCCGTCCCAGACCACCACAGCCCTTCCAGACAACCACAGCACAACACAGCCCGTCCTAGCTTGTCCCAGCCCACCACAGCCCGTCCCAGCCCACCACAGCCCACCACAGCCCACCACGGCCCACCACAGTTCACCAAGGCCCGTCCCAGCCCACCACGGCCCGTCCCAGCCCACCACGGCCCACCACAACCCGTCAAAGCCCACCACAGCCCGTCCCAGCTTACCACAGCCCACCACAGCCCGTCTCAGCCCATCCCAGCTCGTCCCAGCCCGTCCCAGCCCGTCCCAGCCCGTCCCAGCCCGTCCCAGCCCGTCCCAGCCCACCACAGCCCTTCCCAGCCCACCATAGCCCACCACAGCCCGTCCCAGCCCAACACAGCCCGTCCCTACCCACCACAGCCCGTCCCAGCTTACCATGGCCCACCACGGCTTGCCACGGCCCACCACGGCCCACCACAGCCCGTCCCAGCTTACCACAGCCCCCCACATCCCGTCCCGGCCCACCGCAGCCCCTCCTCACCCACCATAGCCCGTCCCAGCCCACCACAGCCTGTCCCGTCCCACCACAGCCCGTCCCAGTCCACCACAGCCTGTCCAAGCCCACCACAGCCCACCACGGCCCACCACAGCCCGTCCCAGACCACCACAGCCCTTCCCAAACCACCACAGCCCACCACAGCCCGTCCTAGCTTGTCCCAGCCCAACGCAGCCCGTCCCAGCCCAACACAGCCCGTCCCAGCCCAACACAGCCCGTCCCAGCCCAACATAGCCCGTCCCAGCTTACCATGGCACGCCACGGCCCTCCACGGCCCGCCGCAGCCCACCACAGCCCGTCCAGGCCCACCACAGACTATCCCAGCTTACCACAGCCCACCACAGCCCGTCCCAGCCCACCAAGCCCATCCCAGCTCGTCCCAGCCCATGCCAGCCCATCCCGGCCCACCACGGTCCGTCCCAGCCCACCACGGCCCACTTCAGCCCACAACGGCCCGTCCCAGCCAACCAGCACCCGTCCCAGCCCACCAGAGCCCGTCCCAGCCCACCACAGCCCACTACAGACCGTCCCAGCATGTCCCAGTCCGTCCCAGCTCGTCCCAGCCCACCACAGGCCACTACAGCTCGTCCCAACACGTCCTAGCCCGTCCCCGCCCACCACGGCCCGTCCCCGCCCACCACGGCCTGTCCCAGCACACCACAGATCGTCGAAGCCCATCACAGCCCGTTCCCGCCCACTACAGTTTCTCTCAACCCACCACAGCCCACCACAGCCCGTCCCAGCCCACCACAGCCCGTCCCAGCCCACCACAGCCCGTCCCAGCCCACCACAGCCCGTCCCAGCCCACCACAGCCCGTCCCAGCCCGTCCCAGCCCACCACGGCCCGTCCCAGCCCGTGTCAGACCGTACCAGCAACCACAGCTCGTGTCAGCCCGTCCCAGCAAACCGCAGCCCATCCCAGCTTGTCCCAGCCCACCACAGCACGTCCCAGCCACTCCCAGCCCACCATAGCCTGTCCCAGCCCACCACAGCCCGTCCCAGCCCAGCAGAGCCCGTCCCAACCCACTACAGCCCGTCCCAGACCGTCCCAGTGCACCTCTGCCCGTCCCAGCCCACCACAGCCCACCACAGCCCGTCCCAGCCCACCACGGCCCACCACAGTTCACCACGGCCCGTCCCAGCCCACCACGGCCCGTCCCAGCCCACCACGGCCCACCACAGCCCGTCAAAGCCCACCACAGCCCGTCAAAGCCCACCACCGCCCGTCAAAGCCCGTCCCAGCCCGTCCCAGCCCGTCCCAGACCACCACAGCCCTTCCCAGCCCACCATAGCCCACCACAGCCTGTCCCAGCCCAACACAGCCCGTCCCTACCCACCACAGCCCGTCCCAGCTTACCATGGCCCGCCACGGCCCACCACGGCTTGCCACGGCCCACCACGGCCTGCCAAAGCCTGTCCCAGCCCACCGCAGCCCATCCTCACCCATCATAGCCCGTCCCAGCCCACCACAGCCTGTCCCGGCCCACCACAGCCCGTCCCAGTCCACCACAGCCTGTCCAAGCCCACCACAGCCCGTCCTGGCCCACCACAGCCCGTCGCAGACCACCACAGCCCTTCCCAGCCCACCATAGCCCACCACAGCCCGTCCTAGCTTGTCCCAGCCCAACGCAGCCCGTCCCAGCCCAACACAGCCCGTCCCA
Source organism: Falco cherrug (assembly GCF_023634085.1). Taxonomy (NCBI): domain Eukaryota; kingdom Metazoa; phylum Chordata; class Aves; order Falconiformes; family Falconidae; genus Falco; species Falco cherrug. Next base: position 112,247 of record NW_026599323.1, read on the forward strand.
GCCCAACACAGCCCGTCCCAGCTTACCATGGCACGCCACGGCCCTCCACGGCCCGCCGCAGCCCACCACAGCCCACCACAGCCCGTCCAGGCCCACCACAGACTATCCCAGCTTACCACAGCCCACCACAGCCCGTCCCAGCCCACCAAGCCCATCCCAGCTCGTCCCAGCCCATGCCAGCCCATCCCGGCCCACCACGGTCCGTCCCAGCCCACCACGGCCCACTTCAGCCCACAACGGCCCGTCCCAGCCAACCAGCACACATCCCAGCCCACCACAGCCCGTCCCAGCCCACCACAGCCCGTCCCAGCCCACCACAGCCCACTACAGACCGTCCCAGCATGTCCCAGTCCGTCCCAGCTCGTCCCAGCCCACCACAGGCCACTACAGCTCGTCCCAACACGTCCTAGCCCTTTCCAGCCCACCACAGCCCGTTCCAGACCACCAGGGCCCGTCCCCGCCCACCACGGCCCGTCCCCGCCCACCACGGCCTGTCCCAGCACACCACAGATCGTCGAAGCGCATCACAGCCCGTTCCCGCCCACTACAGTTTCTCTCAACCCACCACAGCCCACCACAGCCCGTCCCGGCCCACCAGAGCCCGTCCCGGACCACCAGAGCCCGTCTCAGCCCACCACAGCCCATCCCAACCCACCACAGCCCACCACAGCCCGTCCCAGCCCACCACAGCCCGTCCCAGCCCACCACAGCCCGTCCCAGCCCACCACAGCCCGTCCCAGCCCACCACTGTCCGTCCCAGCCCACCACAGCCCGTCCCAGCCCACCACAGCCCGTCCCAGCCCAGCAGAGCCCGTCCCAACCCACTACAGCCCGTCCCAGACCGTCCCAGTGCACCTCTGCCCGTCCCAGCCCACCACGGCCCACCACAGTTCACCACGGCCTGTCCCAGCCCACCACGGCCCGTCCCAGCCCACCACGGCCCACCACAGCCCGTCAAAGCCCACCACCGCCCGTCAAAGCCCACCACCGCCCGTCAAAGCCCATCCCAGCCCGTCCCAGCCCGTCCCAGACCACCACAGCCCTTCCCAGCCCACCATAGCCCACCACAGCCCGTCCCAGCCCAACACAGCCCGTCCCTACCCACCACAGCCCGTCCCAGCTTACCATGGCCCGCCACGGCCCACCACGGCTTGCCACGGCCCACCACGGCCTGCCAAAGCCTGTCCCAGCCCACCGCAGCCCATCCTCACCCACCATAGCCCGTCCCAGCCCACCACAGCCTGTCCCGGCCCACCACAGTCCGTCCCAGTCCACCACAGCCTGTCCAAGCCCACCACAGCCCGTCCTGGCCCACCTCAGCCCGTCCCAGACCACCACAGCCCTTCCCAGCCCACCATAGCCCACCACAGCCCGTCCTAGCTTGTCCCAGCCCAACGCAGCCCGTCCCAGCCCAACACAGCCTGTCCCAGCCCAACACAGCCCGTCCCAGCCCACCACAGCCCGTCCCAGCCCACCACAGCCCGTCCCAGCCATCCAGCTCCCGTCCCAGCCCGTCCCAGCCCGTCCCAGCCCACCACAGCCCGTACCAGCCCACCACAGCCCACCACAGCTCACTACAGGCCGTCCCAGCACGTCCCAGCCCACCACAGCCCACTACAGACCGTCCCAGCACGTCCCAGTCCGTCCCAGCTCGTCCCAGCCCACCACAGCCCACTACAGCTCGTCCCAACACGTCCTAGCCCGTCCCAGCCCACCACAGCCCGTCCCGGCCCACCAGAGCCCGTCCCGGCCCACAAGAGCCCGTCTCAGCCCACCACAGCCCGTCCCCGCCCACCACAGCTTTTTCCAGCCCACCACAGCCCGTCCCAGCCCACCACGGACCACCACGGCCGGTCCCGGACAATCACAGCCCGTGCCGGCCCACCACGGTCCGTCCCAGCACACCACGGCCCACCTCAGCCCACCACAGCCCGTCCCAGCCCACCACAGCCCGTCCCAGCCCACCACAGCCCGTCCCAGCCCATGTCAGACCGTACCAGCCCACCACAGCCCGTGCCAGCCCGTCCCAGCCCACCAAAGCCCGTCCCACCTCGTCCCAGCGCACCACAGCCCGTTCCCGCCCACCACAGCACGTCCCAGCCTGTCCCAGCCCGTTCCAGACGACCACAGCCCACCACAGCCCACCACAGCCCGTCCCAGCCCACCACAGCCCGCGCCAGCCCACCACAGCCCGTGCCAGCCCGTCCCAGCCCGTCCCAGCCCACCACAGCTCGTCCCAGCCCACCACAGCACGTCCCAACCACTCCCAGCCCACCATAGCCCGTCCCAGCCCACCACAGCCCGTCCCAGCCCACCACGGCCCACCTCAGCACAGCAGAGCCCGTCCCAACCCACTACAGCCCGTCCCAGACCGTCCCAGTGCACCTCTGCCCCTCCCAGCCCACCACAGCCTGTCCCAGCCCACCAGAGCCCGTCCCAGCCCGTCTCAGCTCACCACAACCCACCACAGCCTGTCCCAGACCACCACAGCCCACCACAGCCTGTCCCCAACCATTACAGCCCGTCCCCGCCCACCACAGCACATCCCAGACTCACCAGAGTCCGTCCCAGCCCAACACAGCCCGTCCCAGCCCAACACAGCCCGTCCCAGCTTACCATGGCCCGCCACGGCCCTCCACGGCCCGCCGCAGCCCACCACAGCCCACCACAGCCCGTCCAGGCCCACCACAGACTATCCCAGCTTACCACAGCCCACCACAGCCCGTCCCAGCCCACCAAGCCCATCCCAGCTCGTCCCAGCCCATGCCAGCCCATCCCGGCCCACCACGGTCCGTCCCAGCCCACCACGGCCCACTTCAGCCCACAACGACCCGTTCCAGCCAACCAGCACCCGTCCCCGCCCACCACAGCCCGTCCCAGACCACCACGGACCACCACGGCCGGTCCCAGCCCACCACAGCCCGTCTCAGCCGACCACAGCCCGTCCCAGCCCACCACAGCCCGTCCCAGCCCACCACATCTAGTCCCAGCCCACCACAGCCCGTCCCAGCCCACCACAGCCCGTCCCGGGCCACCAGAGCCCGGCCCGGCCCACCACAGCCCCTCCCGGCTTACCACAGCCCGTCCTGGCCCACTACGGTTCACCACAACCCACCACAGCCCGTCCCAGCCCACCACAGCCCACCACAGCTTACCACAGCTCGTCCCAGCCCACCACAGCCCGTTCCAGCTCACCACAATCCACCACAGCCCGTCCCCGCCTACCACAGCCCTTCCCCGCCAACCACAGCCCGTTCCCGCCCACCATAAATTCTCTCCGCCCACCACATCCCGTCCCGGCCCACCGCATCCCATCCTCACCCACCACAGCCCGTCCCAGCCCACCACAGCCTGTCCAAGCCCACCACAGCCCACCACAGCCCGTCCCAGCCCGTCCCAGACCACCACAGCCCTTCCCAGCCCGTCCCAGCCCGTCCCAGCCCACCACAGCCCGTCCCTACCCACCACAGCCCGTCCCAGCTTACCATGGCCCGCCACGGCCCACCACGGCTTGCCACGGCCCACCACGGCCCGCCACAGCCCGTCCCAGCTTACCACAGCCCACCACATCCCGTCCCGGCCCACCGCAGCCCATCCTCACCCACCATAGCCCGTCCCAGCCCACCACAGCCCGTCCCAGCCCACCACAGCCCGTCCCAGCGCACCACAGCCCGTCCCAGCCCAAGACAGCCCATCCCAGCCCAACACAGCCCGTCCCAGCCCAACACAGCCCGTCCCAGCTTACCATGGCCCGCCACGGCCCTCCACGGCCCGCCACAGCCCACCACAGCCCACCACAGCCCGTCCAGGCCCACCACAGACTATCCCAGCTTACCACAGCCCACCACAGCCCGTCCCAGCCCACCAAGCCCATCCCAGCTCGTCCCAGCCCATGCCAGCCCATCCCGGCCCACCACGGTCCGTCCCAGCCCACCACGACCCACTACAGCCCACAACGGCCCGTCCCAGCAAACCAGCACCCGTCCCAGCCCTTCCCAGCCCGTCCCAGCCCACCACAGCCCGTACCAGCCCACCACAGCCCACCACAGCTCACTACAGGCCGTCCCAACACGTCCTAGCCCGTCCCAGCCCACCACAGCCCGTTCCAGAACACCAGGGCCCGTCCCAGGCCACCAGGGCCCGTCCCAGCCCACCAGGGCCCGTTCCAGCCCACCACAGCCCGTCGAAGCCCATCACAGCCCGTCGAAGCCCACAACAGCCCGTCCCAACCCACCACAGCCCGTCCCAGCCCACCACAGCTCACCACAGCCCAACACAGTACGTCCCAGCCCACCAGGGTCCACCACTAGCCCGTCGCAGCCCGTCCCCGCCCACCACGGCCCGTCCCCCGCCCACCACGGCCCGTCCCAGGCCACCACGGCCCGTCCCAGCCCACCACGGCCCGTCCCCGCCCACCACGGCCCGTCCCCGCCCACCACGGCCCGTCCCAGCCCACCACTGCTCGTCCCAGCCCACCACAGCCCGTCCCAGACCACCACAGCCCGTCCCAGACCACCACAGCCCACCACAGCCCGTCCTAGCTTGTCCCAGCCCACCACAGCCCGTCCCAGCCCACCACAGCCCGTCTCAGCCGACCACAGCCCGTCCCAGCCCACCACAGCCCGTCCCAGCCCACCACATCTAGTCCCAGCCCACCACAGCCCGTCCCAGCCCACCACAGCCCGTCCCGGGCCACCAGAGCCCGGCCCGGCCCACCACAGCCCCTCCCGGCTTACCACAGCCCGTCCTGGCCCACTACGGTTCACCACAACCCACCACAGCCCGTCCCAGCCCACCACAGCCCACCACAGCTTACCACAGCTCGTCCCAGCCCACCACAGCCCGTTCCAGCTCACCACAATCCACCACAGCCCGTCCCCGCCTACCACAGCCCTTCCCCGCCAACCACAGCCCGTTCCCGCCCACCATAAATTCTCTCCGCCCACCACATCCCGTCCCGGCCCACCGCATCCCATCCTCACCCACCACAGCCCGTCCCAGCCCACCACAGCCTGTCCAAGCCCACCACAGCCCACCACAGCCCGTCCCAGCCCGTCCCAGACCACCACAGCCCTTCCCAGCCCGTCCCAGCCCGTCCCAGCCCACCACAGCCCGTCCCTACCCACCACAGCCCGTCCCAGCTTACCATGGCCCGCCACGGCCCACCACGGCTTGCCACGGCCCACCACGGCCCGCCACAGCCCGTCCCAGCTTACCACAGCCCACCACATCCCGTCCCGGCCCACCGCAGCCCATCCTCACCCACCATAGCCCGTCCCAGCCCACCACGGCCCACCACAGCCCATCCCAGTCCACCACAGCCCACCACAGTCCGTCCCAGCCCACCACGGCCCGTCTCAGCCCACCACGGCCCGTCCCAGCCCACCACGGCCCGTCCCAGCCCGTCCCAGACCACCACAGCCCGTCCCTGACCACCACAGCCCGTTCCAGACCACCACAGCCCGTCCCCGCCCACCAGAGCCCGTCCCCGCCCACCACAGCCCGTCCCCGCCCATCCCAGCTCACCACAGCCCGTCCCAGCCCACCACAGCCCGTCCCACCCCATCCCAGCCCACCACAGCCAGTCCCAGCCCACCACAGCCCGTCCCAGCCCACCACAGACCATTCCAGACCACCACAGCCCGTCCCAGCCCTCCACAGCCCACCATAGTCCACCACAGCCCGCCCCAGCCCACCATGGCCCACCACAGCTCACCACGGCCCACCACAAACCGTCCCAGCCCACCACGGCCCAGCACAGTTTACCACGGCCCATCCCAGCCCACCAGGGCCCACCACAGCGCGTCCCAACGCACCACAGCCCACCACAGCCCGTCCCAGGCCACCACAGCCAGTCCCAGGCCACCACAGCTCGTCCAAGCCCGTCCCAGCCCACCACAGCCTGTCCCAGCACACCACAGCCCATCCCAGCCCGTCCCAGCCAGTCCCAGCCCACCACAGCCCGTCCCAGCCCACCACAGCCCGTCCCAGCACACCACAGACCGTCCCAGTCCACCACAGCCCGTCCCCGCCCACCACAGCCCGTCCCAGCCCGTCCCAGCACACCACAGCCCGTCCCCGCCCACCACAGCCCGTCCCCGCCCATCCCAGCACACCACAGCCCATCCCAGCACACCACAGCCCGTCCCAGCCCACCACAGCCCATCCCAGCCTACCACAGCCCAGCCCAGCACACCACGGCTAGCCACGGCCCACCACGGCCCGCCAAAGCCCATCCCAGCCTGCCACAGCCCACCACGGCCTGCCACAGCCCGTCCCAGCTCACCACAGCCCACCACAGCCCGTCCCAGCCCGTCCCCAGCCCGTCCCCAGCCCACCACAGCCCAGTCCAGCACACCACGGCCCGCCACGGCCCACCACAGCCCGCCAGAGCCCACCACAGCCCACCACAGCTCACCACAACCCGTCCCAGCCTGTCGCAGCCCACCACAGCCCGTCCCAGACCGTCCCAGCCCACCACAGACCGTCCCAGCCCACCACAGCCCACCACCGCACAGCACAGTCCACCACTGCCCACCACCGCACAGCACAGTCCACCACTGCCCACCACAGCCCAGCACAATCCACCACTACCCGTCCTGTCCCGTCAAGGCCGACCACGGCCCGCCACGGCCCACCAGAGCCTACCACGGCCCGTCACAGCCCGTCCCAGCCCGCCACAGCCCGTCCCAGCCCACCACAGCCCGTCCCAGCCCGTCCCAGCCCGTCCCAGCCCGTCCCAGCCCAACACAGCCCGTCCCAGCCCAACACAGCCCGTCCCAGCCCGTCCCAGCCAACCAAAGTCCACCACAGCCCACCACAGCCCATCCCAGCCCACCACAGCCCGTCCCAGCCCACCACAGCCCACCACAGCCCGTTCCCGCCCACCACAGCCCGTCCCCGCCCACCACGGCCCACCACGGCCCACCACGGACCGTCCCAGCCCACCACGACCCGTCTCAAGCTCACCAGAACCTACCACAGCCCACCACAACCTGTCCCGGCCCAACACGGCCCACCATGGCCCACCACAGCCCTTCCCCGTCCACCACAGCCCACAACAGTCCGTCCCAGCCCACCACGGCCCGACCCAGCCCACCACGGCCCGACCCAGCCCACCACGGCCCGACCCAACCCACCTCGGCCCGACCCAGCCCACCACGGCCCACCACAGCTCACCACGGCCCACCACAAACCGTCCCAGCCCACCACGGCCCAGCACAGTTTACCACGGCCCAGCCCAGCCCACCACGGCCCACCACAGCGCGTCCCAACGCACCACAGCCCACCACAGCCCGTCCCAGGCCACCACAGCCCATCCCAGGCCACCACAGCCCGTCCAAGCCCGTCCCAGCCCACCACAGCCTGTCCCAGCACACCACAGCCCATCCCAGCCCGTCCCCGCCCGTCCCAGCCCACCACAGCCCGTCCCAGCACACCACAGACCGTCCCAGTCCACCACAGCCCGTCCAAGCCCACCACAGCCCGTCCCCGCCCACCACAGCTCGTCCCCGCCCACCACAGCCCGTCCCCGCCCACCACAGCCCGTCCCCGCCCATCCCAGCACACCACAGCCCATCCCAGCACACCACAGCCCGTCCCAGCCCACCACAGCCCATCCCAGCCTACCACAGCCCAGCCCAGCACACCACGGCTAGCCACGGCCCACCACGGCCCGCCAAAGCCCATCCCAGCCTGCCACAGCCCACCACGGCCTGCCACAGCCCGTCCCAGCTCACCACAGCCCACCACAGCCCGTCCCAGCCCGTCCCCAGCCCGTCCCCAGCCCACCACAGCCCAGTCCAGCACACCACGGCCCGCCACGGCCCACCACAGCCCGCCAGAGCCCACCACAGCCCACCACAGCTCACCACAACCCGTCCCAGCCTGTCGCAGCTCACCACAGCCCGTCCCAGACCGTCCCAGCCCACCACAGACCGTCCCAGCCCACCACAGCCCACCACCGCACAGCACAGTCCACCACTGCCCACCACAGCCCAGCACAATCCACCACTACCCGTCCTGTCCCGTCAAGGCCGACCACGGCCCGCCACGGCCCACCAGAGCCTACCACGGCCCGTCACAGCCCGTCCCAGACTGCCGCAGCCTGTCCCAGCCCACCACAGCCCGTCCCAGCCCACCACAGCCCGTCCCAGCCCAACACAGCCCGTCCCAGCCCAACACAGCCCGTCCCAGCCCGTCCCAGCCCGTCCCTGCCCGTCCCAGCCCAACACAGCCCAACACAGCCCAACACAGCCCAACACAGCCTGTCCCAGCCCATCCCAGCCAACCAAAGTCCACCACAGCCCACCACAGCCCATCCCAGCCTACCACAGCTTATCCCAGCCCACCACCTCCCACCAAAGCCCACCACAGCCCACCACGGCCCACCACTGCCCGCCATAGCCTGCCACAGCCCGTTCCAGCCAGCCGCAGCCCGTCCCCGCCCACCACAGCCCGTCCCCGCCCACCACAGATGGTCGAAGCCCATCACAGCCCGTTCCTGCCCACTACAGCTTCTCTCAACCCACCACAGCCCGTCCCAGCCCACCACAGCCCGTCCCAGCCCACCACAGCCCGTCCCAGCCCGTCCCAGCCCACCACAGCCCGTCCCAGCCCACCACAGCCCGTCCCAGCCCACCGCAGCCGGTCCCAGCCCACCGCAGCCGGTCCCAGCCCACCACAGCCCGTCCCAGCCCACCACAGCCCGTCCCAGCCCACCACAGCCCGTCCCAGCCCACCACAGCCCGTCCCAGCCCACCACAGCACGTCCCAGCCCATCCCAGCCCATCCCAGCCCACCATAGCCCGTTCCAGACCACCAGAGCCCGTCCCAGCCCGTCCCAGACCACCACGTCCCACCACAGCCCACCACGGCCCGTCCCAGCCCACCATGGCCCGCCACAGCGAGCCACGGCCCACCACAGCCTGTCCCAGCCCACCATGACCTGCCCCAGCCCACCACGGCCCACCACAGCCCACCCCCTCCCATCCCGGCCCAAAATGGCCCACCACAGCCCACCACGGCCCACCACAGCCCGTCCAGCCCACCACAGCCTGTCCCAGCCCGTCCCAGCCCACCACGGCCCACCACAGCTCACCACGGCCCACCACGGACCGTCCCAGCCCGCCACGACCCATCTCAAGCTCACCAGAACCTACCACAGCCCACCACAGCCCGTCCCTGCCAACCACAGCCCAGCATAGCCCACCACAGCCCGCCCCAGCCCACCACAGCCCACCGAAGCTCATCACGGCCCGTCCCAGCCCACCACGGCCCAGCACAGTTTACCACAGCCCAGCCCAGCCCACCACGGCCCACCACAGCTCGTCCCAACCCACCACAGCCCGTCCCAGGCCACCACAGCCCGTCCCAGACCACCACAGCCCGTCCCAGACCACCACAGCCCACCACAGCCCGTCCCAGCCCGTCCCAGCCCACCACAGCCCGTCCCCGCCCACCACAGCCCGTCCCCGCCCACCACAGCCCGTCCCCGCCCATCCCAGCACACCACAGCCCGTCCCAGCCCACCACATTCCGTCCCAGCTCACGACAGCCCAGCCCAGCACACCACGGCTAGCCACGGCCCACCACGGCCCGCCAAAGCCCATCCCGGCCTGCCACAGCCCACCACGGCCTGCCACAGCCCGTCCCAGCTCACCACAGCCCACCACAGCCCGTCCCAGCCCGTCCCCAGCCCACCACAGCCCAGTCCAGCACACCACGGCCCGCCACGGCCCACCACAGCCCAGCACAATCCACCACTACCCGTCCTGTCCCGTCAAGGCCGACCACGGCCCGCCACGGCCCACACAGCCTACCACGGCCCGTCACAGCCCGTCCCAGCCCGCCACAGCCCGTCCCAGCCCACCACAGCCCGTCCCAGCCCGTCCCAGCCCAACACAGCCCGTCCCAGCCCATCCCAGCCAACCAAAGTCCACCACAGCCCACCACAGCCCGTTCCCGCCCACCACAGCCCGTCCCCGCCCACCACGGCCCACCACGGCCCACCACGGACCGTCCCAGCCCACCACGACCCGTCTCAAGCTCACCAGAACCTACCACAGCCCACCACAACCTGTCCCGGCCCAACACGGCCCACCATGGCCCACCACAGCCCTTCCCCGTCCACCACAGCCCACCACAGTCCGTCCCAGCCCACCACGGCCCGACCCAGCCCACCACGGCCCGACCCAGCCCACCACGGCCCGACCCAGCCCACCACGGCCCGACCCAACCCACCACGGCCCGACCCAGCCCACCACGGCCCACCACAGCTCACCACGGCCCACCACAAACCGTCCCAGCCCACCACGGCCCAGCACAGTTTACCACGGCCCAGCCCAGCCCACCACGGCCCACCACAGCGCGTCCCAACGCACCACAGCCCACCACAGCCCGTCCCAGGCCACCACAGCCCATCCCAGGCCACCACAGCCCGTCCAAGCCCGTCCCAGCCCACCACAGCCTGTCCCAGCACACCACAGCCCATCCCAGCCCGTCCCCGCCCGTCCCAGCCCACCACAGCCCGTCCCAGCACACCACAGACCGTCCCAGTCCACCACAGCCCGTCCAAGCCCACCACAGCCCGTCCCCGCCCACCACAGCCCGTCCCCGCCCACCACAGCCCGTCCCCGCCCACCACAGCCCGTCCCCGCCCATCCCAGCACACCACAGCCCATCCCAGCACACCACAGCCCGTCCCAGCCCACCACAGCCCATCCCAGCCTACCACAGCCCAGCCCAGCACACCACGGCTAGCCACGGCCCACCACGGCCCGCCAAAGCCCATCCCAGCCTGCCACAGCCCACCACGGCCCACCACAGCCCATCCCAGCTCACCACAGCCCACCACAGCCCGTCCCAGCCCTTCCCCAGCCCGTCCCCAGCCCACCACAGCCCAGTCCAGCACACCACGGCCCGCCACGGCCCACCACAGCCCGCCAGAGCCCACCACAGCCCGTCCCAGCTCACCACAACCCGTCCCAGCCTGTCGCAGCCCACCACAGCCCGTCCCAGACCGTCCCAGCCCACCACCGCACAGCACAGTCCACCACTGCCCACCACAGCCCAGCACAATCCACCACTACCCGTCCTGTCCCGTCAAGGCCGACCACGGCCCGCCACGGCCCACCAGAGCCTACCACGGCCCGTCACAGCCCATCCCAGCCCACCACAGCCCGTCCCAGCCCACCACAGCCCGTCCCAGCCCACCACAGCCCGTCCCAGCCCAACACAGACCGTCCCAGCCCAACACAGACCGTCCCAGCCCGTCCCAGCCCATCCCAGCCCGTCCCAGCCCGTCCCAGTCCAACACAGCCAACCAAAGTCCACCACAGCCCACCACAGCCCATCCCAGCCTACCACAGCTTATCCCAGCCCACCACCTCCCACCAAAGCCCACCACAGCCCACCACGGCCCACCACTGCCCGCCATAGCCTGCCACAGCCCGTTCCAGCCCGCCGCAGCCCGTCCCAGCCCACCACAGCCCGTCCCAGCCCACCACAGCCTGTCCCAGCCTACCACAGCCCGTCCCAGCCCGTCCCAGCCCACCACAGCTTATGCCAGCCCACCACAGCCCGTCCCCGAACACCACAGCCCGTCCCAGCCCATCACAGCCCGTCCCAGCCCACCACAGCCCGTCCCCGCCCACCACAGCCCGTCCCCGCCCGCCACAGCCTGTCCCCGCCCACCACGGCCCACCACAGCCCACCACGGCCCGTCCCAGCCCACCACAGCGAGCCACGGCCCACCACAGCCTGTCCCAGCCCACCATGACCTGTCCCAGCCCACCACGGCCCACCACAGCCCACCCCCTCCCATCCCGGCCCAAAACGGCCCACCACAGCCCACCACGGCCCACCACAGCCCGTCCAGCCCACCACAGCCTGTCCCAGCCCGTCCCAGCCCACCATGGCCCACCACAGCTCACCACGGCCCACCACGGACCGTCCCAGCCCACCACGACCCGTCTCAAGCTCACCAGAACCTACCACAGCCCACCACAACCTGTCCCGGCCCAACACGGCCCACCATGGCCCACCACAGCCCTTCCCCGTCCACCACAGCCCACCACAGTCCGTCCCAGCCCACCACGGCCCGACCCAGCCCACCACGGCCCGACCCAACCCACCACGGCCCGACCCAGCCCACCACGGCCCGACCCAGCCCACCACGGCCCACCACAGCTCACCACGGCCCACCACAAACCGTCCCAGCCCACCACGGCCCAGCACAGTTTACCACGGCCCAGCCCAGCCCACCACGGCCCACCACAGCCCACCACAGCCCGTCCCAGGCCACCACAGCCCGTCCCAGACCACCACAGCCCGTCCCAGCCCACCACAGCCCGTCCCAGCCCACCACAGCCCGTCCCAACCCACCGCAGCCCGTCCCAACCCACCGCAGCCCGTCCCAACCCACCGCAGCCCGTCCCAAACCACCGCAGCCCGTGTTAGCCCACCACAGCCCGTCCAAGCCCACCACAGCCCGTCCCAGCCCGTCCCAGCCCACCGCAGCCCGTCCCAGCTTGTCCCAGCCCACTATAACCCACCACATTCCGTCCCAGCCCACCATAACCCGTCTCAGCCCGTCCCAGCGCAGCACAGCTCGTCCCAGCCAACCACAGCCAGTCCCAGCCCGTCCCAGCCCACCATAACCCACCACAGCCCGACCCAGTCCACCACAACCCGTCCCAGCCCGTCGCAACCCGTCGCAGCCCACCAAAACCCGTCCCAGCCCACCACAGCCTGCCACAGCCCGTCCCAGGCCACCGGAGCCAGTCCCAGCCCGTCCCAGCCTGTCTTAGTTGACCACAACCCACCACAGCCCATCCCAGACCACCACAGCCCACCACAGCTTACCACAGCCCGTCCCAGCCCACCACAGTCCACCACAGCCCGTCCCTGCCCACCACAGCCCGTCCCCAACCACCACAGCTCTTCTCTGCCCACCACAACTTGTCCCCGCCCACTACAGCCCGTCCCAGACCACCACAGCCTGTCCCAGCCCACCACAGACCGTCCCAGCCCACCACAGGCCACTACAGCACACCACAGCCTAACGCAGACCACCAGAGCCCATCCCAGCCCACCATAACCCACCACAGCCCGACCCAGTCCACCACAACCCGTCCCAGCCCGTCGCAGCCCGTCGCAGCCCACCAAAACCCGTCCCAGCCCACCACAGCCTGCCACAGCCCGTCCCAGCTCGTCCCAGGCCACCAGAGCCAGTCCCAGCCCGGCCCAGCCTGTCTCAGTTGACCACAACCCACCACAGCCCATCCCAGACCACCACAGCCCACCACAGCTTACCACAGCACGTCCCAGCCCACCACAATCCACCACAGCCCGTCCCTGCCCACCACAGCCCGTCCCCAACCACCACAGCCCTTCTCCGCCCACCACAACTTGTCCCCCGCCCAATACAGCCCGTCCCAGACCACCACAGACTGTCCCAGCCCACCACAGACCGTCCCAGCCCACCACGGCCCGTCTCAGCTCACCACAGCCTGTCCCAGCCCACCACAACCCACCACAGCCAAACACGGGCCACCACAGCCTGTCCCAGCCCACCACAACCCACCACAGCCAAACACGGCCCACCACAGCCCGTCCCAGCCCAACACAGGCCACTACAGCACACCACAGCCTACCGCAGACCACCAGAGCCCGTCCCAGCCCACCACAGCCCGTCAAAGTCCACCACAGCCCGTCCCAGCTTACCACAGCCCACCACAGCCGGTCCCGGCCCACCGCAGCCCGTCCCTGCCCACCGCAGCCCGTCCCGGCCCACCGCAGCCTGTCCCGGCCCACCGCAGCCCGTCCCAGTCCACCACACCCTGTCCAAGCCCACCACAGCCCGTCCCAGCTTACCACAGCCCACCACAGCCCGTCCCGACCCACCACAGCCCGTCCCAGATCTCCACAGCCCTTCCCAGCCCGTCCCAGCCCACCACAGCCCGTCCCAGCCCACCAAAGCCCATCCCAGCCCGTCCCAGCCCGTCCCAGACCACCACAGACCTTCCCAGCCCACCATAGCCCACCACAGCCCGTCCCAGCCCAACACAGCCCGTCCCTACCCACCACAGCCCGTCCCAGCTTACCATGGCCCGCCACGGCCCACCACGGCTTGACACGGCCCACCACAGCCCGCCACAGCCCGTCCCAGCTTACCACAGCCCACCACATCCCGTCCCGGCCCACCGCAGCCTATCCTCACCCACCATAGCCCGTCCCGACCCACCACAGCCTGTCCCAGCCCACCACAGCCCGTCCAAGCCCACCACAGCCCACCACATCCCGTTCCGGCCCACCGCAGCCCATCCTCACCCACCATAACCCGTCCCAGCCCACCACAGCCTGTCCCGGCCCACCACAGCCCGTCCAAGCCCACCACAGCCCACCACATCCCGTTCCGGCCCACCGCAGCCCATCCTCACCCACCATAACCCGTCCCAGCCCACCACAGCCTGTCCCGGCCCACCACAGCCCATCCCGGCCCACCACAGCCCGTCCCAAACCACGACAGCCCTTCCCAGACAACCACAGCCCACCACAGCCCGTCCCAGCTTGTCCCAGCCCACCACAGCCCGTCCCAGCCCACCACAGCCCGTCCCGGCCCACCACAGCCCGTCCCGGCCCACCACAGCCCGTCCCGGCCCACCACAGCCCGTCCCAGCCCACCACAGCCCGTCCCGGCCCACCACAGCCCGTCCCGGCCCACCACAGCCCGTCCCGGCCCACCACAGCCCGTCCCGGACCACCACAGCCCGTCCCGGACCACCATAGCCCACCACAGCCCGTCCCAGCTTGTCCCAGCCCAACGCAGCCCATCCCAGCCCAGCGCAGCCCGTCCCAGCCCAACGCAGCCCGTCCCAGCCCAACGCAGCCCGTCCCAGCCCAACGCAGCCCGTCCCAGCTTACCATGGCCCGCCACGGCCCTCCACGGCCCGCCGCAGCCCACCACAGCCCACCACAGCCCGTCCAGGCCCACCACAGACTATCCCAGCTTACCACAGCCCACCACAGCCCGTCCCAGCCCACCAAGCCCATCCCAGCTCGTCCCAGCCCATGCCAGCCCATCCCGGCCCACCACGGTCCGTCCCAGCCCACCACGGTCCACTTCAGCCCACAACGGCCCGTCCCAGCCAACCAGCACCCGTCCCAGCCCGTCCCCGCCCACCACAGCCCGTCCCAGCCCACCACAGCTCACTACAGGCCGTCCCAGCACGTCCCAGCACACCACAGCCTACTACAGACCGTCCCAACACGTCCCAGTCCGTCCCAGCTCGTCCCAGCCCACCACAGCCCACTACAGCTCGTCCCAACACGTCCGAGCCCGTCCCAGCCCACCACAGCCCGTCCCAGCCCACCACAGCCCGTCGAAGCCCACCACAGCCCGCCCCCGCCCACAACAGCCCGTCCCAACCCACCACAGCCCGTCCCAGCCCACCACAGCTCACCACAGCCCAACACAGTACGTCCCAGCCCACCACGGCACACCATAGCCCACCACGGCCCACCACAGCCCACCACAGCCCGTCCCAGCCCACCACGGCCCGTCCCAGCCCACCACGGCCCGTGCCAGCCCACCACGGCCCGTGCCAGCCCACCACGGCCCGTGCCAGCCCACCACGGCCCACCACAGCCCGTCCCAACCCACCGCAGCCCGTGTTAGCCCACCACAGCCCGTCCCAGCCCACCACAGCCCGTCCCAGCCCGTCCCAGCCCACCGCAGCCCTTCCCAGCCTGTCCCAGCCCACCACAGCCCGTCCCAGACTGTCCCAGCCCACTATAACCCACCACATTCCGTCCCAGCCCACCATAACCCATCCCAGCCCGTCCCAGCGCAGCACAGCTCGTCCCAGCCAACCACAGCCGGTCCCAGCCCGTCCCAGCCCACCATAACCCACCACAGCCCGACCCAGTCCACCACAACCCGTCCCAGCCCGTTGCAGCCCGTCGCAGCCCACCAAAACCCGTCCCAGCCCACCACAGCCTGCCACAGCCCGTCCCAGCTTGTCCCAGGCCACCAGAGCCAGTCCCAGCCCGTCCCAGCCTGTCTCAGTTGACCACAACCCACCACAGCCCATCCCAGACCACCACAGCCCACCACAGCTTACCACAGCCCGTCCCAGCCCACCACAGTCCACCACAGCCCGTCCCCAACCACCACAGCCCTTCTCCGCCCAATACAACTTGTCCCTGCCCACTACAGCCCGTCCCAGACCACCACAGCCTGTCCCAGCCCACCACAGACCGTCCCAGCCAACCACGGCCCGTCTCAGCTCACCACAGCCTGTCCCAGCCCACCACAACCCACCACAGCCAAACACGGCCCACCACAGCCCGTCCCAGCCCACCACAGGCCACTACAGCACACCACAGCCTAACGCAGACCACCAGAGCCCGTCCCAGCCCACCATAGCCCACCACAGCCCGTCCCAGCCCACCACAGCCCGTCCCAGCCCACCACAGCCCGTCCCGACCCACCACAGCCCGTCCCAGCTCGTCCCAGCCCGTCCCAGCCCGTCCCAGCCCGTCCCAGCCCGTCCCAGACCACCATAGCCCACCACAGCCCGTCCCAGCCCAACACAGCCCGTCCCTACCCACCACAGCCCATCCCAGCTTACCATGGCCCGCCACGGCCCACCACGGCTTGACACGGCTCACCACAGCCCGCCACAGCCCGTCCCAGCTTACCACAGCCCACCACAGCCCGTCCCGGCCCACCGCAGCCTATCCTCACCCACCATAGCCCATCCCGGCCCACCACAGCCTGTCCCAGCCCACCACAGCCTGTCCAAGCCCACCACAGCCCGCCACAGCCCGTCCCAGCTTACCACAGCCCACCACATCCCGTTCCGGCCCACCGCAGCCCGTCCCAGCCCACCACAGCCCGTCCCAGCCCACCACAGCCCGTCCCGGCCCACCACAGCCCGTCCCAGCCCACCACAGCCCGTCCCAGCCCGTCCCAGCCCACCGCAGCCCTTCCCAGCCTGTCCCAGCCCACCACAGCCCGTCCCAGACTGTCCCAGCCCACTATAACCCACCACATTCCGTCCCAGCCCACCATAACCCGTCCCAGCCCGTCCCAGCGCAGCACAGCTCGCCCCAGCCAACCACAGCCGGTCCCAGCCCGTCCCAGCTCACCACAACCCACCACAGCCCGTCCCCGACTATTACAGCCCGTCCCCGCCCACCACATCACATCCCAGACTCACCAGAGTCCGTCCCAGCCCACCACAGCCCGTGCCAGCCCACCACAGCCTGTCCCAGCCCACCACAGCTTTTTCCAGCCCGTCCCAGCACACCACAGCCCACCACAGCACATCCCCGCCCACCACAATTTGTCCCAGCCCACCACAACCCACCAGAGCCCGTCCTAGCTTACCACACCCCACCACAGCCCTTCTCAGCTCACCACAACCCGCCACGGCCCGTCCCCGCCCACCACGGCCCGTCCCGACCCGTGTCAGCCCTTACTAGCCCACCACAGCCCGTGCCAGCCCGTCCCAGCCAACCGCAGCCCGTCCCAGACCACCACAGCCCGTCCCAGACCACCACAGCCCGTCCCAGCCCGTCAAAGCCCACCACAACCCACCACAGCCCGCCACAGCCCGTCCCAGCTTACCACAGCCCACCACATCCCGTCCCAGCCCACCGCAGCCCATCCTCACCCACCATAGCCCGTCCCAGCCCACAACAGCCTGTCCCAGCCCACCACAGCCCGTCCAAGCCCACCACAGCCCTTCCCAGCCCACCATAGCCCACCACAGCCCGTCCTAGCTTGTCCCAGCCCAACGCAGCCCGTCCCAGCCCAACGCAGCCCGTCCCAGCCCAACACAGCCCGTCCCAGCCCAACACAGCCCGTCCCAGCTTACCATGGCACGCCACGGCCCTCCACGGCCCGCCGCAGCCCACCACAGCCCACCACAGCCCGTCCAGGCCCACCACAGACTATCCCAGCTTACCACAGCCCACCACAGCCCGTCCCAGCCCACCAAGCCCATCCCAGCTCGTCCCAGCCCATGCCAGCCCATCCCGGCCCACCACGGTCCGTCCCAGCCCACCACGGCCCACTTCAGCCCACAACGGCCCGTCCCAGCCAACCAGCACCCGTCCCAGCCCGTCCCAGCCCGTCCCAGCCCACCACAGCCCGTACCAGCCCACCACAGCTCACTACAGGCCGTCCCAGCATGTCCCAGCCCACCACAGCCCATTACAGACCGTCCCAGCACGTCCCAGTCCGTTCCAGCTCGTCCCAGCCCACCACAGCCCACTACAGCTCGTCCCAACACGTCCTAGCCCGTCCCAGCCCACCACAGCCCGTCCCAGCCCACCACAGCTCACCACAGCCCAACACAGTACATCCCAGCCCACCACGGTCCACCAGAGTCCACCAGAGCCCGTCCCAGCCCACCACAGCACGTCCCAGCCCGTCCCAGCCCACCACAGCCCGTCCCAGCCCACCACAGCCCGTCCCAGCCCACCACAGCCCGTCCCAGCCCACCACAGCCCGTCCCAGCCCACCACAGCCCGTCCCAGCCCACCACAGCCCACCATAGCCCGTCCCAGCCCACCACAGCTTGTACCAGCCCACCACAGCCCGTCCCAGCCCACCGCGGCCCACCTCAGCCCAGCAGAGCCCGTCCTAACCCACTACAGCCCGTCCAGCCCACCACAGCCCGTCCCAGACCGTCCCAGTGCACCTCTGCCCCTCCCAGGCCACCACAGGCCGTCCCAGCCCACCACCGGCCGTCCCAGCCCACCACCGGCCGTCCCAGCCCGTCTCAGCTCACCACAACCCACCACAGCCCGTCCCAGCCCACCACAGCCCACCACAGCCTGTCCCCCACCATTACAGCCCATCCCCGCCCACCACATCACATCCCAGACTCACCAGAGTCCGTCCCAGCCCACCACAGCCCGTGCTAGCCCGTCCCAGCCCACCACAGCCCGTCCCAGCCCACCACAGCTTTTTCCAGCTCACCACAGCCCACCACAGCCCATTACAGCTTACCACGGCCCGCCACGGCCCGTCCCAGCCCGCCACGGCCCACCTGTGTTACGAACAATATCTCACCTTCTTGATTTTGGCACCTCCTTTCTCTATGATGTTCTTGTGGAACTGTTTGCAGATGGGGACAGAAATAGAAAAGCTGTTTTCAACCTAAGGGAGAAAGGAAGGGAGAACTGAAGATTACACTGTCGTGGCAAGGGAGGCCCGACTTCAGGAGCTCTGATAAACGAGCTTTTGAAAACAGGCTTCGACCCAAGGAAGTTCTCTATACGAGGGACTTTTGTAAGACTAAACAAAGGCAAGGACGTTCCCCTGTAGCCTTCACATAACAGGTACTACCCCCTGCCTCCATTCAGCCAAAACAGCGTCGACAGCTCCCTCCTCTTGAGGTGTTTTAGCTCTACCCAAGCCAGTAGAGCTCTCCTTTGCCTCAGGGTTATCCAGGCACGTAGGAGGGAAGAGCAGGCAGAGACCTCCTTACCAGGTCTGCCACCATCTTTTGCGTGTACTCGGTGCACTTCTCCACCTCGTTTTTGGGACCTCGGAGTTGGACGATGTCACTCTTGTGTGCAGGGTCTGGGAAGCTGATGATAACCTGCAGGAGCGGTCATTTATAGTTAGCTCAAGCAAAAGCAAGAACCCTTGTGTCAGACACATGCAAAGGTTGGGGGGATCCTACACATGCCCTCTTCCCATTCAGAAACAGGGAACCGTGTTAGCGGCCTCTGGCTAAAAGAACTATCTTCTCAGGCACTTGCGCTACAGAGCCACTAAAGTTACGACTTCTGTGACGACAGGCCTACTACCCATGTAGGAAAGAACCCCTCTGGATTCCTCCTCTCCTACAAAGCCTTACCTCTGGGAATTGCTCCCGGATTTCCCAGACCCGCTCAGCCTTCTGCCCAATGATGGTCCGGTGGAATTTCTGCTCAACGATTAGGTCCGCAGCGTGTTCATTTTCCTGACGGGAACAGAGGGCACGCTGAGTGTTCAGCCGGAGAGCCATCTACTTTGACTTAGCGGTTTGCTGCCCGACGGTTTACTTGCCAGCACTGTCCCTCTTTTCTCCAGACAAAATTCACTCTGCGTTGACAGAGAAGGGCTACCCGAGGGAACAGAGGAAGACATTTGTGAAGAGGAACTTGCACTTGTCATGAGATCCAAGTGCTCCGTGGGCAAGGGGCACACACTCGCGTCAGAAGGTTACAAGGGAACACGAGAGCCCAAACCCTGCAGTCTCCCAAACATCACGTCCTACCCACTCACCATACGGGAAGCGAGTACCAGCAGCTCTTTCTTGGCCTGTGGGACCCCCTGTGGGTCTCCTTCAATTCTGATCGGGTTGCTCTTCTCGTTGTCCGGGGGAATGCGCACAGACACCTTGTACAGATCCTTCATCCTGTTCACTTCGAGGCAAGGACTGTGGTGACGCCGTCTGCTAGGCAAAGACCTGGAAGCAAGGCACCTTGATTATCACTGCTCAGAGGCTGTTGAAGAAGTAAAGACGCCTCTGGGAAGGGCTCAGCGGGGTAGGGTTGAGCCAGGGGAAATTGCCTCTTCCCCCTGGAGTTCAGCGAGAGCAGACCTGTGCCACACGAGAGCCTGTCCAAGTAAATACCGTGGCATCTACAGAGCCCATTGTTCCCTTGTCAGAGCGAGGCGTGTTTCTTCCCCAAACAGTATCACATTTAGAGCAGAGGACAATCGTTCCTTTCTACCCCAAACTCTTGGCTGGGGACACGTTGCAGTGCTATCAAACTAGCAGACCGCAACAAGGCTTTACCGTTGGCCATATTCTACTGCCGGTGCTGTAGCGCCTTCCTCCAGAGGCCAGACCACACTGCTCCTCCTCCAGCTGACACCCTCTCCCACAAGCCACAGGGCTATTTAACCCCTTAGCGGGAACCAGCTACACCTGCACATCGCCCATGTCAATCAACCCACTGCCTCTGAGGCAAGGCCACAGCTGCGTGTTATCAATGCTAATCAACCCACCGCCTTCATTCCTCTACAGGGAGAAGCTCACCAAGCACATTTCCACCACCCACAACTGGCTGCTAAAATGTCATTCGCACAGAGAAGTAATTCCACTACTGTTCAGGCTCCCAAGGTACTTTCACACGTTAAAGCCATCGCAAGGCCTCACGGCCCATTTCTCTCCTTGTACCACCACCACTCCAGGAAAGCAGAGGAAACGTGATGGAGACAGCACACTGGGTGAGCTACAGAGCCCCTGATATGATCTACTAAACACGAAGAGTGTGAGCATGGGAAGGACTAGAAAGGCACTCCACTTACCGTTTAGCTGCGTTCTTGCCAATGAGGTGTCGGTGGAATTGGTGGTCAGCCTTGATTATTGCGTAATCCATCCCGTGGATCTAAAAAGAATTATATTTTTATATCTATATATGTATGTATGTCCAATATTATATATTATATTATATAGGGCCAGGTAGGACAGGCCACCGCTTCTGTCTCGTGCCCTAAGTAACTGCCTACTGCCAGTATTGGCACTGACTCACCAGCGGTCAGCTACAAGCACTTCTGCTCTTAAGCAGAGCACAAGCATTCCTCTGCTTTGAGAAGAGAGCATTGTGCTCATGAAACATTGAAAAGACTGACTTCTATGCCTCTCCAGCTATAACCAAGAGAATCCTTCCTTCTCCGCACCAAAAAAATTAATGCTGATTTTTCAAGGATGCTATGGATGAGTTTCATAACCAAGGGGCGTCATCCACCTGCCACACAGTTTGTCTCCTGCAAGTTCGATTAAGCATGCCAAGACATCCTATGGATGTGACAAACACCTCATCACCTCTGCTCTGTTGCCCCTTCTTCCCCCAGTTTCTTACTGGAACTAGTAACTGCAGCTCACCAGTTCCTTGAGCATGGCTTCAATCTGTTCCTGAGCCACATGCACATCTTCTGTAGGTCCTTCCAAAGTGATGTTATCCTCTCCTCCAGTGAATTTGATGTGAACCTTGAGGTGAAGGACAATGAATCTCTTCAGAATTTGCCAAGATCCAAGCCAGGCCAATGCTTTTGGTCAGGCCTACACCATCGATCCCTGCCACTGAGAGATGTGCTCCTTCCCAAAAAGCCCAGACCAAATCCCCACAATTTTACAAGTCAGTAACTTAACAATTTCGGCCATATGGCAGTGCCTAGAGCCCAAGGCTCTGGTGCCGCCCCGGTTTCTGCAAGGGCTTTGGAGAAGTTTACTCATCTAGCCTTTATCTAGATACCGTCTAACTCCCCAGGGAGAAGCCTTGCTGCACTCGCCATTTCCAGGTATCCTACTACATCAGTTCTCAAAACAGCACCACATAAAGCTTCCTTGGAAGGGCTCAACCCATGACAATAACATAGGAGGAGCAGTGTTTGCAGCAGTAAAAGAGAGGGTTCCCTTGAACAGCAAAGATCTGTGTCATTTCCCCCTGGTTTTACCCACGCTAGAATACACCTCTCTCTTTCGTGACGAGTGATCTGGACTAAACCATTTTCTACGCCGGGGGTGCTAAGCTAACCAGCTCATCCATACCTTTGGCATCTGCTGAGTTATTTTGGCCAGGTTCTGTCCTTTCTTTCCAATAATGAAACGATGAAGCCAAGAGGGGGCAGAGACCGAGGAGACGGTAAAACTGTTGGCCTGAGAGACAGAAAAACAGAGAAGCTGTTTGATGGACAAACCACAGCCCACCACAGCAAGTCCCACCCCATCCCAGCCCGTCCCAGCCCACCACAGCCCACCACAGCCCGTCTCGGCTCACCACAGCCCGGCGCGGCCCACCACAGCCAATCGCAGCTGACCACAGCCCGTCCCGGCCCACCACAGCCTGTCCCGGCCCACCACAGCCCACCACAGCCCACTACAGCCCACCACAGCCCACTACGGCCCACCACAACCTGTCCCAGCTCACCACGGCCCGTCCCAGCCCACCACAACCCGTCCCAGCCCAACACGACCGACCATGGCACACCACAGCCCTTCCCAGTCCACCACAGCCCTTCCCAGTCCACCACAGCCCACCACGGCCCGTCCCAGCCCACCACGGCCCGTCCCAGCCCACCATGGCCCGTCCCAGCCCACCACGGCCCGTCACAGCCCACCACGGCCCGTCCCAGCCCACCAGGGCCCGACGCAGCCCACCAGGGCCCGTCCCAGCCCACCAGGGCCCGTCCCTGCACACCACGGCCCACCACGGTTCTTCCAAGACCACCACAGCCCACCACAGCCCGTCTCAGCTCACCACAGCCTGTCCCAGCCCACCACGGCCCACCACTGCCCACCACAGCCCGTCCCAGCCCACCATAGGCCACTACAGCACACCACAACCTACCGCAGACCACCACAGCCCGTCCCAGCCTGTCGCAGCTCGTCCCAGCCCATCACAACCCGTCACAGCCAACCACGGCACGTCCCAGCCCACCACGGCCCGTCCCAGCTAACCACGGCCCGTCCCGGCCCAGCACAGCCCGTCCAAGCCCACCACAGCCCGTCCCAGCCCGTCACAGCCCACCACAGCCCGTCACAGCCCACCACAGCCCGTCACAGCCCACCACAGCCCACCACAGCCCACCACAGCCCGTCAAAGCCCGTCACAGGTCGTCCCAGCCCACCACAGCCCGTCCCATCCCACCAGAGCCCGTCCCAGCCCACCAGAGCCCGTCCCAGCCCACCAGAGCCCGTCCCAGCCAAACACGGCGGACCACAGCCCACCACGGCCCGTCACGGCCCACCACGGCCCACCGCAGCTCGTCCCAACCCACCACAACCAGTCCCAGCCCACCAAAGCCCGACCCAGCCCACCACGGCACGTCCCAGCCCACGACAGCCCGTCTCAGATCACCACAGCCTGTCCCAACCCACCACGGCCCACCACAGCCCGTCCCAGCCAAACATAGTCCGTCCCAGTCAGTCCCAGCCCACCACACCCACCACAGCTCGTCCCAGCCCGTTCCAGCCCACCACAGCCCACCACAACCCAGCCCAGCCCACCAAAGCCCAGCCCAGCCCACCAAAGCCCAGCCCAGCCCACCACAGCCTGTCCCAGCCCACACCAGCCTATCTCAGCCCATCCCAGCCCACCACAGCCCACCACAGCCCGTCCCAGCCCACCACAGTCTGTCTCGGCCCACCACAGCCCGGCGCGGCCCACCACAGCCAGACGCAGCACACCACAGCCCGGCGCAGCTCACCACAGCCCGTCCCGGCCCACCACAGCCCACCACAGCCCACTACGGCCCACCACAGCCCACTACGGCCCACCACGACCTGTCCCAACCCACCACAAGCCGTCCCGGCCCAACACGGTCCACCATGGCCCACCACGGCCCACCACGGCCCACCACGGACCGTCCCAGCCCACCACGACCCGTCCCAGCCCACCACGGCCCAGCACAGTTTACCACGGCCCATCACAGCCCACAACGGCCCACCACAGCTCGTCCCAACGCACCACAGCCCACCACCGCCCATCCCAGGCCACCACAGGCAGTCCCAGGCCACCACAGCCCGTCCAAGCCCGTCCCAGCCCGTCACAGCCCACCACAGCAAGTCCCAGCCCACCACAGCCCGTCCCCGCCCACCACAGCCCGTCCCCGCCCACCACAGCCCACCACGGCCCACCACGGCCCACCACAGCCCACCACGGCCCACCACGGACCGTCCCAGCCCACCACGACCCATCCCAGCCCACCACGGCCCAGCACAGTTTACCACGGCCCATCCCAGCCCACAACGGCCCACCACAGCTCGTCCCAACGCACCACAGCCCACCACAGCCCGTCCCAGGCCACCACAGCCAGTCCCAGGCCACCACAGCCCGTCCAAGCCCGTCCCAGCCCACCACAGCAAGTCCCAGCCCACCACAGCCCGTCCCCGCCCACCACAGCCCGTCCCCGCCCACCACAGCCCGTCCCCGCCCGTCCCAGCTCACCATAGCCCGTCCCAGCCCACCACATCCCGTCCCAGCCCACCACAGCCCATCCCAGCACACCACGGCTAGCCACGGCCCACCACGGCCCGCCAAAACCCATCCCAGCCTGCCACAGCCCACCACGGCCTGCCACAGCCCGTCCCAGCTCACCAAAGCCCACCAGAGCCCGTCCCAGCCCGTCCCAGCCCACCACAGCCTGTCCCAGCTTACCCCAGCCCATCACAGACCACTACAGCACACCACAGCCTACCACAGCCCACCACAGCCCGTCCCAGCATGTCACAACTCGTCCCAGCTCACCACAGCCCACCAGAGCCCACCAGAGCCCGTCTCAGCTCACCACAGCCTGTCCCAGCCCACCACGGCCCACCATAGCCTGTCCTAGCCCGTCCCAGCCCACCACGGCACGTCCCAGCCCACGACAGCCCGTCTCAGCTCACCACAGCCCGTTCCAGACCACCACGGCCCACCACAGACCGTCCCAGCCAAACATAGTCCGTCCCAGCCCACCACAGCCCGTCCCAGCCCACCACAGCCCGTCCCAGCCTACCACAGCCCAGCCCAGCACACCACGGCTAGCCACAGCCCACCACGGCCCGCCAAAACCTATCCCAGACTGCCACAGCCCACCACGGCCTGCCACAGCTTGTCCCAGCTCACCACAGCCCACCACAGCCCGTCCCAGCCCACCACAGCCTGTCCCAGCCCACCCCAGCCCATCACAGACCACTACAGCACACCACAGCCCACCGCAGACCACCACAGCCCGTCCCAGCATGTCACAGCTTGTCCCAGCTCACCACAGCCCACCATAGCCCACCAGAGCCCGTCTCAGCTCACCACAGCCCGTCCCAGCCTGTCCCAGCCCACCACAGCCCGTCCCCGCCCACCACAGCCCGTCCCCGCCCATCCCAGCACACCACAGCCCGTCCCAGCCCACCACATCCCGTCCCAGCCCACCACATCCCGTCCCAGCCCACCACAGCCCATCCCAGCACACCACGGCTAGCCGCGGCCCACCACGGCCCGCCACAGCGAGCCACGGCCCGCCACAGCCTGTCCCAGCCCACCATGACCTGTCCGAGCCCACCACGGTCCACCACAGCCCACCCCCTCCCATCCCGGCCCAAAACGGCCCACCACAGCCCACCACGGCCAACCACAGCCCGTCCAGCCCACCACAGCCCACCACAGCCCGTCCCAGACCATCCCAGCCCACCATAGCCCGTCCCAGCCCACCTCAGCCCATCCCGGCCCACCACAGCCCGTCTCAGCTTACCACAACCCACCACAGTGTACCTCAGCCCGTCCCAGGTCACCACAGCCCGCCACAGCCCGTCCCGATCCACCACAACCCGTCTGGGACCCTCACAGCCCATCCCATCCCAGCACACCATGGCCCAGCCCATCACAGCCCACCACGGCCCAGAACGGCCCACCATGGCCCGTCCCCGCCCACCACGGCCCACCACGGCCCGTCCCGGCCCACCACGGCCCCTCCCGGACCCCCACGGCCCGTCCCATCCCACCACAGCCCGCCATAGCCCAACACAGCCCGTCCCAGCCCACCACAGCCCACCACAGCCCACCCCTTCCCATCCCGGCCCAAAACGGCCCACCACGACCCACCACGGCCCACCACGGCCTGTTCCAGCCCACCACAGCACGTCCCAGACCACCACAGCCCGTCCCAACCCACCACAGCCCGTCTAAAGCTCACCAGAACACACCACAGCCAACCACGGCCCGTCCCACCCCACCACGGCCCACCACAGCCCACCACGGCCTGTTCCAGCCCACCACAGCCCACTACGGCCCACCACAGCCCACCACGGCCCACCACGGACCGTCCCAGCCCACCACGACCCGTCTCAAGCTCACCAGAAACTACCACAGCCCACCACAGCCCGTCCCTGCCAACCACAGCCCACCATAGCCCACCACAGCCCGCCACAGCCCACCACAGCCCACCACGGCCCACCACAGCTCACCACGGCCCACCACGGCCCGTCCCAGCCCACCACGACCCGGCCCAGCCCACCACGGCCCAGCACAGTTTACCACGGCCCATCCCGGCCCACCACAGCTCGTCCCAACGCACCACAGCCCACCACAGCCCGTCCCAGGCCACCACAGCCAGTCCCAGGCCACCACAGCCCGTCCAAGCCCGTCCCAGCCCACCACAGCCCGTCGCAGCACACCA
Source organism: Falco cherrug (assembly GCF_023634085.1). NCBI lineage: Eukaryota > Metazoa > Chordata > Aves > Falconiformes > Falconidae > Falco > Falco cherrug. The sequence goes on from NW_026599323.1 coordinate 139,413, forward strand.
CAGCCCATCCCAGCCCGTCCCAGCCAGTCCCAGCCCACCACAGTACAGACCATCCCAGTCCACCACAGCCCGTCCAAGACCACCACAGCCCGTCCCAGCCTGTCCCAGCCCACCACAGCCCGTCCCCGCCCACCACAGCCCGTCCCCGCCCACCACAGCCCGTCCCCGCCCATCCCAGCACACCACAGCCCGTCCCAGCCCACCACATCCCGTCCCAGCCCACCACAGCCCAGCCCAGCACACCATGGCTAGCCACGGCCCACCACGGCCCGCCAAAACCCATCCCAGCCTGCCACAGCCCACCACGGCCTGCCACAGCCCGTCCCAGCTCACCACAGCCCACCACAGCCCGTCCCAGCCCGTCCCAGCCCACCACAGCCTGTCCCAGCCCACCCCAGCCCATCACAGACCACTACAGCACACCACAGCCTACCGCAGCCCACCACAGCCCGTCCCAGCATGTCACAACTCGTCCCAGCTCACCACAGCCCACCAGAGCCCACCAGAGCCCGTCTCAGCTCACCACAGCCTGTCCCAGCCCACCACGGCCCACCATAGCCTGTCCTAGCCCGTCCCAGCCCACCACGGCACGTCCCAGCCCACAACAGCCCGTCTCAGCTCACCACAGCCCGTTCCAGACCACCACGGCCCACCACAGACCGTCCCAGCCAAACATAGTCCGTCCCAGCCCACCACAGCCTGTCCCAGCCCACCACAGCCCGTCCCAGCCTACCACAGCCCAGCCCAGCACACCACGGCTAGCCACAGCCCACCACGGCCCGCCAAAACCTATCCCAGACTGCCACAGCCCACCACGGCCTGCCACAGCTTGTCCCAGCTCACCACAGCCCACCACAGCCCGTCCCAGCCCACCACAGCCTTTCCCAGCCCACCCCAGCCCATCACAGACCACTACAGCACACCACAGCCTACCGCAGACCACCACAGCCCGTCCCAGCATGTCACAGCTTGTCCCAGCTCACCACAGCCCACCATAGCCCACCAGAGCCCGTCTCAGCTCACCACAGCCCGTCCCAGCCTGTCCCAGCCCACCACAGCCCGTCCCCGCCCACCACAGCCCGTCCCAGCCCACCACAGCCCGTCCCCGCCCATCCCAGCACACCACAGCCCGTCCCAGCCCACCACATCCCGTCCCAGCCCACCACATCCCGTCCCAGCCCACCACAGCCCATCCCAGCACACCACGGCTAGCCACGGCCCACCACGGCCCGCCACAGCGAGCCACGGCCCGCCACAGCCTGTCCCAGCCCACCATGACCTGTCCGAGCCCACCACGGTCCACCACAGCCCACCCCCTCCCATCCCGGCCCAAAACGGCCCACCACAGCCCACCACGGCCAACCACAGCCCGTCCAGCCCACCACAGCCCACCACAGCCCGTCCCAGACCATCCCAGCCCACCATAGCCCGTCCCAGCCCACCTCAGCCCATCCCGGCCCACCACAGCCCGTCTCAGCTTACCACAACCCACCACAGTGTACCTCAGCCCGTCCCAGGTCACCACAGCCCGCCACAGCCCGTCCCGATCCACCACAACCCGTCTGGGACCCTCACAGCCCATCCCATCCCAGCACACCATGGCCCAGCCCATCACAGCCCACCACGGCCCAGAACGGCCCACCATGGCCCGTCCCCGCCCACCACGGCCCACCACGGCCCGTCCCGGCCCACCACGGCCCCTCCCGGACCCCCACGGCCCATCCCATCCCACCACAGCCCGCCATAGCCCAACACAGCCCGTCCCAGCCCACCACAGCCCACCACAGCCCACCCCTTCCCATCCCGGCCCAAAACGGCCCACCACGACCCACCACGGCCCACCACGGCCTGTTCCAGCCCACCACAGCACGTCCCAGACCACCACAGCCCGTCCCAACCCACCACAGCCCGTCTAAAGCTCACCAGAACACACCACAGCCAACCACGGCCCGTCCCACCCCACCACGGCCCACCACAGCCCACCACGGCCTGTTCCAGCCCACCACAGCCCACTACGGCCCACCACAGCCCATCCCAGCCCACCACGGCCCGTTCCAGGCCACCACGACCCGTCACAGCCCACCACGGCCCACGACAGCCCACCACGGCCCACCACGACCTGTCCCAGCCCACCACGGCCCACGACAGCCTGTCCCCGCCCACCACAGCTTGTCCCCGCCTGCCACAGCCGGTCCCAGCCCACCACAGCCCGTCCCTGCCCGCCACAGCCCGTCCCCGCCCACCACAGGCCATCTCCGCCCACCACAGCCCATCCCCGCCCACCACAGCTAGTTCCCGCCCACCACAGCTCGTCCCCGCCCACCACAGCCCGTCACAGCCCACCACAGCCTGTCCCAGCACCACAGATTGTCCCAGCCCACCACAGCCCACCCCAGCCCGTCCCAGCCCGTCCCAGCCCACCACTGCCCGTCCCAGCCCACCACAGCCCGTCCCAGCCCACCACAGCCCGTCCCAGCCCACCACAGCCCATCACAGCCCGTCACAGCCCGTCACAGCCTGTCACAGCCCTCCACAGCCAACCACAGACCGTCCCAGCCAACCACAGCCCGTCCCAGCCCACCACAGCTTACCATAAACCACCACAGCCCACCACAGCCCGTCCCAGCCAACCACAGCCTGTCCCAGCCCGCCACAACCCACTAAAAACCACCACAGCCCAAAAAGGCCCGCCACAGTACGTCCCACACCACCACGGCCCACCACAGCCAGCCACGGCGCACCACGGCCCACCACAGCCCACCACTGCCCGACCCTGCCCGCCACATCCCACCACAGCCTGTCCCTGCCCGCCACAGCCCACCACAGCCCACCACAGCACGTCACAGCCCACCACAGCCCACCACAGCCCTCCACAGCCCGTCCCAGCCCACCACAGCCAACCACAGCCCGTCCCAGCCCGTCCCAGCCCACCACAGCCCGTCCCAGCCCGTCCCAGCCCACCACAGCCCGTTCCAGACCACCAGAGCCGGTCCAAGCCCAGCCCAGCCCACCACAGCCCGTCCCAGCCCACCACAGCCCATCACAGCCCGTCACAGCCCGTCACAGCCTGTCACAGCCCTCCACAGCCAACCACAGACCGTCCCAGCCAACCACAGCCCGTCCCAGCCCACCACAGCTTACCATAAACCACCACAGCCCACCACAGCCCGTCCCAGCCAACCACAGCCTGTCCCAGCCCGCCACAACCCACTAAAAACCACCACAGCCCAAAAAGGCCCGCCACAGCACGTCCCACACCACCACGGCCCACCACAGCCAGCCACGGTGCACCACGGCCCACCACAGCCCACCACTGCCCGACCCTGCCCGCCACATCCCACCACAGCCTGTCCCTGCCCGCCACGGCCCACCACAGCACGTCACAGCCCACCACAGCCCTCCACAGCCCTCCACAGCCCGTCCCAGCCCACCACAGCCAACCACAGCCCGTCCCAGCCCGTCCCAGCCCACCACAGCCCGTCCCAGCCCGTCCCAGCCCACCACAGCCCGTTCCAGACCACCAGAGCCGGTCCAAGCCCATCCCATCCCACCACAGCCCGTCTCAAGCTCACTAGAACCCACCACAGCCCACGACGGCCCGCCACAACCCACCACGGCCCGTCCCAGCACACCATAGCCCACCACGGCCCACCACAGCCCAACAAGGCTTACCACAGCCTGTCCCAGCCCACCGCGGCCCGTCCGAGCCCACCACGGCCCACCACAGCCCGTCCCAGCCCACCACAGCCAGTCCCAGCCGACCACAGCCCACCACAGCCCGTCCCAGCCCACCACAGCCCATCCCCGCCCACCACAGCCCGTCCCTGCCCACCACAGCTTGTCCCAGCCCACCACAGCCCGTTCCAGACCACCAGAGCCTGTCCCAGCCCACCACGGCCCACCACAGCCCGTCTCAAGCTCACCAGAACCCACCACAGCCTACCACAGCCCGTCCAAGCCCACCACGGCCCACCACAGCCCACCACGGCCCGTCTTAGCCCACCACGGCCCACCACAGCCCACCACAGCCCGTCCCACCCCGTCCCACCCCACCCCTGCCCGTCCCCAGCCCACCACAGCCCGTTCCAGCCCACCACGTCCCATCCCAGCCCACCACGGCCCACCACAGCCCACCACGGCCTGTCCCAGCCCACCACGGCCCACCACAGCCCACCCCTTCCCATCCCGGCCCAAAACGGCCCACCACAGCGCACCACGGCCCACCACGGTTCACCACGGCCCGGCCCGGCCCACCACGGCCCACCACAGCCCGTACCAGCCACCACAGCCCGTACCAGCCTGTCCCAGCTCACCATAGCCCGTCCCAGCCCACCACGGCCCACCACAGCCCACCACGGCCCACCACAGCCCACCACGTCCCGTCACAGCTCGTCACAGCCCGTCACAGCCCGTCCCAGCTCACCACAGACCGTCCCAGCCAACCACAGCCCGTCCCAGCCCACCACAGCTTACCATAAACCACCACAGCCCACCACAGCCCGTCCCAGCCAACCACAGCCCGTCCCAGCCCGCCACAACCCACTACAAACCACCACAGCCCAAAACGGCCCGCCACAGCACGTCCCACACCACCACGGCCCACCACAGCCCGCCACGGCGCACCACGGCCCACCACAGCCCACCACTGCCGGACCCTGCCCGCCACAGCCCACCACAGCCCGTCCCTGCCCGGCACGGCCCAAAACGGCCCACCACAGCCCACCCAGGCCCGCCACGGCCCACCATGGCCCACCACAGCCTGTCCCAGCCCACCACGGCCCGTCCCAGCCCACCACAACCCAACACAGCCCACCACAGCCCACCACAGCCCACCACAGCCCGTCCCAGCCCACCACAGCTTGTTCCAGCCCACCACAGCTAGTCCCAGCCCACCACAGCTAGTCCCAGCCCACCACAGACTGTCCCAGCCCACCACAGCTTATCCCATCCAACCACAGCCCGTCCCAGCCCGTCCAAGCCCACTCCGGCCCACCACGGCCTACCACGGCCCACCACGCCCCGCCAGACCCCACCACGGCCCACCACAGCCCGCCACAGCCCACCACAGCCCGTCCCAGCCCACCACAGCCCACCAGAGCCCTCCACAGCACGTCCCAGCCCACCACGGCCCACGACAGCCCACCACGGCCCACGACAGCCCGCCAAGGACCACCACAGCCCGCCACAGCCCACCACACCCCACCACTGCCCGTCCCTGCCCACCACAGCCCACCACAGCCCTCCACAGCACGTCCCAGCCCACCACAGCACGTCGCAGCCCACCACAGCCCGTCCCAGCCCACCACAGCTTGTCCCAGCCCACCACAGCCCGTCCCAGCCCACCACAGCCCATCCCAGCCCACCACAGCCCTCCACAAAACGTCCCAGCCCACCACAGCACGTCGCAGCCCACCACAGCCCGTCCCAGCCCACCACAGCTTGTCCCAGCCCACCACAGCCCGTCCCAGCCCACCACGGCCCACCACAGCCCACCACGGCCCACCACAGCCCACCACGTCCCGTCACAGCTCGTCACAGCCCGTCACAGCCCGTCACAGCCCGTCCCAGCTCACCACAGACCGTCCCAGCCAACCACAGCCCGTCCCAGCCCACCACAGCTTACCATAAACCACCACAGCCCACCACAGCCCGTCCCAGCCAACCACAGCCCGTCCCAGCCCGCCACAACCCACTACAAACCACCACAGCCCAAAACGGCCCGCCACAGCACGTCCCACACCACCACGGCCCACCACAGCCCGCCACGGCGCACCACAGCCCACCACTGCCCGACCCTGCCCGCCACAGCCCGTCCCTGCCTGCCACGGCCCACCACGGCCCACCACAGCCCACCCAGGCCCGCCACGGCCCACCATGGCCCACCACAGCCCGTCCCAGCCCACCACGGCCCGTCCCAGCCCACCACAGCGCACCACAGCCCACCACGGCCCACCACAGCCCACCACAGTCCATCCCGGCCCAGGACAGCCCACCACAGACCTCCACAGCCCGTCCCGGACTGCCACGGCCCACCACGGCCCGCCACAACCCGCCACAGGCCGCAGACCTCACAACAGCCCGTCCCAGACCATCCCAGACCACCACAGCCCGTCTTGGCACGCCACAGCCCATCCAAGACCACCACAGCCCTTCCCAGCCCACCACAGCCAACCACAGCCCACCACAGCCCGCCCCAGCCCACCACAGCCCGTTCCAGCCCACCACAGCTAGTCCCAGCCCACCACAGCCCTCCACAGCCCACCACTGCCCGTCCCGGCCTGCCACGGCCCGCCACGGCCCACCACGGCTCACCACGGCACGCCACAGCCCACCACGGCCCGCCATGGCCCAACACAGCCCACCACAGCCCACCACAGCCCGTCCCAGCCCACCACAGCTAGTCCCAGCCCACCACAGCTAGTCCCAGCCCACCACAGCTTATCCCATCCAACCACAGCCCGTCCCAGCCCGTCCAAGCCCACTCCGGCCCACCACGGCCTACCACGGCCCACCACGCCCCGCCAGACCCAACCAGGGCCCACCACAGCCCACCACAGCCCGTCCCAGCCCACCACAGCCCACCAGAGCCCTCCACAGCACGGCCCAGCCCACCACGGCCCACGACAGCCCGCCACGGCCCACGACAGCCTGCCAAGGACCACCACAGCCCGCCACAGCCCACCACACCCCACCACTGCCCGTCCCTGCCCACCACAGCCCACCACAGCCCTCCACAGCACGTCCCAGCCCACCACAGCACGTCGCAGCCCACCACAGCCCGTCCCAGCCCACCACAGCTTGTCCCAGCCAACCACAGCCCGTCCCAGCCCACCACAGCCCTCCACAAAACGTCCCAGCCCACTACAGCCATCCACAGCTCGTCCCAGCCCTCCACAGCCCGTCCCAGCCCACCACAGCCCGTCCCAGCACACCACAGCCCACCACAACCCTCCAAAGCACGTCCCAGCCCAGCACGGTCCACCACGGCCCGCCACGGCCCACCACAGCCCACCACGGCCCATCCCGGCCCGCCACGGCCCACCACTGCTTGTCCCGGCCCGCCACGGCCCACCACGGCCCGCCACAACCCACCACAGCCCGTCACAGGCCGTCCCAGACAGCCACAGCCCGTCTTGGCACGCCACAGCCCATCCAAGACTGCCACAGCCCATCCCAGCCCACCACAGCCTGTCCCAGCCCATCGCAGCCCGTCCCAGCCCACCGCAGCCCGTCCCAGCCCACCACGACCCACCACGGTCCACCACGGCCCACCACAACCCACCACTGCCCGGCCCAGCCCGCCACGGCCCACCAGGGCCCGCCACGGCCCACCACGGCCCGCCACAACCCACCACAGCCCGTCACAGGCCGTCCCAGACTGCCACAGCCCGTCTTGGCACGCCACAGCCCATCCAAGACCGCCACAGCCCGTCCCAGCCCACCATAGCCCACCACAGCCTGTCCCAGCACATCACAGACGGTCCCAGCCCACCACAGCCCATCCCAGCCCACCACAGCTTGTCCCATCCCACCACAGCCCACCACAGACTGTCCCAGCCCACCACAGCTTATCCCATCCCACCACAGCCCGTCCCAGCCCGTCAAAGCCCACTCCGGCCCACCACGGCCTACCACGGCCCACCACGCCCCGCCAGACCCCACCACGGCCCACCACAGCCCTCCACAGCCCTCCACAGCCCACCACTGCCCGTCCCGGCCTGCCACGGCCCACCACGGCCCGCCACGGCTCACCACGGCCCACCACGGCACGCCACAGCCCACCACGGCCCGCCACGGCCCACCACAGCCCACCACAGCCCGTCCCAGCCCACCACAGCTTGTTCCAGCCCACCACAGCTAGTCCCAGCCCACCACAGCTAGTCCCAGCCCACCACAGACTGTCCCAGCCCACCACAGCTTATCCCATCCCACCACAGCCAGTTCCAGCCCGTCCAAGCCCACTCCGGCCCACCACGGCCCACCACGCCCCGCCAGACCCCACCACGGCCCACCACAGCCCGCCACAGCCCACCACAGCCCACCACAGCCCGTCCCAGCCCACCACAGCCCACCAGAGCCCTCCACAGCACGTCCCAGCCCACCACGGCCCACGACAGCCCACCACGGCCCACGACAGCCCGCCAAGGACCACCACAGCCCGCCAAGGACCACCACAGCCCGCCACAGCCCACCACACCCCACCACTGCCCGTCCCTGCCCACCACAGCCCACCACAGCCCTCCACAGCACGTCCCAGCCCACCACAGCACGTCGCAGCCCACCACAGCCCGTCCCAGCCCACCACAGCTTGTCCCAGCCCACCACAGCCCGTCCCAGCCCACCACAGCCCTCCACAAAACGTCCCAGCCCACTACAGCCATCCACAGCTCGTCCCAGCCCTCCACAGCCCGTCCCAGCCCACCACAGCCCATCCCAGCACACCACAGCCCACCACAACCCTCCAAAGCACGTCCCAGCCCAGCACGGTCCACCACGGCCCGCCACGGCCCACCACAGCCCACCACGGCCCATCCCGGACCGCCACGGCCCACCACGGCCCACCACTGCTTCTCGCGGCCCGCCACGGCCCACCACGGCCCGCCACAACCCACCACAGCCCGTCACAGGCCGTCCCAGACAGCCACAGCCCGTCTTGGCACGCCACAGCCCATCCAAGACCGCCACAGCCCATCCCAGCCCACCGCAGCCCGTCCCAGCCCACCGCAGCCCGTCCCAGCCCACCGCAGCCCGTCCCAGCCCACCGCAGCCCGTCCCAGCCCACCACGACCCGCCACGGCCCACCACTGCCCGCCACAACCCACCACAGCCCGTCACAGGCCGTCCCAGACTGCCACAGCCCGTCTTGGCACGCCACAGCCCATCCAAGACCGCCACAGCCCGTCCCAGCCCACCATAGCCCACCACAGCCTGTCCCAGCCCATCACAGACGGTCCCAGCCCACCACAGCCCATCCCAGCACACCACAGCTTGTCCCATCCCACCACAGCCCACCACAGACTGTCCCAGCCCACCACAGCTTATCCCATCCCACCACAGCCCTTCCCAGCCCGTCCAAGCCCACTCCGGCCCACCACGGCCCACCACAGCCCTCCACAGCCCTCCACAGCCCACCACTGCCCGTCCCGGTCTGCCACGGCCCACCACGGCCCGCCACGGCTCACCACGGCCCACGACAGCCCGCCACGGCCCACGACAGCCCGCCAAGGACCACCACAGCCCGCCACAGCCCACCACACCCCACCACTGCCCGTCCCTGCCCACCACAGCCCACCACAGCCCTCCACAGCACGTCCCAGCCCACCACAGAACGTCGCAGCCCACCACAGCCCGTCCCAGCCCACCACAGCTTGTCCCACCCACCACAGCCCGTCCCAGCCCACCACAGCCCACCACAGCCCTCCACAACACGTCCCAGCCCACTACAGCCATCCACAGCTCGTCCCAGCCCTCCACAGCCCGTCCCAGCCCACCACAGCCCATCCCAGCACACCACAGCCCACCACAACCCTCCAAAGCACGTCCCAGCCCAGCACGGTCCACCACAGCCCGCCACGGCCCACCACAGCCCATCCCGGCCCGCCACGGCCCACCACGGCCCACCACTGCTTCTCCCGGCCCGCCACGGCCCACCACGGCCCGCCACAACCCACCACAGCCCGTCACAGGCTGTCCCAGACAGCCACAGCCCGTCTTGGCACGCCACAGCCCATCCAAGACCGCCACAGCCCGTCCCAGCCCACCGCAGCCCGTCCCAGCCCACCGCAGCCCGTCCCAGCCCACCGCAGCCCGTCCCAGCCCACCACGACCCACCACGGTCCACCACGGCCCACCACAACCCACCACTGCCCGGCCCAGCCCGCCACGGCCCACCAGGGCCCGCCACGGCCCACCACGGCACGCCACAACCCACCACAGCCCGTCACAGGCCGTCCCAGACCGCCACAGCCCGTCTTGGCACGCCACAGCCCATCCAAGACCGCCACAGCCCGTCCCAGCCCACCATAGCCCACCACAGCCTGTCCCAGCCCATCACAGACGGTCCCAGCCCACCACAGCCCATCCCAGCCAGTCCAAGCCCACTCCGGCCCACCACGGCCTACCACGGCCCACCACGCCCCGCCAGACCCCACCACGGCCCACCACAGCCCGCCACAGCCCACCACAGCCCGTCCCAGCCCACCACGGCCCACCACGGCCCGCCAAAACCCATCCCAGCCTGCCACAGCCCACCACGGCCTGCCACAGCCCGTCCCAGCTCACCACAGCCTGCCACAGCCCCTCCCAGCCCACCACAGCACGGCCCAGCCCACCACGGCCCACGACAGCCCGCCACGGCCCACGACAGCCCGCCAAGGACCACCACAGCCCGCCACAGCCCACCACACCCCACCGCGGCCCGTCCCTGCCCACCACAGCCCACCACAGCCCTCCACAGCACGTCCCAGCCCACCACAGCACGTCGCAGCCCACCACAGCACGTCAATGCCCACCACAGCCCGTCCCAGCCCACCACAGCTTGTCCCAGCCCACCACAGCACGTCCCAGCCCACCACAGCCCTCCACAACACGTCCCAGCCCACTACAGCCATCCACAGCTCGTCCCAGCCCTCCACAGCCCGTCCCAGCCAACCACAGCCCATCCCAGCACACCACAGCCCACCACAACCCTCCAAAGCACGGTCCACCACGGCCCGCCACGGCCCACCACAGACCACCACGGCCCGTCCCCAGCCCACCACAGCCCGTTCCAGACCACCACTTCCCATCCCAGCCCACCACGGCCTGTCCCAGCCCACCACGGCCCACCACAGCCCACCCCTTCCCATCCCGGCCCAAAACGGCCCACCACAGCGCACCACGGCCCACCACGGTTCACCACGGCCCGGCCCGGCCCACCACGGCCCACCACAGCCCGTCCCAGCCACCACAGCCCGTACCAGCCTGTCCCAGCTCACCATAGCCCGTCCCAGATCACCACAGCCAGTCCCAGCCCACCACAGCCGGTCCCAGCCCGTCCCAGCCCGTCCCAGTTCGTACCAGTCCACCAGAGCCCATCACAGCTCACCACAGCCCACCAGAGTCCGTTACAGCTTACCATAGCCGGTCCCAGCTCACCACAGCCCATTCCAGCCCACCACAGCCCACCACAACCCGTCCCCGCCCACCACAGCCCGTCCCCGCCCAACACGGCTCGTCCCCGCCCACCACGGCCCGTCCCCGCCCCCCACGGCCCGTCCCAGCCCACCACGGCCCGTCCCAGCCCACCACGGCCCGTCCCAGCCCACCACGGCCCGCCACAGCCCACCACAGCCCATCCCAGCCTACCACAGCCCAGCCCAGCACACCACGGCTAGCCACGGCCCACCACGGCCTGCCAAAGCCCATCCCAGCCTGCCACAGCCCGTCCCAGCTCACCACAGCCCACCACAGCCCCTCCCAGCCCGTCCCAGCCCACCACAGCCCAGTCCAGCACACCACGGCCCGTCCCGGCCCACCACAGCCCACCACGGCCCACCACAGCCCACTACGGCCCACCACGGCCCACCACAACCTGTCCCGGCCCAACACCGCCCACCATGGCCCACCACAGCCCTTCCCAGTCCACCACAGCCCACCACGGTCCGTCCCAGCCCACCACGGCCCGTCCCAGCCCACCACGGCCCGTCCCAGCCCACCACGGCCCAACCCTGCCCACCACGGCCCGACCCAGCCCACCACGGCCCGTCCCAGCCCACCACGGCCCGTCCCAGCCCACCAGCGCCCATCCCAGACCATCCCAGCCCATCCCAGCCAACCAGTGCCCGTCCCAGCCCACCATAGCCCGTCCCAGCCCACCACAGCCCACCGCAGCCCACTACAAACCGTCCCAGCATGTCACAGACCGTCCCAGTACATGCCAGCCTGTCCCAGCCCACCACATCCCATTCCAGACCATCAAAGCCCGTCCCCGCCCACCACAGCCCGTCCCAGCCCACCATAGCCCGTCCCAGCCCACCACAGCCCACCGCAGCTTACTACAAACCGTCCCAGCATGTCACAGGCCGTCCCAGTACATGCCAGCCTGTCCCAGCCCACCACATCCCATTCCAGACCATCAATGCCCGTCCCCGCCCACCACAGCCCATCCCAGCCCACCGCAGCCCGTCCCAGCCCACCACAGCCTGTCCCAGCCGACCTCAGCTAGTCCCAGCCCGTCCCATCCCACCAGAGCCCACCACAGCCCGTCCCATCCCACCACAGCCCACCACAGCCCGTCCCAGCACGTCCCAGCTTACCACAGCCCACCACAGCCCGTCCCGGCCCCGCACAGCCCGTCCCATCCCAGCACACCACGGCCCAGCCCATCACGGCCCACCACGGCCCAGAACGGCCCACCATGGCCCGTCCCCGCCCACCACGGCCCACCACGGCCCGGCCCGGCCCACCACGGCCCCTCCCGGACCCCCACAGCCCGTCCCATCCTACCACAGCCCTCCATAGCCCAACACAGCCAGTCCCAGCCCACCACAGCCCACCACAGCCCACCCCTTCCCATCCCGGCCCAAAACGGCCCACCACGGCCCACCACGGCCTGTTCCAGCCCACCACAGCACGTCCAAGCCCACCACAGCCCGTCCCAGCCCACCACAGCCCGTTCCAGACCACCAGAGCCCGTCCCTGCCCACCACAACCCGTCTAAAGCTCACCAGAACCCACCACAGCCAACCACGGCCCGTCCCACCCCACCACGGCCCACCACAGCCCACCACGGCCTGTTCAAGATGACCACAGCCCACTACGGCCCACCACAGCCCATCCCAGCCCACCACGGCCCGTTCCAGCCCCCCACGACCCGTCCCAGCCCACCACGGCCCACGACAGCCCACCACGGCCCACCACGACCCGTCCCAGCCCACCACGGCCCACGACAGCCCGTCCCCGCCCACCACAGGCCATCTCCGCCCACCACAGCCCATCCCCGCCCACCACAGCTAGTTCCCGCCCACCACAGCCCGTCCCCGCCCACCACAGGCCATCCCCGCCCACCACAGCCTGTCCCAGCACCACAGACCGTCCCAGCCCACCACAGCCCACCCCAGCCCGTCCCAGCCCGTCCCAGCCCACCACTGCCCGTCCCAGCCCACCACAGCCCGTCCCAGCCCACCACAGCCCGTCCCAGCCCACCACAGCCCGTCCCAGCCCACCACAGCCCGTCACAGCCCGTCCCAGCCCGTCACAGCCCGTCCCAGCCCACCACAGCCCGTCCCAGCTCACCACAGCCCGTCCCAGCTCACCACAGACCGTCCCAGCTCACCACAGACCGTCCCAGCCAACCACAGCCCGTCCCAGCCCACCACAGCTTACCACAAACCACCACAGCCCACCACAGCCCGTCCCAGCCAACCACAGCCCGTCCCAGCCCGCCACAGCCCACTACAAACCACCACAGCGCAAAATGGCCCGCCACAGCCCGTCCCACACCACCATGGCCCACCACGGCGCACAACGGCCCACCACAGCCCACCACTGCCCGACCCTGCCTGCCACAGCCCACCACAGCCCGTCCCTGCCCGCCACGGCCCACCACGGCCCACCACAGCCGACCCAGGCCCGCCACGGCCCACCATGGCCCACCACAGCCTGTCCCAGCCCACCACGGCCCGTCCCAGCCCACCACAGCGCACCACAGCGCACCACAGTTCACCACAGCCCACCACAGCCCACCACAGTCCATCCCAGCCCACCACAGCCCACCACAGACCTCCACAGACCGGCCCGGCCCACCACGGCCCGCCACAACCCACCACAGGCCGCAGACCCCACAACAGCACGTCCCAGATGATCCCAGACCACCACAGCCCGTCTTGGCACGCCACAGCCCATCCAAGACCACCACAGCCCGTCCCAGCCCACCACAGCCAACCACAGCCCACCACAGCCCGTCCCAGCCCACCACAGCCCGTTCCAGCCCGCCACAGCTACTCCCAGCCCACCACAGCTAGTCCCAGCCCACCACAGCCCTCCACAGCCCACCACTGCCCGTCCCGGCCTGCCACGGCCCACCACGGCCCACCACGGCACGCCACAGCCCACCACGGCCCGCCACGGCCCAACACAGCCCACCACAGCCCACCACAGCCCACCACAGCCCGTCCCAGCCCGTCCCAGCTCGTCCCAGCTCGTACCAGCCCGTCCCAGCCCGTCCCAGCCCGTCCCAGCCCGTCCCAGACCACCACAGCCCTTCCCAGCCAACCATAGCCCACCACAGCCCGTCCCAGCCCAACACAGCCCGTCCCTAACCACCACAGCCCGTCCCAGCTTACCATGGCCCGCAACGGCCCACCACGGCTTGCCACGGCCCACCACGGCCCGCCACAGCCCGTCCCAGCCCACCACGGCCCACCACATCCCGTCCCAGCCCACCACAGCCCGTCCCAGCCCGTGTCAGATAGTACCAGCAACCACAGCCCGTGCCAGCCCGTCCCAGCCAACCGCAGCCCGTCCCAGCTCGTCCCAGTCCACCGCAGCACGTCTCAGCCACTCCCAGCACACCATAGCCCGTCCCAGCCGACCACAGCCCGTCCCAACCCACCACAGCCCGTCCCAGCCCACCACAGCCCGTCCCAGCCCGTCCCGGCCCACCGCAGCCCGTCCCTGCCCGCCGCAGCCCGTCCCGGCCCACCGCAGCCTGTCCCGGCCCACCGCAGCCCGTCCCAGTCCACCACACCCTGTCCAAGCCCACCACAGCCCGTCCCAGCCCACCACAGCCCACCACAGTCCGTCCCGACCCACTACAGCCCGTCCCAGATCACCACAGCCCTTCCCAGCCTGTCCCAGCCCACCACAGCCCGTCCCAGCCCACCACAGCCCGTCCCAGTCCATCCCAGCCCGTCCCAGACCACTACAGCGCTTCCCAGCCCACCATAGCCCACCACAGCCCGTCCCAGCCCAACACAGCCCGTCCCTACCCACCACAGCCCGTCCCAGCTTACCATGGCCCGCCACGGCCCACCACGGCTTGACACGTCCCACCACAGCCCGCCACAGCCCGTCCCAGCTTACCACAGCCCAACACATCCCGTCCCGGCCCACCGCAGCCCATCCTCACCCACCATAGCTCATCCCGGCCCACCACAGCCTGTCCCGGCCCACCACAGCCCGTCCCAGCCCACCACAGCCTGTCCAAGCCCACCACAGCCCGTCCCGGCCCACCACAGCCCGTCCCAAACCACCACAGCCCTTCCCAGACAACCACAGCCCACCACAGCCCGTCCTAGCTTGTTCCAGCCCACCACAGCCCGTCCCAGCCCACCACAGCCCGTCCCAGCCCACCACAGCTTTTTCCAGCCCGTCCCAGCACACCACAGCCAACCAGAGCACATCCCAGCCCACCAAAATTTGTCCCAGCCCACCACAGCCCGTCCCAGCTTACCACACCCCACCACAGCCCTTCTCAGCTCACCACAACCCGCCACGGCCCATCCCCGCCCACCACGGCCCGTCCCCGCCCACCACGGCCTGTCCCAGCACACCACAGATCGTCGAAGCCCATCACAGCCCGTTCCCGCCCACTACAGCTTCTCTCAACCCACCACAGCCCACCACAGCCCGTCCCAGCCCACCAGAGCCCGTCCCGGACCACCAGAGCCCGTCTCAGCCCACCAGAGCCCGTCTCAGCCCACCACAGCCCATCCCAACCCACCACAGCCCACCACAGCCCGTCCCAGCCCACCACAGCCCGTCCCAGACCACCACGGCCCACCACGGCCGGTCCCAGACAATCACAGCTTGTGCCGGCCCACCACGGTCCGTCCCAGCACACCACGGCCCACCTCAGCCCACCACAGCCTGTCCCAGCGCACCACAGCCCGTCCCAGCCCACCACAGCCCGTCCCAGCCCACCATAGCCCGTCCCAGCCCACCACAGCCCGTCCCAGCCCACCACAGCCCGTCCCAGCCCACCACAGCCCGTCCCAGCCCACCACAGCCCATCTCAGCTTACCACTACCCACCACAGTGTACCTCAGCCCGTCCCAGGTCACCACAGCCCACCACAGCCCGTCCCGATCCACCACAACCCGTCCGGGACCCTCACAGCCCGTCCTATCCCAGCACACCACGGCCCAGCCCATCACGGCCCACCACGGCCCAGAACGGCCCACCATGGCCCGTCCCCGCCCACCACGGCCCACCACGGCCCGTCCCGGCCCACCACGGCCCCTCCCGGACCCCCACGGCCCGTCCCATCCCACCACAGCCTGTTCCAGATGACCACAGCCCACTACGGCCCACCACAGCCCATCCCAGCCCACCACGGCCCACGACAGCCCACCACGACCCGTCCCAGCCCACCACGGCCCACGACAGCCCGTCCCCGCCCACCACAGCTTGTCCCCGCCCGCCACAGCCGGTCCCAGCCAACCACAGCCCGTCCCCACCCGCCACAGCCCGTCCCCGCCCACCACATCACATCCCAGACTCACCAGAGTCTGTCCCAGCCCAACACAGCCCATCCCAGGAAACCACAGCCCGTGCCAGCCCGTCCCATCCCACCACAGCTTTTTCCAGCCCGTCCCAGCACACCACAGCCAACCAGAGCACATCCCAGCCCAGCACAATTTGTCCCAGCCCACCACAGCCCACCAGAGCCCGTCCCAGCTTACCACACCCCACCACAGCCCTTCTCAGCTCACCACAACCCGCCACGGCCCGTCCCCGACCACCACGGCCCGTCCCCGCCCACCACGGCCTGTCCCAGCACACCACAGATCGTCGAAGCCCATCACAGCCCGTTCCCGCCCACTACAGCTTCTCTCAACCCACCACAGCCCACCACAGCCCATCCCGGCCCACCAGAGCCCGGCCCGGCCCACAAGAGCCCGTTTCAGCCCACCACAGCCCGTCCCATCCCACCACAGCTTTTTCCAGCCCGTCCCAGCACACCACAGCCAACCAGAGCACATCCCAGCCCAGCACAATTTGTCCCAGCCCACCACAGCCCACCAGAGCCCGTCCCAGCTTACCACACCCCACCACAGCCCTTCTCAGCTCACCACAACCCGCCACGGCCCGTCCCCGACCACCACGGCCCGTCCCCGCCCACCACGGCCTGTCCCAGCACACCACAGATCGTCGAAGCCCATCACAGCCCGTTCCCACCCACTACAGCTTCTCTCAACCCACCACAGCCCACCACAGCCCGTCCCGGCCCACCAGAGCCCGTCCCGGCCCACAAGAGCCCGTTTCAGCCCACCAGAGCCCGTCTCAGCCCACCACAGCCCATCCCAACCCACCACAGCCCACCACAGCCCGTCCCAGCCAACCACAGCCCGTCCCAGACCACCACGGCCCACCACGGCCGGTCCCGGACAATCACAGCTTGTGCCGGCCCACCACGGTCCGTCCCAGCACACCACGGCCCACCTCAGCCCACCACAGCCCGTCCCAGCCCGTCCCAGCCCACCAAAGCCCGTCCCACCTCGTCCCAGCGCACCACAGCACGTCCCAGCCCACCACAGCACGTCCCAGCCTGTCCCAGCCCGTTCCAGACGACCACAGCCCACCACAGCCCGTCCCAGCCCACCACAGCCCGTCCCAACCCACCACAGCCCGTCCCAGCCCACCACAGCCCGTCCGAGCCCGTCCCAGCCCGTCCCAGCCCACCAGAGCCCGTCCCAGCCCACCACAGCCCGTCCCAGCCCACCACAGCCCAGCCCAGCCCAGCAGAGCCCGACCCAACCCACTACAGCCCGTCCCAGCCCACAACAGCCCGTCCCAGACCGTCCCAGTGCACCTCTGCCCGTCCCAGCCCACCACAGCCCACCACAGCCCGTCCCAGCCCACCACAGCCCGTCCCAGCCCGTACCAGCCCGTCCCAGGCCGTGTCGGACCATACCAGCAACCACAGCCCGTGCCAGCCCGTCCCAGCCAACCGCAGCCCGTCCCAGCTCGTCCCAGCCAACCACAGCCCGTCCCAGCCCACCACAGCCCATCCTAGCCCAGCAGAGCCCGTCCCAACCCACTACAGCCCGTCCCAGCCCACAACAGCCCGTCCCAGCCCGTCCCAGTGCACCTCTGCCCGTCCCAGCCCACCACAGCCCGTCCCAGCCCACCACAGTTCACCACGGCCCGTCCCAGCCCACCACAACCCGTCCCAGCCCACCACGGCCCGTCCCAGCCCACCACAACCCGCCACAGCCAAACACGGCCCACCACAGCCCGTCCCAGCCCACCACAGGCCACTACAGCATACCACAGCCTACCGAAGACCACCACAGCCCGTCCCAGCATGTCACAGTCCGTCCCAGATCACCACAGCCCTTCCCAGCCCGTCCCAGCCCACCACAGCCCGTCCCTACCCACCACAGCCCGTCCCAGCTTACCATGGCCCACCACGGCCCACCACGGCTTGACACGGCCCACCACAGCCCGCCACAGCCCATCCCAGCTTACCACAGCCCACCACATCCCGTCCCGGCCCACCACAGCCCATCCTCACCCACCATAGCCCGTCCCAGCCCACCACAGCCTGTCCCGGCCCACCACAGCCCGTCCCAGCCCACCACAGCCTGTCCAAGCCCACCACAGCCCACCACAGCCTGTCCCGGCCAACCACAGCCCGTCCCAGACCACCACAGCCCTTCCCAGACAACCACAGCCCACCACAGCCCATCATAGCTTGTCCCCGCCCACCACAGCCCGCCCCAGCCCACCACAGCCCGTCCCAGCCCACCACAGCCCGTCCAAGCCCACGACAACCCGTCCCAGCCCACCACAGCCCGTCCCAGCCCACCACAGCCCGTCCCAGCCCAACACAGCCTGTCCCAGCCCACCACAGCCCGTCCCAGCCCGCCCCAGCCCACCACAGCCTGTCCCAGTGCACCTCTGCCCGTCCCAGCCCAACACAGCCCACCACAGCCCGTTCCAGCCCACCACGGTCCACCACAGTTCACCACGGCCTGTCCCAGCCCACCACGGCCCGTCCCAGCCCACCACAGCCCGTCCCAGCCCACCACAGCCCACCACAGCCCGTCAAAGCCCACCACAGCCCTTCCCAGCCCACCACAGCCCACCACAGCCCGTCCCAGCCCGTCCCAGCTCGTCCCAGCTCGTACCAGCCCGTCCCAGCCCGTCCCAGCCCGTCCCAGCCCGTCCCAGACCACCACAGCCCTTCCCAGCCAACCATAGCCCACCACAGCCCGTCCCAGCCCAACACAGCCCGTCCCTAACCACCACAGCCCGTCCCAGCTTACCATGGCCCGCAACGGCCCACCACGGCTTGCCACGGCCCACCACGGCCCGCCACAGCCCGTCCCAGCCCACCACGGCCCACCACATCCCGTCCCAGCTCACCGCAGCCAATCCTCACCCACCATAGCCCGTCCCAGCCCACCACACCCTGTCCCGGCCCACCACAGCCAGTCCCAGTCCACCACAGCCTGTCCAAGCCCACCACAGCCAGTC
Organism: Falco cherrug; assembly: GCF_023634085.1. Taxonomy (NCBI): domain Eukaryota; kingdom Metazoa; phylum Chordata; class Aves; order Falconiformes; family Falconidae; genus Falco; species Falco cherrug. The sequence goes on from NW_026599323.1 coordinate 158,877, forward strand.
CCGGCCCACCACAGCCCGTCCCAGACCACCACAGCCCTTCCCAGCCCACCATAGCCCACCACAGCCCGTCCCAGCTTCTCCCAGCCCAACGCAGCCCGTCCCAGCCCAACACAGCCCGTTCCATCCCAACACAGCCCGTCCCAGCTTACCATGGCACGCCACGGCCCGCCGCAGCCCACCACAGCCCACCACAGCCCGTCCAGGCCCACCACAGACTATCCCAGCTTACCACAGCCCACCACAGCCCGTCCCAGCCCACCAAGCCCATCCCAGCTCGTCCCAGCCCATGCCAGCCCATCCCGGCCCACCACGGTCCGTCCCAGCCCACCACGGCCCACTTCAGCCCACAATGGCCCGTCCCAGCCAACCAGCACCCGTCCCAGCCCTTCCCAGCCCATCCCAGCCCACCACAGCCCGTACCAGCCCACCACAGCTCACTACAGGCCGTCCCAGCACGTCCTAGCCCGTCCCAGCCCACCACAACCCGTTCCAGAACACCAGGGCCCGTCCCAGGCCACCACAGCCCGTCCCAGCCCACCAAAGCCTGTCCCAGCCCACCACAGCCCGTCGAAGCCCACAACAGCCCGTCCCAACCAACCACAGCCCGTCCCAGTCCACCACAGCCCGTCCCAGCCCACCACAGCCCGTCCCAGCCCACTACAGCCCGTCCCAGCCCGTGTCAGACCGTAACAGCAACCACAGCCCGTGCCAGCCCGTCCCAGCCCACCAAAGCCCGTCCCAGCCCACCACAGCCCGTCGAAGCCCATCACAGCCCGTCGAAGCCCACCACGGCCCATCCCCGCCCACCACGGCCCGTCCCCGCCCACCACGGCCTGTCCCACCACACCACAGATCGTCGAAGCCCATCACAGCCCGTTCCCGCCCACTACAGCTTCTCTCAACCCACCACAGCCCACCACAGCCCGTCCCAGCCCACCAGAGCCCGTCCCGGCCCACCAGGGCCCATCCCAACCCACCACAACCACAGCCCACCACAGCCCGTCCCAGCCCACCACAGCCCACCACGGTCTGTCCCAGCACACCACGGCCCACCTCAGCCCACCACAGCCCGTCCCAGGCCACCACAGCCCGTCCCAGCCCATGTCAGACCGTACCAGCCCACCACAGCCCGTGCCAGCCCGTCCCAGCTTACCAAAGCCCGTCCAACCTCGACCCAGCGCACCACAGCCCGTCCCAGCCCACCACACCACATCCCAGCCTGTCCCAGCCCGTTCCAGACGACTACAGCCCACCACAGCCCACCACAGCCCGTCCCAGCCCACCACAGCCCACCACAGCCCACCACAGCCCGTGCCAGCCCACCACAGCCCGTCCCAGCCAACCGCAGCCCGTCCCAGCTGGTCCCAGCCCACCACAGCCCGTCCCAGCCCACCAAAGCCCATCCCAGCCCGTCCCAGCCCGTCCCAGACCACCACAAACCTTCCCAGCCCACCTTAGCCCACCACAGCCCGTCCCAGCCCAACACAGCCCGTCCCAGCCCACCACAGCCCGTCCCAGCCCACCAGAGCCCATCCCAGCCCACCAGAGCCCGTCCCAGCCCGTCTCAGCTCACCACAACCCACCACAGACCGTCCCAGCCCACCACAGCCCACCACAGCCTGTCCCCGACCATTACAGCCCGTCCCCGCCCACCACATCACATCCCAGACTCACCAGAGTCCGTCCCAGCCCACCACAGCCTGTCCCAGCCCACCACAGCCCGTCCCATCCCACCACAGCTTTTTCCAGCCCGTCCCAGCACACCACAGCCAACCAGAGCACATCCGAGCTCACCACAATTTGTCCCAGCCCACCACAGCCCACCAGAGCCCGTCCCAGCTTACCACACCCCACCACAGCCCTTCTCAGCTCTCCACAACCCGCCACGGCCCGTCCCCGACCACCACGGCCCGTCCCCGCCCACCACGGCCTGTCCCAGCACACCACAGATCGTCGAAGCCCATCACAACCCGTTCCCGCCTACTACAGCTTCTCTCAGCCCACCACAGCCCACCACAGCCCGTCCCGGCCCACCAGAGCCCGTCCCGGCCCACAAGAGCCCATCTCAGCCCACCAGAGCCCGTCTCAGCCCACCACAGCCCATCCCAACCCACCACAGCCCACCACAGCCCGTCCCAGCCCACCACAGCCCGTCCCAGACCACCACGGCCCACCACGGCCGGTCCCGGACAATCACAGCTTGTGCCGGCCCACCACGGTCCGTCCCAGCACACCACGGCCCACCTCAGCCCACCACAGCCCGTCCCAGCCCACCACAGCCCGTCCCAGACCACCACAGCCCTTCCCAGCCCACCATAGCCCACCACAGCCCGTCCCAGCTTCTCCCAGCCCAACGCAGCCCGTCCCAGCCCAACACAGCCCGTTCCATCCCAACACAGCCCGTCCCAGCTTACCATGGCCCGCCACGGCCCGCCGCAGCCCACCACAGCCCACCACAGCCCGTCCAGGCCCACCACAGACTATCCCAGCTTACCACAGCCCACCACAGCCCGTCCCAGCCCACCAAGCCCATCCCAGCTCGTCCCAGCCCATGCCAGCCCATCCCGGCCCACCACGGTCCGTCCCAGCCCACCACGGCCCACTTCAGCCCACAATGGCCCGTCCCAGCCAACCAGCACCCGTCCCAGCCCTTCCCAGCCCATCCCAGCCCACCACAGCCCGTACCAGCCCACCACAGCTCACTACAGGCCGTCCCAGCACGTCCTAGCCCGTCCCAGCCCACCACAACCCGTTCCAGAACACCAGGGCCCGTCCCAGGCCACCACAGCCCGTCCCAGCCCACCAAAGCCTGTCCCAGCCCACCACAGCCCGTCGAAGCCCACAACAGCCCGTCCCAACCAACCACAGCCCGTCCCAGTCCACCACAGCCCGTCCCAGCCCACCACAGCCCGTCCCAGCCCGTCCCAGCCCACTACAGCCCGTCCCAGCCCGTGTCAGACCGTAACAGCAACCACAGCCCGTGCCAGCCCGTCCCAGCCCACCAAAGCCCGTCCCAGCCCACCACAGCCCGTCGAAGCCCATCACAGCCCGTCGAAGCCCACCACGGCCCATCCCCGCCCACCACGGCCCGTCCCCGCCCACCACGGCCTGTCCCACCACACCACAGATCGTCGAAGCCCATCACAGCCCGTTCCCGCCCACTACAGCTTCTCTCAACCCACCACAGCCCACCACAGCCCGTCCCAGCCCACCAGAGCCCGTCCCGGCCCACCAGGGCCCATCCCAACCCACCACAACCACAGCCCACCACAGCCCGTCCCAGCCCACCACAGCCCACCACGGTCTGTCCCAGCACACCACGGCCCACCTCAGCCCACCACAGCCCGTCCCAGGCCACCACAGCCCGTCCCAGCCCATGTCAGACCGTACCAGCCCACCACAGCCCGTGCCAGCCCGTCCCAGCTTACCAAAGCCCGTCCAACCTCGACCCAGCGCACCACAGCCCGTCCCAGCCCACCACACCACATCCCAGCCTGTCCCAGCCCGTTCCAGACGACTACAGCCCACCACAGCCCACCACAGCCCGTCCCAGCCCACCACAGCCCACCACAGCCCACCACAGCCCGTGCCAGCCCACCACAGCCCGTCCCAGCCAACCGCAGCCCGTCCCAGCTGGTCCCAGCCCACCACAGCCCGTCCCAGCCCACCAAAGCCCATCCCAGCCCGTCCCAGCCCGTCCCAGACCACCACAAACCTTCCCAGCCCACCTTAGCCCACCACAGCCCGTCCCAGCCCAACACAGCCCGTCCCTACCCACCACAGCCCGTCCCAGCATACCATGGCCCGCCACGGCCCACCACGGCTTGACACGGCCCACCACAGCCCGCCACAGCCCGTCCCAGCTTACCACAGCCCACCACATCCCGGCCCGGCCCACCGGAGCACATCCTCCCCCACCAAAGCCCGTCCCAGCCCACCACAGCCTGTCCCGGCCCACCACAGCCTGTCCAAGCCAACCACAGCCCACCACAGCCCGTCCCGGCCAACCACAGCCCGTCCCAGACCACCACAGCCCTTCCCAGACAACCACAGCCCAACACAGCCCGTCCTAGCTTGTCCCAGCCCACCACAGCCCGTCCCAGCCCACCACAGCCCGTCCCAGCCCACCACAGCCCGTCCCAGCCCAACACAGCCCATCCCAGCCCGTCCCAGCCCACCACAGCCCGTCCCAGACCGTCCCAGTGCACCTCTGCCCGTCCCAGCCCACCACAGCCCGTCCCAGCCCACCACGGCCCACCACAGTTCACCACCATAGCCCGTCCCAGCCCACCACGGCCCGTCCCAGCCCACCACAGCCCACCACAGCCCGTCAAAGCCCACCACAGCCCGTCCCAGCTTACCACAGCCCACCACAGCCCGTCCCAGCCCATCCCAGCTCGTCCCAGTCCGTCCCAGCCCGTCCCAGCCCGTCCCAGACCACCACAGCCCTTCCCAGCCCACCATAGCCCACCACAGCCCGTCCCAGCCCAACACAGCCCGTCCCTACCCACCACAGCCCGTCCCAGCTTACCATGGCCCGCCACGGCCCACCACGGCTTGACACGGCCCACCACAGCTCGCCACAGCCCGTCCCAGCTTACCACAGCCCACCACAGCCTGTCCCGGCCCACCACAGCCTGTCCAAGCCCACCACAGCCCACCACAGCCTGTCCCGGCCAACCACAGCCCGTCCCAGTGCACCTCTGCCCGTCCCAGCCCACCACGGCCCACCTCAGCCCAGCAGAGCCCGTCCCAACCCACTACAGCCCGTCCCAGACCGTCCCAGTGCACCTCTGCCCGTCCCAGCCCACCACAGCCCGTCCCAGCCCACCACAGCCCGTCCCAGCCCACCACAGCCCATCCCAGCCCAACACAGCCCGTCCCAGCCCAACACGGCCCACCACGGCCGGTCCCGGACAATCACAGCCTGTGCCGGCCCACCACGGTCCATCCCAGCACACCACGGCCCACCTCAGCCCAGCAGAGCCCGTCCCAGCCCACCACAGCCCGTGCCAGCCCGTCCCAGCCCACCAAAGCCCGTCCCACCTCGTCCCAGCGCACCACAGCACGTCCAAGCCCACCACAGCATGTCCCAGCCTGTCCCAGCCCGTTCCAGACGACCACAGCCCACCACAGCCCACCACAGCCCGTCCCAGCCCACCACAGCCCGTGCCAGCCCACCACAGCCCGTCCCAGCCCACCACAGCCCGTTCCAGCCCACCACAGCCCGTCCTAGCCCACCACAGCATGTCCCAGCACGTGTCAGACCGTACCAGCAACCACAGCCCCTGCCAGCCCGTCCCAGCCAACCGCAGCCCGTCCCAGCTCGTCCCAGCCCACCACAGAAGGTCCCAGCCACTCCCAGCCCACCATAGCCCATCCCAGCCCACCACAGCCCGTCCCAGCTCACCACGGCCCGTCCAAGCCCACCACAGCCTACCACTGCCCGTCCCAGCCCACCACAGCCCACCACAGCCCACCACAGCCCGTCCCAGCCCACCACAGCCCGTCCCAGCCAACCACAGCCCGTCCCAGCCCACCACAGCCCGTCCCAGCCCATCTCAGCTCAGCACAACCCGCCACAGCCCGTCCCAGCCCACCACAGCCCACCACAGCCTGTCCCCGACCATTACAGCCCGTCCCCGCCCACCACAGCACATCACAGACTCACCAGAGTCCGTCCCAGCCCAACACAGCCCGTCCCAGCCCAACACAGCCCCTCCCAGCCCAACACAGCCCGTCCCAGCTTACCATGGCCCGCCACGGCCCTCCACGGCCCGCCGCAGCCCACCACAGCCCACCACAGCCCGTCCAGGCCCACCACAGACTATCCCAGCTTACCACAGCCCACCACAGCTCGTCCCAGCCCACCAAGCCCATCCCAGCTCGTCCCAGCCCATCCCGGCCCACCACGGTCCGTCCCAGCCCACCACGGCCCACTTCAGCCCACAACGGCCCGTCCCAGCCAACCAGCACCCGTCCCAGCCCACCACAGCCCGTACCAGCCCACCACAGCTCACTACAGGCCGTCCCAGCACGTCCCAGCCCACCACAGCCCACTACAGACCGTCCCAGCACGTCCCAGTCCGTCCCAGCTCGTCCCAGCCCACCACAGCCCACTACAGCTCGTCCCAACACGTCCTAGCCCTTTCCAGCCCACCACAGCCCGTTCCAGACCACCACAGCCCGTCCCAGGCCACCACGGCCCGTCCCAGCCCAACACAGCCCGTCGAAGCCCATCACAGCCCGTCGAAGCCCACAACAGCCCGTCCCAACCCACCACAGCCCGTCCCAGCCCACCACAGCCCGTCCCAGCCCACCACAGCCCGTCCCAGCCAACAACAGCTCACCACAGCCCAACACAGTACGTCCCAGCCCACCACGGCACACCATAGCCCACCACAGCCCGTCCCAGCCCACCACGGCCCGTCCCAGCCCGTCCCATCCCATCCCAGACCGTCCCCGCCCACCACGGTCCGTCCCAGCACACCACGGCCCACCTCAGCCCACCACAGCCCGTCCCAGCCCACCACAGCCCGTCCCAGCCCATGTCAGACCGTACCAGCCCACCACAGCCCTTGCCAGCCCGTCCCAGCCCACCAAAGCCCGTCCCACCTCGTCCCAGCACAGCACAGCACGTCTCAGCCCACCACAGCACGTCCCAGCCTGTCCCAGCCCGTCCCAGCCCACCACAGCCCACCAAAGCCCGTCCCAGCCCACCACAGCCCGTCCCAGCCCACCACAGCCCGTCCCAGCCCACCACAGCCCGTCCCAGCCCGTGTCAGACCGTACCAGCAACCACAGCCTGTGCCAGCCCGTCCCAGCCAACCGCAGCCCGTCCCAGCTCGTCCCAGCCACTCCCAGCCCACCATAGCCCGTCCCAGCCCACCACGACCCACCTCAGTCCAGCAGAGCCCATCCCAACCCACTACAGCCCGTCCCAGACCGTCCCAGTGCACCTCTGCCCGTCCCAGCCCACCACAGCCCGTCCCAGCCCACCACAGCCCGTCCCAGCCCACCAGAGCCCATCCCAGCCCACCAGAGCCCGTCCCAGCCCGTCTCAGCTCACCACAACCCACCACAGACCGTCCCAGCCCACCACAGCCCACCACAGCCTGTCCCCGACCATTACAGCCCGTCCCCGCCCACCACATCACATCCCAGACTCACCAGAGTCCGTCCCAGCCCACCACAGCCTGTCCCAGCCCACCACAGCCCGTCCCATCCCACCACAGCTTTTTCCAGCCCGTCCCAGCACACCACAGCCAACCAGAGCACATCCGAGCTCACCACAATTTGTCCCAGCCCACCACAGCCCACCAGAGCCCGTCCCAGCTTACCACACCCCACCACAGCCCTTCTCAGCTCACCACAACCCGCCACGGCCCGTCCCCGACCACCACGGCCCGTCCCCGCCCACCACGGCCTGTCCCAGCACACCACAGATCGTCGAAGCCCATCACAACCCGTTCCCGCCTACTACAGCTTCTCTCAGCCCACCACAGCCCACCACAGCCCGTCCCGGCCCACCAGAGCCCGTCCCGGCCCACAAGAGCCCATCTCAGCCCACCAGAGCCCGTCTCAGCCCACCACAGCCCATCCCAACCCACCACAGCCCACCACAGCCCGTCCCAGCCCACCACAGCCCGTCCCAGACCACCACGGCCCACCACGGCTGGTCCCGGACAATCACAGCTTGTGCCGGCCCACCACAGTCCGTCCCAGCACACCACGGCCCACCTCAGCCCACCACAGCCCGTCCCAGCCCACCACAGCCCGTCCCAGCCCGTCCCAGCCCACCACAGCCCGTCCCACCTCGTCCCAGCCCACCACAGCACGTCCCAGCCCACCACAGCACGTCCCAGCCTGTCCCAGCCCGTTCCAGACGACCACAGCCCACCACAGCCCGTGCCAGCCCACCACAGCCCGTGCCAGCCCACCACAGCCCGTGCCAGCCCACCACAGCCCGTCCCAGCCCACCACAGCCCGTCCCAGCCCGTCCCAGCCCGTCACAGCCCGTCACAGCCCGTCACAGCCCGTCCCAGCCCACCACAGCCCGTCCCAGCCCACCACAGCCCGTCCCAGCCCACCACAGCCCGTCCCAGCCCACCAAAGCCCGTCGCAGCCCGTCCCAGCCCACCACAGCCCGTCCCAGCCCGTGTCAGATAGTACCAGCAACCACAGCCCGTGCCAGCCCGTCCCAGCCAACGCAGCCCGTCCCAGCTCGTCCCAGCCCACCGTAGCACGTCCCAGCCACTCCCAGCCCACCATAGCCCGTCCCAGCCCACCACAGCCTGTCCCAACCCACCACAGCCCGTCCCAGCCCACCACAGCCCGTCCCAGCCCGTCACAGCCCACCACAGCCCATCCCAGCCCACCACAGCCCGTCCCAGCCCACCACAGCCCATCCCAGCCCACCACAGCCCGTCCCAGCACAACACAGCCCACCACAGCCCGTCCCAGACCGTGTCAGATAGTACCAGCAACCACAGCCCGTGCCAGACCGTCCCAGCCAACCGCGGCCCGTCCCAGCTCGTCCCAGCCCACCGCAGCACGTCCCAGCCACTCCCAGCCCACCATAGCCCGTCCCAGCCCACCACAGCCCGTCCCAACCCACCACAGCCCGTGCCAGCCCACCACAGCCCGTCCCAGCCTACCACAGCCCGTCACAGCCCGTCACAGCCCGTCCCAGCCCGTCCCAGCCCGTCCCAGCCCGTCATAGCCTGTCACAGCCCGTCCCAGCCCACCACAGCCCGGCCCAGCCCACCACAGCCCGTCCCAGCCTACCACAGCCCGTCCCAGCCCGTGTCAGATATTACCAGCCCACCACAGCCCGTCCCAGCCCGTCCCAGCCAACCGCAGCCCTTCCCAGCTCGTCCCAGCCCACCGCAGCACGTCCCAGCCACTCCCAGCCCACCACAGCCCGTCCCAGCCCACCACAGCCCGTCCCAGCCCACCAGAGCCCATCCCAGCCCACCAGAGCCCGTCCCAGCCCGTCTCAGCTCACCACAACCCACCACAGACCGTCCCAGCCCACCACAGCCCACCACAGCCTGTCCCCGACCATTACAGCCCGTCCCCGCCCACCACATCACATCCCAGACTCACCAGAGTCCGTCCCAGCCCACCACAGCCTGTCCCAGCCCACCACAGCCCGTCCCATCCCACCACAGCTTTTTCCAGCCCGTCCCAGCACACCACAGCCAACCAGAGCACATCCGAGCTCACCACAATTTGTCCCAGCCCACCACAGCCCACCAGAGCCCGTCCCAGCTTACCACACCCCACCACAGCCCTTCTCAGCTCACCACAACCCGCCACGGCCCGTCCCCGACCACCACGGCCCGTCCCCGCCCACCACGGCCTGTCCCAGCACACCACAGATCGTCGAAGCCCATCACAACCCGTTCCCGCCTACTACAGCTTCTCTCAGCCCACCACAGCCCACCACAGCCCGTCCCGGCCCACCAGAGCCCGTCCCGGCCCACAAGAGCCCATCTCAGCCCACCAGAGCCCGTCTCAGCCCACCACAGCCCATCCCAACCCACCACAGCCCACCACAGCCCGTCCCAGCCCACCACAGCCCGTCCCAGACCACCACGGCCCACCACGGCTGGTCCCGGACAATCACAGCTTGTGCCGGCCCACCACAGTCCGTCCCAGCACACCACGGCCCACCTCAGCCCACCACAGCCCGTCCCAGCCCACCACAGCCCGTCCCAGCCCGTCCCAGCCCACCACAGCCCGTCCCACCTCGTCCCAGCCCACCACAGCACGTCCCAGCCCACCACAGCACGTCCCAGCCTGTCCCAGCCCGTTCCAGATGACCACAGCCCACCACAGCCCGTGCCAGCCCACCACAGCCCGTGCCAGCCCACCACAGCCCGTGCCAGCCCACCACAGCCCGTCCCAGCCCACCACAGCCCGTCCCAGCCCGTCCCAGCCCGTCACAGCCCGTCACAGCCCGTCACAGCCCGTCCCAGCCCACCACAGCCCGTCCCAGCCCACCACAGCCCGTCCCAGCCCACCACAGCCCGTCCCAGCCCACCAAAGCCCGTCGCAGCCCGTCCCAGCCCACCACAGCCCGTCCCAGCCCGTGTCAGATAGTACCAGCAACCACAGCCCGTGCCAGCCCGTCCCAGCCAACGCAGCCCGTCCCAGCTCGTCCCAGCCCACCGTAGCACGTCCCAGCCACTCCCAGCCCACCATAGCCCGTCCCAGCCCACCACAGCCTGTCCCAACCCACCACAGCCCGTCCCAGCCCACCACAGCCCGTCCCAGCCCGTCACAGCCCACCACAGCCCATCCCAGCCCACCACAGCCCGTCCCAGCCCACCACAGCCCGTCCCAGCCCACCACAGCCCATCCCAGCCCACCACAGCCCGTCCCAGCACAACACAGCCCACCACAGCCCGTCCCAGACCGTGTCAGATAGTACCAGCAACCACAGCCCGTGCCAGACCGTCCCAGCCAACCGCGGCCCGTCCCAGCTCGTCCCAGCCCACCGCAGCACGTCCCAGCCACTCCCAGCCCACCATAGCCCGTCCCAGCCCACCACAGCCCGTCCCAACCCACCACAGCCCGTGCCAGCCCACCACAGCCCGTCCCAGCCTACCACAGCCCGTCACAGCCCGTCACAGCCCGTCCCAGCCCGTCCCAGCCCGTCCCAGCCCGTCATAGCCTGTCACAGCCCGTCCCAGCCCACCACAGCCCGGCCCAGCCCACCACAGCCCGTCCCAGCCTACCACAGCCCGTCCCAGCCCGTGTCAGATATTACCAGCCCACCACAGCCCGTCCCAGCCCGTCCCAGCCAACCGCAGCCCTTCCCAGCTCGTCCCAGCCCACCGCAGCACGTCCCAGCCACTCCCAGCCCACCATAGCCCGTCCCAGCCCACCACAGCCCGTCCCAGCCCACCACGGCCCACCTCAGCCCAGCAGAGCCCGTCCCAACCCACTACAGCCCGTCCCAGCCCACCACAGCCCGTCCCAGACCGTCCCAGTGCACCTCTGCCGTCCCAGCCCACCACAGCCCACCACAGCCCGTCCCAGCCCACCACGGCCCACCACAGTTCACCACGGCCCGTCCCAGCCCACCACGGCCCTTCCCCGCCCACCACGGCCCTTCTTAGCCCACCACGGCCCACCACAGCCCGTCAAAGCCCACCACAGCCCACCACAGCCCGTCCCAGCCCGTCCCAGCCCGTCCCAGACCACCACAGCCCTTCCCAGCCCACCACAGCCCACCACAGCCCATCCCAGCCCAACACAGCCCGTCCCTACGCACCACAGCCCGTCCCAGCTTACCATGGCCCGCCACGGCCCACCACGGCTTGCCACATCCCACCACGGCCCGCCACAGCCCGTCCCAGCCCACCGCAGCCCATCCTCACCCACCATAGCCCGTCCCAGCCCACCACAGCCTGTCCCGGCCCACCACAGCCTGTCCCAGTCCACCACAGCCTGTCCAAGCCCACCACAGCCCGTCCCAGCCCACCACCGCCCGTCCCAGACCACCACAGCCCATCCCAGCCCACCAGAGCCCGTCCCAGCCCATCTCAGCTCACCACAACCCACCACAGCCCGTCCCAGCCCACCACAGCCCACCACAGCCTGTCCCCGACCATTACAGCCCGTCCCAGCCCACCACATCACATCCCAGACTCACCAGAGTCCGTCCCAGCCCACCACAGCCTGTCCCAGCCCACCACAGCCCGTCCCATCCCACCACAGCTTTTTCCAGCCCGTCCCAGCACACCACAGCCAACCAGAGCACATCCCAGCCCACCACAATTTGTCCCAGCCCACCACAGCCCACCAGAGCCCGTCCCAGCTTACCACACCCCACCACAGCCCTTCTCAGCTCACCACAACCCACCACGGCCCGTCCCCGACCACCACGGCCTGTCCCAGCACACCACAGATCGTCGAAGCCCATCACAACCCGTTCCCGCCTACTACAGCTTCTCTCAACCCACCACAGCCCACCACAGCCCGTCCCGGCCCACCAGAGCCCGTCCCGGCCCACAAGAGCCCATCTCAGCCCACCAGAGCCCGTCTCAGCCCACCACAGCCCATCCCAACCCACCACAGCCCACCACAGCCCACCACAGCCCGTCCCAGACCACCACGGACCACCACGGCCGGTCCCGGACAATCACAGCTTGTGCCGGCCCACCACGGTCCGTCCCAGCACACCACGGCCCACCTCAGCCCACCACAGCCCGTCCCAGCCCACCACAGCCCGTCCCAGCCCGTCCCAGCCCACCAAAGCCCGTCCCACCTCGTCCCAGTGCACCACAGCACGTCCCAGCCCACCACAGCACGTCCCAGCCTGTCCCAGCTCGTTCCAGATGACCACAGCCCACCACAGCCCGTGCCAGCCCACCACAGCCCGTCCCAGCCCACCACAGCCCGTCCCAGCCCACCACAGCCCGTCCCAGCCCGTCACAGCCCGTCACAGCCCGTCACAGCCCGTCCCAGCCCGTCCCAGCCACCACAGCCCGTCCCAGCCCACCACAGCCTGTCCCAGCCCGCCACAGCCCGTCCCAGCCCGTCCCAGCCCACCGCATCCCATCCCAGCTCGTCCCAGCCCACCACAGCCCGTCCCCGCCCACCACAGCCCGTCCCAGCCCACCACAGCCCGTCCCAGACCGTCCCAGCCCACCACAGCCCGTCCAAAACCGTCCCAGCCCACCACAGCACGTCCCATCCACTCCCAGCCCACCATAGCCCGTCCCAGCCCACCACAGCCCGTCCCAGCCCACCACAGCCCGTCCCAGCTCGTCTCAGCTCACCACAACCCACCACAGCCCGTCCCAGCCCACCACAGCCCGTCCCAGCCCACCACAGCCCGTCCCAGCCCACCACAGCCCGTCCCAGCCCACCACAGCCCGTCCCAGCCCATCCCAGCCCACCACAGCCCGTCCCAGCCCGTGTCAGACCGTACCAGCAACCACAGCCCGTGCCAGCCCGTCCCAGCCAACCGCAGCCTGTCCCAGCTCGTCCCAGCCCACCACAGCCCGTCCCAGACCGTCCCAGTGCACCTCTGCCCGTCCCAGCCCACCACAGCCCGTCCCAGACCGTCCCAGTGCACCTCTGCCCGTCCCAGCCCACCACAGCCCACCACAGCCCTTCAAAGCCCACCACAGCCCGTAAAAGCCCACCACAGCCCACCACAGCCCGTCCCAGCTCGTCCCAGCCCGTCCCAGCCCACCACAGCCCGTCCCAGCCCACCACAGCCCGTCCCAGCCCACCACATCCCGTCGCAGCCCGTCCCCGCCCACCACAGCCCGTCCCAGCCCACCACAGCCCGTCCCAGCCCACCACAGCCCGTCCAAAACCGTCCCAGCCCACCACAGCACGTCCCATCCACTCCCAGCCCACCGTAGCCCGTCCCAGCCCACCACAGCCCGTCCCAGCCCACCACAGCCCGTCCCAGCTCGTCTCAGCTCACCACAACCCACCACAGCCCGTCCCAGCCCACCACAGCCCGTCCCAGCCCACCACAGCTCGTCCCAGCCCACCACAGCCCGTCCCAGCCCACCACGGCCCGTCCCAGCCCACCACAGCCCGTCCCAGCCCGTGTCAGACCGTACCAGCAACCACAGCCCGTGCCAGCCCGTCCCAGCCAACCGCAGCCTGTCCCAGCTTGTCCCAGCCCACCACAGCCCGTCCCAGACCGTCCCAGTGCACCTCTGCCCGTCCCAGCCCACCACAGCCCGTCCCAGACCGTCCCAGTGCACCTCTGCCCGTCCCAGCCCACCACAGCCCACCACAGCCTGTCCCAGCCCACCACGGCCCACCACAGCCCGTCAAAGCCCACCACAGCCCGTCAAAGCCCACCACAGCCCACCACAGCCCGTCCCAGCTCGTCCCACCCGTCCCAGCCTGTCCCAGACCACCACAGCCCTTCCCAGCCCACTACAGCCCACCACAGCCCATCCCAGCCCAACACAGCCCGTCCCTACCCACCACAGCCCGTCCCAGCTTACCATGGCCCACCACGGCCCACCACGGCTTGCCACGGCCCACCACAGCCCGCCACAGCCCGTCCCAGCCCACCGCAGCCCAGCCTCACCCACCATAGCCCGTCCCAGCCCACCACAGCCTGTCCCGGCCCACCACAGCCCGTCCCAGTCCACCACAGCCTGTCCAAGCCCACCAGAGCCCGTCCAGGCCCACCACAGCCCGTCCCAGCCCACCACGGCCCGTCCCAGCCCGTCCCAGCCCACCACAGCCCGTCCCAGCCCGTGTCAGACCGTACCAGCAACCACAGCCCGTGCCAGCCCGTCCCAGCCAACCGCAGCCTGTCCCAGCTCGTCCCAGCCCACCACAGCCCGTCCCAGACCGTCCCAGTGCACCTCTGCCCGTCCCAGCCCACCACAGCCCGTCCCAGACCGTCCCAGTGCACCTCTGCCCGTCCCAGCCCACCACAGCCCACCACAGCCTGTCCCAGCCCACCACGGCCCGTCCCAGCCCACCACGGCCCACCACAGCCCGTCAAAGCCCACCACAGCCCGTCAAAGCCCACCACAGCCCACCACAGCCCGTCCCAGCTCGTCCCAGCCCGTCCCAGACCACCACAGCCCTTCCCAGCCCACTACAGCCCACCACAGCCCATCCCAGCCCAACACAGCCCGTCCCTACCCACCACAGCCCGTCCCAGCTTACCATGGCCCGCCACGGCTTGCCACGGCCCACCACAGCCCGCCACAGCCCGTCCCAGCCCACCGCAGCCCATCCTCACCCACCATAGCCCGTCCCAGCCCACCACAGCCTGTCCAAGCCCACCACAGCCCGTCCCAGTCCACCACAGCCTGTCCAAGCCCACCACAGCCCGTCCAGGCCCACCACAGCCCGTCCCAGACCACCACAGCCCTTCCCAGCCCACCATAGCCCACCACAGCCCGTCCTAGCTTGTCCCAGCCCAACGCAGCCCGTCCCAGCCCATCACAGCCCGTCCCAGCCCAACACAGCCCGTCCCAGCCCAACACAGCCCGTCCCAGCTTACCATGGCCCGCCGCAGCCCACCACAGCCCACCACAGCCCGTCCAGGCCCACCACAGACTATCCCAGCTTACCACAGCCCACCACAGCCCGTCCCAGCCCACCAAGCCCATCCCAGCTCGTCCCAGCCCATGCCAGCCCATCCCGGCCCACCACGGTCCGTCCCAGCCCACCACGGCCCACTTCAGCCCACTACGGCCCGTCCCAGCCAACCAGCACCCGTCCCAGCCCACCACAGCCCGTCCCAGCCCACCACAGCCCGTACCAGCCAACCACAGCCCACCACAGCTCACTACAGGCCGTCCCAGCACGTCCCAGCCCACCACAGCCCACTACAGACTGTCCCAGCACGTCCCAGTCCGTCCCAGCTCGTCCCAGCCCACCACAGCCCGTGCCAGCCCGTCCCAGCCCACCAAAGCCCGTCCCACCTCGTCCCAGCGCACCACAGCACGTCCCAGCCCACCACAGCACGTCCCAGCCTGTCCCAGCCCGTTCCAGACGACCACAGCCCACCACAGCCCGGCCCAGCCCGGCCCAGCCCGTCCCAGCCCGGCCCAGCCCGTCACAGCCTGTCACAGCCCACCACAGCCCACCACAGCCCGTCCCAGCCCACCACAGCCCGTCCCAGCCCACCACAGCCTGTCCCAGCCCGCCACAGCCCGTCCCAGCCCGTCCCAGCCCACCGCATCCCATCCCAGCTCGTCCCAGCCCACCACAGCCCGTCCCCGCCCACCACAGCCCGTCCCAGCCCACCACAGCCCGTCCCAGACCGTCCCAGCCCACCACAGCCCGTCCAAAACCGTCCCAGCCCACCACAGCACGTCCCATCCACTCCCAGCCCACCATAGCCCGTCCCAGCCCACCACAGCCCGTCCCAGCCCACCACAGCCCGTCCCAGCTCGTCTCAGCTCACCACAACCCACCACAGCCCGTCCCAGCCCACCACAGCCCGTCCCAGCCCACCACAGCTCGTCCCAGCCCACCACAGCCCGTCCCAGCCCACCACAGCCCGTCCCAGCCCGTGTCAGACCGTACCAGCAACCACAGCCCGTGCCAGCCCGTCCCAGCCAACCGCAGCCTGTCCCAGCTCGTCCCAGCCCACCACAGCCCGTCCCAGACCGTCCCAGTGCACCTCTGCCCGTCCCAGCCCACCACAGCCCGTCCCAGACCGTCCCAGTGCACCTCTGCCCGTCCCAGCCCACCACAGCCCACCACAGCCTGTCCCAGCCCACCACGGCCCGTCCCAGCCCACCACGGCCCACCACAGCCCGTCAAAGCCCACCACAGCCCGTAAAAGCCCACCACAGCCCACCACAGCCCGTCCCAGCTCGTCCCAGCCCGTCCCAGCCCACCACAGCCCGTCCCAGCCCACCACAGCCCGTCCCAGCCCACCACATCCCGTCGCAGCCCGTCCCCGCCCACCACAGCCCGTCCCAGCCCACCACAGCCCGTCCCAGACCGTCCCAGCCCACCACAGCCCGTCCAAAACCGTCCCAGCCCACCACAGCACGTCCCATCCACTCCCAGCCCACCGTAGCCCGTCCCAGCCCACCACAGCCCGTCCCAGCCCACCACAGCCCGTCCCAGCTCGTCTCAGCTCACCACAACCCACCACAGCCCGTCCCAGCCCACCACAGCCCGTCCCAGCCCACCACAGCTCGTCCCAGCCCACCACAGCCCGTCCCAGCCCACCACGGCCCGTCCCAGCCCGTCCCAGCCCACCACAGCCTGTCCGAGCCCGTGTCAGACCGTACCAGCAACCACAGCCCGTGCCAGCCCGTCCCAGCCAACCGCAGCCTGTCCCAGCTCGTCCCAGCCCACCACAGCCCGTCCCAGACCGTCCCAGTGCACCTCTGCCCGTCCCAGCCCACCACAGCCCGTCCCAGACCGTCCCAGTGCACCTCTGCCCGTCCCAGCCCACCACAGCCCACCACAGCCTGTCCCAGCCCACCACGGCCCACCACAGCCCGTCAAAGCCCACCACAGCCCGTCAAAGCCCACCACAGCCCACCACAGCCCGTCCCAGCTCGTCCCATCCGTCCCAGCCCGTCCCAGACCACCACAGCCCTTCCCAGCCCACTACAGCCCACCACAGCCCATCCCAGCCCAACACAGCCCGTCCCTACCCACCACAGCCCGTCCCAGCTTACCATGGCCCACCACGGCCCACCACGGCTTGCCACGGCCCACCACAGCCCGCCACAGCCCGTCCCAGCCCACCGCAGCCCAGCCTCACCCACCATAGCCCGTCCCAGCCCACCACAGCCTGTCCCGGCCCACCACAGCCCGTCCCAGTCCACCACAGCCTGTCCAAGCCCACCAGAGCCCGTCCAGGCCCACCACAGCCCGTCCCAGACCACCACAGCCCTTCCCAGCCCACCATAGCCCACCACAGCCCGTCCTAGCTTGTCCCAGCCCAACGCAGCCCGTCCCAGCCCATCACAGCCCGTCCCAGCCCAACACAGCCCGTCCCAGCCCAACACAGCCCGTCCCAGCTTACCATGGCACACCACGGCCCTCCACGGCCCGCCGCAGCCCACCACAGCCCACCACAGCCCGTCCAGGCCCACCACAGACTATCCCAGCTTACCACAGCCCACCACAGCCCGTCCCAGCCCACCAAGCCCATCCCAGCTCGTCCCAGCCCATGCCAGCCCATCCCGGCCCACCACGGTCCGTCCCAGCCCACCACGGCCCACTTCAGCCCACAACGGCCCGTCCCAGCCAACCAGCACCCGTCCCAGCCCACCACAGCCCACCACAGCCCACCACAGCCCGTACCAGCCAACCACAGCCCACCACAGCTCACTACAGGCCGTCCCAGCACGTCCCAGCCCACCACAGCCCACTACAGACCGTCCCAGCACGTCCCAGTCCGTCCCAGCTCGTCCCAGCCCACCACAGCCCACTACAGCTCGTCCCAACACGTCCTAGCCCGTCCCAGCCCACCACAGCCCGTTCCAGACCACCAGGGCCCGTCCCCGCCCACCACGGCCTGTCCCAGCACACCACAGATCGTCGAAGCCCATCACAGCCCGTTCCCGCCCACTACAGTTTCTCTCAACCCACCACAGCCCACCACAGCCCGTCCCAGCCCACCAGAGCCCGTCCCGGCCCACCAGAGCCCGTCTCAGCCCACCACAGCCCATTCCAACCCACCACAGCCCACCACAGCCCGTCCCAGACCACCACAGCCCGTCCCAGACCACCACGGCCCACCACGGCCGGTCCCGAACAATCACAGTCCGTGCCGGCCCACCACGGTCCGTTCCAGCACACCACAGCCCGTCCCAGCCCACCACAGCCCGTCCCAGCCCACCACAGCCCGTCCCAGCCCATGTCAGCCCGTCCCAGCCCACCACAGCCCGTGCCAGCCCGTCCCAGCCCACCAAAGCCCGTCCCACCTCGTCCCAGCGCACCACAGCACGTCCCAGCCCACCACAGCACGTCCCAGCCTGTCCCAGCCCGTTCCAGACGACCACAGCCCACCACAGCCCGGCCCAGCCCGGCCCAGCCCGGCCCAGCCCGGCCCAGCCCGTCACAGCCTGTCACAGCCCGTCCCAGCCCACCACAGCCCGTCCCAGCCCACCACAGCCCGTCCCAGCCCACCACAGCCTGTCCCAGCCCGCCACAGCCCGTCCCAGCCCGTCCCAGCCCACCGCATCCCATCCCAGCTCGTCCCAGCCCACCACAGCCCGTCCCCGCCCACCACAGCCCGTCCCAGCCCACCACAGCCCGTCCCAGACCGTCCCAGCCCACCACAGCCCGTCCAAAACCTTCCCAGCCCACCACAGCACGTCCCATCCACTCCCAGCCCACCATAGCCCGTCCCAGCCCACCACAGCCCGTCCCAGCCCACCACAGCCCGTCCCAGCTCGTCTCAGCTCACCACAACCCACCACAGCCCGTCCCAGCCCACCACAGCCCGTCCCAGCCCACCACAGCTCGTCCCAGCCCACCACAGCCCGTCCCAGCCCACCACAGCCCGTCCCAGCCCGTCCCAGCCCACCACAGCCCGTCCCAGCCCGTGTCAGACCGTACCAGCAACCACAGCCCGTGCCAGCCCGTCCCAGCCAACCGCAGCCTGTCCCAGCTCGTCCCAGCCCACCACAGCCCGTCCCAGACCGTCCCAGTGCACCTCTGCCCGTCCCAGCCCACCACAGCCCGTCCCAGACCGTCCCAGTGCACCTCTGCCCGTCCCAGCCCACCACAGCCCACCACAGCCTGTCCCAGCCCACCACGGCCCGTCCCAGCCCACCACGGCCCACCACAGCCCGTCAAAGCCCACCACAGCCCGTCAAAGCCCACCACAGCTCACCACAGCCCGTCCCAGCTCGTCCCAGCCCGTCCCAGACCACCACAGCCCTTCCCAGCCCACTACAGCCCACCACAGCCCATCCCAGCCCAACACAGCCCGTCCCTACCCACCACAGCCCGTCCCAGCTTACCATGGCCCACCACGGCCCACCACGGCTTGCCACGGCCCACCACAGCCCGCCACAGCCCGTCCCAGCCCACCGCAGCCCAGCCTCACCCACCATAGCCCGTCCCAGCCCACCACAGTCTGTCCCGGCCCACCACAGCCCGTCCCAGCCCACCACAGCCCACCACAGCCTGTCCCCGACCATTACAGCCCGTCCCCGCCCACCACAGCACATCCCAGACTCACCACAGCCCGTCCCAGCCCAACACAGCCCGTCCCAGCCCAACACAGCCCGTCCCAGCCCAACACAGCCCGTCCCAGCTTACCATGGCCCGCCACGGCCCTCCACGGCCCGCCGCAGCCCACCACAGCCCACCACAGCCCGTCCAGGCCCACCACAGACTATCCCAGCTTACCACAGCCCACCACAGCCCACCAAGCCCATCCCAGCTCGTCCAAGCCCATGCCAGCCCATCCCGGCCCACCACGGTCCGTCCCAGCCCACCACGGCCCACTTCAGCCCACAACGGCCCGTCCCAGCCAACCAGCACCCGTCCCAGCCCGTCCCAGCCCACCACAGCCCGTAACAGCCAACCACAGCCCACCACAGCTCACTACAGGCCGTCCCAGCACGTCCCAGCCCACCACAGCCCACTACAGACCGTCCCAGCACGTCCCAGTCCGTCCCAGCTCGTCCCAGCCCACCACAGCCCACTACAGCTCGTCCCAACACGTCCTAGCCCGTCCCAGCCCACCACAGCCCGTCCCAGCCCACCACAGCCCGTCCCAGTCAACCACAGCCCACCACAGCTCACTACAGCCCGCCACAGCCCGTCCCAGCTTACCACAGCCCACCACATCCCGTCCCGGCCCACCGCAGCCCATCCTCACCCACCATAGCCCGTCCCGGCCCACCACAGCCTGTCCCGGCCCACCACAGCCCGTCCCAGCCCACTACAGCCTGTCCAAGCCCACCACAGCCCACCACAGCCCGTCCCGGCCAACCACAGCCCGTCCCAGCCCACCACTTCCCATCCCAGCTCGTCCCAGCCCACCGCAGCCCGTCCCCGCCCACCGCAGCCCGTCCCAACCCCACCACAGCCCGTCCCAGACCGTCCCAGCCCACCACAGCCCGTCCAAAACCGTCCCAGCCCACCACAGCCCATCCTCGCCCACCACGGCCCGTCCCCGCCCACCAGGGCCCGTCCCCGCCAACCAGGGCCCGTCCCCGCCCACCACGGACTGTCCCAGCACACCACAGGTCGTCGAAGCCCATCACAGCCCGTTCCCGCCCACTACAGTTTCTCTCAAACCACCACAGCCCGCCACAGCCCGTCCCGGCCCACCAGAGCCCGTCCCGGCCCACCAGAGGCCATCCCAACCCACCACAGCCCACCACAGCCCGTCCCAGACCACAGCCCACCACGGCTGGTCCCGGACAATCACAGCCCGTCCCAGCACACCACGGCCCACCTCAGCCCACCACAGCCCGTCCCAGGCCACCACAGCCCGTCCCAGCCCATGTCAGACCGTACCAGCCCACCACAGCCCGTCCCAGCCCGTCCCAGCCCACCAAAGCCCGTCCCACCTCGTCCCAGCGCACCACAGCACGTCCCAGCCCACCACAGCACGTCCCAGCCTGTCCCAGCCCGTTCCAGATGACTACAGCCCACCACAACCCACCACAGCCCGTCCCAGCCCACCACACCCGTCCCAGCCCACCACAGCCCGTCCCAGCCCGTGTTAGACCACCACAGCCCTTCCCAGCCCACCATAGCCCACCACAGCCCGTCCCAGCCCAACACAGCCCGTCCCTACCCACCACAGCCCGTCCCAGCTTACCATGGCCCGCCACGGCCCACCACGGCTTGACACGGCCCACCACAGCCCGCCACAGCCCGTCCCAGCTTACCACAGCCCACCACATCCCGTCCCGGCCCACCGCAGCCCATCCTCACCCACCATAGCCCGTCCCAGCCCACCACAGCCTGTCCCCGCCCAACACAGCCCGTCCCAGCCCACTACAGCCTGTCCAAGCCCACCACAGCCCACCACAGCCCGTCCCAGCCTGTCCCAGCCCGTCCCAGACCACCACAGCCCTTCCCAGACAACCACAGCCCACCACAGCCCGTCCTAGCTTGTCCCACCCCACCACAGCCCGTCCCAGCCCACCACAGCCCGTCCCAGCCCACCACAGCCCGTCCCAGCCCACCACAGCCCGTCCCAGCCCAACACAGCCCACCACAGCCCGTCCCAGACCGTCCCAGTGCACCTCTGCCCGTCCCAGCCCACCACAGCCCACCACAGCCCGTCCCAGCCCACCACGGCCCACCACAGTTCACCACGGCCTGTCCCAGCCCACCACGGCCTGTCCCAGCACACCAAAGCCCACCACAGCCCGTCAAAGCCCACCACAGCCCGTCCCAGCTTACCACAGCCCACCACAGCCCGTCCCAGCCCATCCCAGCTCGTCCCAGCCCGTCCCAGCCCGTCCCAGCCCGTCCCAGCCCGTCCCAGACCACCACAACCCGTCCCAGCCCACCACAGCCCACCACAGCCAGTCCCAGCCAACCACAGCCCGTCCCAGACCACCACGGCCCACCACGGCCGGTCCCGGACAATCACAGCCCGTGCCGGCCCACCACGGTCCGTCCCAGCACACCACGGCCCACCTCAGCCCACCACAGCCCGTCCCAGCCCACCACAGCCCGTCCCAGCCCATGTCAGACCGTCCCAGCCCACCACAGCCCGTGCCAGCCCGTCCCAGCCCACCAAAGCCCGTCCCACCTCGTCCCAGCGCACCACAGCACGTCCCAGCCCACCACAGCACGTCCCAGCCCGTTCCAGACAACCACAGCCCACCACAGCCCGTCCCAGACCACCACAGCCCGTGCCACCCCACCACAGCCCGTGCCAGCCCACCACAGCCCGTCCCAGCCCACCACAGCCCGTGCCAGCCCGTCCCAGCCGACCACAGCCCGTCCCAGCCGACCACAGCCCGTCCCAGCCCACCACAGCCCGTCCCAGCCCACCACAGCCCGTCCCAGCCCGTGTCAGACCGTACCAGCAACCACAGCCCGTGCCAGCCCGTCCCAGCCAACCGCAGCCCGTCTCTGCTCGTCCCAGCCCACCACAGAACGTCCCAGCCACTCCCAGCCCACCATAGCCCGTCCCAGCCCACCACAGCCCGTCCCAGCCCACCACGGCCCACGTCAGCCCAGCAGAGCCCGTCCCAACCCACTACAGCCCGTCCCAGACCGTCCCAGTGCACCTCTGCCCGTCCCAGCCCACCACAGCCCGTCCCAGCCCACCACAGCCCGTCCCAGCCCGTCCCAGCCCACCGCAGCCCGTCCCACACCGTCCCAGCCCACTACAGCCCATCCAAACCCGTCCCAGCACACTACAGCCTGTCCCAGCCCACCGCAGCCCGTCCCAACGCACCGCAGCCCGTGTTAGCCCACCACAGCCCGTCCCAGGCCACCACAGCCCGTCCCAGCCCATCCCAGCCCACCGCAGCCCGTCCCAGACCGTCCCAGCCCACTACAGCCCATCCAAACCCGTCCCAGCACACTACAGCGAGTCCCAGGCCACCACAGCTTGTCCCAGCCCACTACAGACCGTCCCAGCCCACCAAAACCCGTCCCAGCCCACCACAGCCCACCACAGCCCGTCCCAGCCCACCACGGCCCACCACAGTTCACCACGGCCCGTCCCAGCCCACCACGGCCCGTCCCAACCCACCACAGCCCACCACAGCCCGTCAAAGCCCACCACAGCCCGTCCCAGCTTACCACAGCCCACCACAGCTCGTCCCAGCCCATCCCAGCCCGTCCCAGCCCGTCCCAGCCCGTCCCAGACCACCACAGCCCTTCCCAGCCCACCATAGCCCACCACAGCCCGTCCCAGCCCAACACAGCTCGTCCCAGCTCGTCCCAGCCCACCACAGCACGTCCCAGCCACTCCCAGCCCACCATAGCCCGTCCCAGCCCACCACAGCCCGTCCCAGCCCACCACGGCCCACGTCAGCCCAGCAGAGCCCGTCCCAACCCACTACAGCCCGTCCCAGACCGTCCCAGTGCACCTCTGCCCGTCCCAGCCCACCACAGCCCGTCCCAGTCAACCACAGCCCGTCCCAGCCCACCACAGCCCGTCCCCGCCCACCACGGCACACCACAGCCCGTCAAAGCCCACCACAGCCCGTCAAAGCCCACCACAGCCTGTCCCAGCCCGTCCCAGACCACCACAGCCCTTCCCAGCCCACCATAGCCCACCACAGCCCATCCCAGCCCAACACAGCCCGTCCCTACCCACCACAGCCCGTCCCAGCTTACCATGGCCCGCCACGGCCCACCACGGCTTGACACGGCCCACCACAGCCCGCCACAGCCCGTCCCAGCTTACCACAGCCCACCACATCCCGTCCCGGCCCACCGCAGCCCATCCTCACCCACCATAGCCCGTCCCGGCCCACCACAGCCTGTCCCGGCCCACCACAGCCCGTCCCAGCCCACTACAGCCTGTCCAAGCCCACCACAGCCCACCACAGCCCGTCCCGGCCAACCACAGCCCGTCCCAGACCACCACAGCCCTTCCCAGACAACCACAGCCCACCACAGCCGGTCCTAGCTTGTCCCACCCCACCACAGCCCGTCCCAGCCCACCACAGCCCGTCCCAGCCCACCACAGCCCGTCCCAGCCCACCACAGCCCCTCCCAGCCCACCACAGCCCACCACAGCCCGTCCCAGCCCACCACGGCCCACCACAGTTCACCACGGCCTGTCCCAGCCCACCACGGCCTGTCCCAGCACACCACAGCCCACCACAGCCCGTCAAAGCCCACCACAGCCCGTCCCAGCTTACCACAGCCCACCACAGCCCGTCCCAGCCCATCCCAGCTCGTCCCAGCCGGTCCCAGCCCGTCCCAGCCCGTCCCAGACCACCACAGCCCTTCCCAGCCCACCACAGCCCACCACAGCCCGTCCCAGCCAACCACAGCCCGTCCCAGACCACCACGGCCCACCACGGCCGGTCCCGGACAATCACAGCCCGTGCCGGCACACCACGGTCCGTCCCAGCACACCACGGCCCACCTCAGCCCACCACAGCCCGTCCCAGCCCACCACAGCCCGTCCCAGCCCATGTCAGACCGTCCCAGCCCACCACAGCCCGTGCCAGCCCGTCCCAGCCCACCAAAGCCCGTCCCACCTCGTCCCAGCGCACCACAGCACGTCCCAGCCCACCACAGCACGTCCCAGCCTGTCCCAGCCCGTCCCAGACCACCACAGCCCTTCCCAGACAACCACAGCCCACCACAGCCCGTCCTAGCTTGTCCCACCCCACCACAGCCCGTCCCAGCCGACCACAGCCCGTCCCAGCCCACCACAGCCCGTCCCAGCCCACCACAGCCCGTCCCAGCCCAACACAGCCCACCACAGCCCGTCCCAGACCGTCCCAGTGCACCTCTGCCCGTCCCAGCCCACCACAGCCCACCACAGCCCGTCCCAGCCCACCACGGCCCACCACAGCCCGTCCCAGCCAACCACAGCCCGTCCCAGACCACCACGGCCCACCACGGCCGGTCCCGGACAATCACAGCCCGTGCCGGCCCACCACGGTCCGTCCCAGCACACCACGGCCCACCTCAGCCCACCACAGCCCGTCCCAGCCCACCACAGCCCGTCCCAGCCCATGTCAGACCGTACCAGCCCACCACAGCCCATGCCAGCCCGTCCCAGCCCACCAAAGCCCGTCCCACCTCGTCCCAGCGCACCACAGCACGTCCCAGCCCACCACAGCACGTCCCAGCCCGTTCCAGACAACCACAGCCCACCACAGCCCGTCCCAGACCACCACAGCCCGTGCCAGCCCACCACAGCCCGTCCCAGCCCACCACAGCCCGTCCCAGCCCACCACAGCCCGTCACAGCCCGTCCCAGCCCGTCCCAGCCGACCACAGCCCGTCCCAGCCCACCACAGCCCGTCCCAGCCCACCACAGCCCGTCCCAGCCCACCACAGCCCTTCCCAGCCCACCACAGCCCACCACAGCCCGTCCCAGCCAACCACAGCCCGTCCCAGACCACCACAGCCCATCCCAGCCCGTCCCAGCCCGTCCCAGACCACCACAGCCCTTCCCAGCCCACCACAGCCCACCACAGCCCGTCCCAGCCAACCACAGCCCGTCCCAGACCACCACGGCCCACCACGGCCGGTCCCGGACAATCACAGCCCGTGCCGGCCCACCACGGTCCGTCCCAGAACACCACGGCCCACCTCAGCCCAGCAGAGCCCGTCCCAGCCCACCACAGCCCGTCCCAGCCCATGTCAGACCGTCCCAGCCCACCACAGCCCATGCCAGCCCGTCCCAGCCCACCAAAGCCTGTCCCACCTCGTCCCAGCGCACCACAGCACGTCCCAGCCCACCACAACACGTCCCAGCCTGTCCCAGCCCGTCCCAGACCACCACAGCCCTTCCCAGACAACCACAGCCCACCACAGCCCGTCCTAGCTTGTCCCACCCCACCACAGCCCGTCCCAGCCCACCACAGCCCGTCCCAGCCCACCACAGCCCGTCCCAGCCCACCACAGCCCGTCCCAGCCCAACACAGCCCACCACAGCCCGTCCCAGACCGTCCCAGTGCACCTCTGCCCGTCCCAGCCCACCACAGCCCACCACAGCCCGTCCCAGCCCACCACGGCCCACCACAGTTCACCACGGCCTGTCCCAGCCCACCACGGCCTGTCCCAGCACACCACAGCCCACCACAGCCCGTCAAAGCCCACCACAGCCCGTCCCAGCTTACCACAGCCCACCACAGCCCGTCCCAGCCCATCCCAGCTCGTCCCAGCCCGTCCCAGCCCGTCCCAGCCCGTCCCAGACCACCACAGCCCTTCCCAGCCCACCACAGCCCACCACAGCCCGTCCCAGCCAACCACAGCCCGTCCCAGACCACCACGGCCCACCACGGCCGGTCCCGGACAATCACAGCCCGTGCCGGCCCACCACGGTCCGTCCCAGCACACCACGGCCCACCTCAGCCCACCACAGCCCGTCCCAGCCCACCACAGCCCGTCCCAGCCCATGTCAGACCGTCCCAGCCCACCACAGCCCGTGCCAGCCCGTCCCAGCCCACCAAAGCCCGTCCCACCTCGTCCCAGCGCACCACAGCACGTCCCAGCCCACCACAGCACGTCCCAGCCTTTCCCAGCCCGTTCCAGACAACCACAGCCCACCACAGCCCGTCCCAGACCACCACAGCCCGTGCCAGCCCACCACAGCCCGTGCCAGCCCACCACAGCCCGTGCCAGCCCACCACAGCCCGTCCCAGCCCACCACAGCCCGTCCCAGCCCACCACAGCCCGTCCCAGCCCACCACAGCCCGTCCCAGCCCGTGTCAGACCGTACCAGCAACCACAGCCCAACGCAGCCCGTCCCAGCCAACCGCAGCCCGTCCCAGCTCGTCCCAGCCCGCCACAGCACGTCCCAGCCACTCCCAGCCCACCATAGCCCGTCCCAGCCCACCACAGCCCGTCCCAGCCCACCACGGCCCACGTCAGCCCAGCAGAGCCCGTCCCAACCCACTACAGCCCGTCCCAGACCGTCCCAGTGCACCTCTGCCCGTCCCAGCCCACCACAGCCCGTCCCAGACCACCACGGCCCGTCCCAGCCCGTCCCAGCCCACCGCAGCCCGTCCCAGACCATCCCAGCCCACTACAGCCCATCCAAACCCGTCCCAGCACACTACAGCGAGTCCCAGCCCACCACAGCTCGTCCCAGCCCACTACAGACTGTCCCAGCCCACCAAAACCCGTCCCAGCCCACCACAGCCCTCACAGCCCGTCACAGCTCGTCCAAGGCCACCAGAGCCCGTCCAAGCCCGTCCCAGCCTGTCTCAGTTCACCACAACCCACCACAGCCTGTCCCAGCCCACCACAGCCCGTCCCAGCCCACCACAGCTCGTCCCAGCCCAACACAGCCCGTCCCAGCCCAACACAGCCCGTCCCAGCCCAACACAGCCCGTCCCAGCCCGTCCTAGCCCACCACAGCCCGTCCCAGCCCACCACAGCCCGTCCCAGACCGTCCCAGTGCACCTCTGCCCGTCCCAGCCCACCACAGCCCGTCCCAGACCGTCCCAGTGCACCTCTGCCCGTCCCAGCCCACCACAGCCCACCACAGCCCGTCCCAGCCCACCACGGCCCACCACAGTTCACCACGGCCCGTCCCAGCCCACCACGGCCTATCCCAACCCACCACAGCCCACCACAGCCCGTCAAATCCCACCACGGCCTGTCCCAGCCCACCACGGCCCATCCCAACCCACCACAGCCCACCACAGCCCGTCCCAGCCCACCACAGCCCACCACAGCCTGTCCCCGACCATTACAGCCCGTCCCCGCCCGCCACAGCACATCCCAGACTCACCAGAATCCGTCCCAGCCCAACACAGCCCACCATAGCCCAACACAGCCCGTCCCAGCTTACCATGGCCCGCCACGGCCCTCCACGGCCCGCCGCAGCCCACCACAGCCCACCACAGCCCGTCCAGGCCCACCACAGACTATCCCAGCTTACCACAGCCCACCACAGCCCGTCCCAGCCCACCAAGCCCATCCCAGCTCGTCCCAGCCCATGCCAGCCCATCCCGGCCCACCACGGTCCATCCCAGCCCACCACGGCCCACCACGGCCGGTCCCGGACAATCACAGCCCGCCACAGCCCACCACGGTCCGTCCCAGCACACCACGGCCCACCTCAGCCCACCACAGCCCGTCCCAGCCCACCACAGCCCGTCCTAGCCCACCACAGCCCGTCCCAGCCCACCACAGCCCGTCCTAGCCCACCACGGTCCGTCCCAGCCCACCACGGCCCACTTCAGCCCACCACAGCCCGTCCCAGCCCACCACAGCCCGTCCTAGCCCACCACAGCCCGTCCCAGCCCACCACAGCCCGTCCTAGCCCACCACGGTCCGTCCCAGCCCACCACGGCCCACTTCAGCCCACAACAGCCCGTCCCAGCCAACCAGCACCCGTCCCAGCCCACCACAGCCCACCACAGCCCGTACCAGCCCACCACAGCCCACCACAGCTCACTACAGGCCGTCCCAGCACGTCCCAGCCCACCACAGCCCACTACAGACCGTCCCAGCACGTCCCAGTCCGTCCCAGCTCGTCCCAGCCCACCACAGCCCACTACAGCTCGTCCCAACACGTCCTAGCCCGTCCCAGCCCACCACAGCCCGTTCCAGACCACCAGGGCCCGTCCCCGCCCACCACGGCCTGTCCCAGCACACCACAGATCGTCGAAGCCCATCACAGCCCGTTCCCGCCCACTACAGTTTCTCTCAACCCACCACAGCCCACCACAGCCCGTCCCGGCCCACCAGAGCCCGTCCCGACACACCAGAGCCCGTCTCAGCCCACCACAGCCCATCCCAACCCACCACAGCCCACCACAGCCCGTCCCAGCCCAC
Source organism: Falco cherrug (assembly GCF_023634085.1). Lineage (NCBI taxonomy): Eukaryota > Metazoa > Chordata > Aves > Falconiformes > Falconidae > Falco > Falco cherrug. Next base: position 187,775 of record NW_026599323.1, read on the forward strand.
CACAGCCCGTCCCAGACCACCACGGCCCACCACGGCCGGTCCCGGACAATCACAGCTTGTGCCGGCCCACCACGGCCCGTCCCAGCACACCACAGCCTACCTCAGCCCACCACAGCCCGTCCCAGCCCACCACAGCCCGTCCCAGCCCATGTCAGACCGTCCCAGCCCACCACAGCCCGTGCCAGCCCGTCCCAGCCCACCAAAGCCCGTCCCACCTCGTCCCAGCGCACCACAGCACGTCCCAGCCCACCACAGCACGTCCCAGCCTGTCCCAGCCCGTTCCAGACGACCACAGCCCACCACAGCCCGTCCCAGCCGACCACAGCCCGTGCCAGCCCACCACAGCCCGTCCCAGCCCACCACAGCCCATCCCAGCCTGTCTCAGCTCACCACAACCTACCAGAGCACGTCCCAGCCCACCACAGCTCACCACGGACCGTCCCAGCCCACCACGACCCGTCTCAAGCTCACCAGAACCTGCCACAGCCCACCACAGCCCGTCCCTGCCAACCACAGCCAACCATAGCCCACCACAGCCCACCACGGCCCACCACGGCCCACCGCGGCCCACCGCGGCCCACCACGGACCGTCCCAGCCCACCACGACCCGTCCCAGCCCACCACGGCCCAGCACAGTTTACCACGGCCCATCCCAGCCCACAACGGCCCACCACAGCTCGTCCCAACGCACCACAGCCCACCACAGCCCGTCCCAGGCCACCACAGCCAGTCCCAGGCCACCACAGCCCGTCCAAGCCCGTCCCAGCTTGTCCCAGCCCACCACAGCCCGTCCCACCACACCACAGCCCATCCCAGCCCGTCCCAGCCAGTCCCAGCCCACCACAGCCCATCCCAGCCCGTCCCAGCCCATCCCAACCCACCACAGCCCGTCCCAGCACACCACAGCCCGTCCCAGTCCACCACAGACCATCCCCGCCCACCACAGACTGTCCCCGCCCGTCCCCGCCCACCACAGCCCGTCCCAGACCACCACAGCCCGTCCCCGCCCACCACAGCCCGTCCCTGCCCACCACAGCCCGTCCCCACCCACCACAGACTGTCCCAGCCCACCACAGCCCGTCCCCGCCCATCCCAGTTCACCACAGCCCGTCCCACCCCGTCCCAACCCACCACAGCCAGTCCCAGCACACCACAGCCCACCACAGCCCACCACAGCCCACCACAGCCCACCACAGACCATTCCAGACCACCACAGCCCGTCCCAGCCCTCCACAGCCCGTCCCAGCCCACCACAGCCCGTCCCAGCACACCACATCCCATCCCAGCCCACCACAGCTCATCCCAGCTCACCACATCCCGTCCCAGCCCACCACAGTTTATCCCAGCTCACCACAGCCCGTCCCAGCCCACCACATCCGGACCCAGCCCATCCCAGCCTACCACGGCCCGTTCCAGCCCGTCCCAGACCACCGCGTCCCACCACAGCCCACCACGGCCCGTCCCAGCCCACCACGGCCCGCCACAGCGAGCCACGGCCCACCACAGCCTGTCCCAGCCCACCACGAACTGTCCCAGCCCACCACGGCCCACCACAGCCCACCCCCTCCCATCCCGGCCCAAAACGGCCCACCACAGCCCACCACGGCCCGTCCAGCCCACCACAGCCCGTCCCAGCCCACCACAGCCCGTCCCCGCCCACCACAGCCCGCCCCCGCCCACCACGGCCCACCACAGCCCACCACGGCCCACCACGGACCGTCCCAGGCCACCACGACCCGTCTCAAGCTCATCAGAACCTACCACAGCCCACCACAGCCCGTCCCTGCCAACCACAGCCCACCATAGCCCACCACAGACCGCCACAGCCCACCACGGCCCACCACGGCCCACCACGGACCGTCCCAGCCCAACACGACCCGTCCCAGCCCACCACGGCCCAGCACAGTTTACCACGGCCCATCCCAGCCCACCACGGCCCACCACAGCCCGTCCCAGGCCACCACAGCAAGTCCCAGCCCACCACAGCCCGTCCAAGCCCGTCCCAGCTTGTTCCAGCCCACCACAGCCCGTCCCACCACACCACAGCCCATCCCAGCCCATCCCAGCCCGTCCCCGACGACCACAGCCCGTCCCCGCCCACCACAGCCCGTCCCTGCCCACCACAGACTGTCCCAGCCCACCACAGCCCGTCCCCGCCCATCCCAGCTCACCACAGCCCGTCCCACCCCGTCCCAGCCCACCATAGCCAGTCCCAGCCCACCACAGCCCACCACAGCCCGTCCCAGCCCTCCACAGCCCGTCCCAGCCCACCGCAGCCCGTCCCCGCCCACCGCAGCCCGTCCCCGCCCACCACAGCCCATCCCCGCCCACCACAGCCCGTCCCCGCCCACCACAGCCCGTCCCCGCCCACCACAGCCCGTCCCAGCAAACCACAGACCACCACATCCGGTCCCAGCCCATCCCAGCCCACCACAGCCCGTCCCAGCACACCACAGACCGTCCCAGCACACCACAGCCCGCCCCCGCTCACCACAGCCCGCCCCAGCCCACCACAGCCCGTCCCTGCCAACCACAGCCCACCATAGCCCACCACAGCCCGCCACAGCTCACCACGGCCCACCACGGACTGTCCCAGCCCACCACGACCCGTCCCAGCCCACCACGGCCCAGCACAGTTTACCACGGTCCATCCAAGCCCACCACGGCCCACCGCAGCTCGTCCCAACGCACCACAGCCCACCACAGCCCGTCCCAGCTAGTCCCAGCCCACCACAGCCCGTCCCAGCACACCACAGACCGTCCCAGCCCGTCCCAGCCCGTCCCCGCCCACCACAGCCCGTCCCAGCCCACCACAGCCCGTCCAAGCCCGTCCCAGCCCACCACAGCCCGTCCCAGCACACCACAGCCCATCCCAGCCCGTCCCAGCCAGTCCCAGCCCACCACAGCCCGTCCCAGCACACCACAGACCGTCCCAGCCCACCACAGCCCGTCCCCGCCCATCACAGCCCGTCCCAGCCCACCACATCCCGTCCCAGCCCACCACAGCCCGTCTCAGCCCACCACATCCTGTCCAAGCCTACCACAGCCCAGCCCAGCACACCACGGCTAGCCACGGCCCACCACGGCCCGCCAAAGCCCATCCCAGCCTGCCACAGCCCACCACGGCCTGCCACAGCCCGTCCCAGCTCACCACAGCCCACCACAGCCCGTCCCAGCCCGTCCCCAGCCCACCACAGCCCAGTCCAGCACACCACGGCCCGCCACGGCCCACCACAGCCCGCCAGAGCCCACCACAGCCCACCACAGCAAACCACAACCCGTCCCAGCCTGTCCCAGCCCACCACAGCCCGTCCCAAAACGTCCCAGCCCACCACAGACCGTCACAGCCCACCACAGCCCACCACCGCACAGCACAGTCCACCACTGCCCACCACAGCCCACCACAACCTGTCCCGGCCCAACACGGCCCACCATGGCCCACCACAGCCCTTCCCAGTCCACCACAGCCCTTCCCAGTCCACCACAGCCCACCACAGTCAGTCCCAGCCCACCACGGCCCGTCCCTGCCCACCACGGCCAACCACGGCACTTCCCAGCCCACCACAGCCCACCACAGCCCGTGCCTACCCACCACAGCCCGTCCCAGCCCACCACAGCCTGTCCCAGCCCACCCCAGCCCATCACAGACCACTACAGCACACCACAGCCTACCGCAGACCACCACAGCCCGTCCCAGCATGTCACAGCTCGTCCCAGCTCACCACAGCCCACCATAGCCCACCAGAGCCCGACTCAGCTCACCACAGCCTGTCCCAGCCCACCACGGCCCACCATAGCCTGTCCTAGCCCGTCCCAGCCCACCACGGCACGTCCCAGCCCACGACAGCCCGTCTCAGCTCACCACAGCCTGTCCCAGACCACCACGGCCCACCACAGACCGTCCCAGCCAAACATAGTCCGTCCCAGTCAGTCCCAGCCCACCACACCCACCACAACGCGTCCCAGCCCGTTCCAGCCCACCACAGCCCAGCCCAGCCCACCACAGCCCGTCCCAGCCCGTCCCAGCCCACCGCAGCCCGTCCCAGCCCACCGCAGCCCGTCCCAGCCAACCACAGCCTATCTCAGCCCATCCCAGCCCACCACAGCCCACCGCAGCCCGTCCCAGCCCACCGCAGCCCGTCCCAGCCAACCACAGCCTATCTCAGCCCATCCCAGCCCACCACAGCCCACCACAGCCCGTCCTGGCCCACCACAGCCTACCACGGCCCACCACAGCCCACCACAACATGTCCCGGCCCAACACGGCCCACCACAGCCCTTCCCAGTCCACCACAGCCCACCACGGTCCGTCCCAGCCCACCACGGCCCGGCCCGGCCCACCACGGCCCGGCCCGGCCCACCACGGCTCGACCCAGCCCACCACGGCCCGACCCAGCCCACCACGGCCCGACCCAGCCCACCACGGCCCGTCCCAGCCCACCACGGCCCGTCCCAGCCCACCACGGTCCGTCCCAGCCCACCACAGCCCGTCCCTGCCCACCACGGCCCACCACGGCACTTCACAGCCCACCACAGCCCACCACAGCCCGTCTCAGCTCACCACAGCCCGTCCCAGCCCACCACAGCCCGTCCCAGCCCACCACAGCCCGTCCCAGCCCACCACAGGCCACTACAGCACACCACAGCCTACCGCAGACCACCACAACCTGTCCCAGCCTGTCACAGATGGTCCCAGCCCATCACAGCCCGTCCCAGCCAACCATTGCCCGTCCCTGCCCAGCACAGCCCGTACCGGCCCACCACAGCCCGTCCCAGCCCGTCCCAGCCCAGCACAGCCCGTCCCAGCCCACCACAGCCCGTCAAAGCCCACCACAGCCCACCACAGCCCGTCACAGGTCGTCCCAGCCCACCACAGCCCGTCCCAGCCCACCACAGCGCATCCCAGCCCACCACAGCCTATATCAGCCCATCCCTGCTCACCACAGCCTACCACGGCCCGTCCCAGCTCACCACGGCCCACCACGGCCCACCACAGTTCACCACGGCCCGTCCCAGCCCACCACAGCCCGTTCCAGACCACCAGAGCCTGTCCCAGCCCACCACGGCCCACCACAGCCCGTCACAGCCCACCACAGCCCGTCCCAGGCTACCACAGCCCACCACAGCCCTCCACAGCCCGTCCCAGCCCACCACAGCTCATCCCAGCTCACCACATCCCGTCCCAGCCCACCACGGCCCACCTCAGCTCACCACAGCCCGTCCCAGCCCACCACAGCCCATCCCACCCCGTCCCAGCCCACCACAGCCAGTCCCAGCCCACCACAGCCCACCGCAGCCTGTCCCAGCCCACCACAGACCATTCCAGAACACCACAGCCCGTCCCAGCCCTCCACAGCCCGTCCCAACCCACCACGGCCCACCACAGCCCGTCACAGCCCGTTCCTGCCCACCACAGCCCGTCCCTGCCCACCACAGCCCGTCCCTGCCCACCACAGCCCGCCCCAGCCCACCACGGCCCACCACAGCCCACCACGCCCCACCACAGCTCACCACGGCCCACCACGGACCGTCCCAGCCCACCACGACCCGTCCCAGCCCACCACGACCCGTCCCAGCCCGCCACCGTCCACCACAGTTTACCACGGCCCATCCCAGCCCACCACAGCCCGTCCCAGGCCACCACAGCCCGTCCCAGACCACCACAGCCCGTCCCCACCCACCACAGTCCGTCTCCGCTCACCACAGCCCGTCCCCGCCGTCCCAGCACACCACAGCCCGTCCCAGCATACCACATCCCATCCCAGCCCACAACAGCTCATCCCAGCTTACAACATCCCGTCCCAGCCCACCACAGCTCATCCCAGCTCACCACAGCCCGTCCCAGCCCACCACATCCGGTCCCAGCCCATCCCAGCCCACCACAGCCCGTTCCAGACCACCAGAGCCCGTCCCAGCCCGTCCCAGACCACCACGTCCCACCACAGCCCACCACGGCCCGTCCCAGCCAACCACGGCCCGCCACAGCGAGCCACGGCCCACCACAGCCTGTCCCAGCCCACCATGACCTGTCCCAGCCCACCACGGCCCACCACAGCCCACCCCCTCCCATCCCGGCTCAAAACGGCCCACCACAGCCCACCACGGCCCACCACAGCCTGTCCCAGCCCGTCCCAGCCCACCACGGCCCACCACAGCCCACCACGGACCGTCCCAGCCCACCACGACCCGTCTCAAGCTCACCAGAACCTACCACAGCCCACCACAGCCCGTCCCTGCCAACCACAGCCCAGCATAGCCCACCACAGCCCGTCCCAGCCCACCACAGTTCACCACGACCCACCACGGACCGTCCCAGCCCACCACGACCCGTCCAAGCCCACCACGGCCCAGCACAGTTTACCACGGCCCATCCCAGCCCACCACGGCCCACCACAGCTCGTCCCAACCCACCACAGCCCGTCCCAGTCCACCACAGCCCGTCCCAGGCCACCACAGCCCGTCCCAGCCCGTCTCAGCTTGTCCCAGCCCACCACAGCCCGTCCCAGCACACCACAGCCCATCCCAGCCCGTCCCAGCCAGTCCCAGCCCATCCCAGCCCGTCCCAGCGCACCACAGCCCACCACAGCTCGTCCCAGCCCATCACAGCCTGTCCCAGCCCGTGACATTCCACCACAGCCCGTCCCAGCCCACATGAGCCTGTCCCAGCACGTCCCAGCCCGTCCCAACCCACCACAGCCCGTCCCAGGCCACCACAGCTCGTCCCAGGCGACCGCAGCCTGTCCCAGCACACCACAGCCCGTCCCAGCCCGTCCCAACCCACCACATCCCGTCCCAGCACACCACAGCCCGTCCCAGCCCACCACAGCCCGTCCAAGCCCACCACAGACCGTCCCCGCCCACCACAGACCGTCCCCGCCCACCACAGACCGTCCCCGCTCACCACAGCCCACCACAGCCCGTCCCAGCCCACCACAGCCCGTCCCAGCCCACCACAGCCCGTCCCAGACCACCACAGCCCGTCCCAGACCACCACAGCCCGTTCCAGACAACCACAGCCCGTCCCCGCCCACCACAGCCCGTCCCCGCCCATCCCAGCACACCACAGCCCGTCCCAGCACACCACAGCCCGTCCCAGCTCACCACATCCCGTCCCGGCCCACCACAGCGCGTCCCAGCTCACCACAGCCCATCCCAGCCCACCACATCCGGTCCCAGCCCATCCCAGCCCACCATAGCCCGTTCCACACCACCAGAGCCCGTCCCAGCCCGTCCCAGACCACCACGTCCCACCACAGCTCACCACGGCCCGTCCCAGCCCACCACGGCCCGCCACAGCGAGCCACGGCCCAGCACAGCCTGTCCCAGCCCACCATGACCTGTCCCAGCCCACCACGGCCCACCACAGCCCACCCCCTCCCATCCCGGCCCAAAACGGCCCACCACAGCCCACCACAGCCCATCCAGCCGACCACAGACCGTCCCAGCCCACCACAGCCCATCCCCGCCCACCACAGCCCATCCGCGCCCACCACGGCCCACCACGGACCGTCCCAGGCCACCACGACCCGTCTCAAGCTCACCAGAACCTACCACAGCCCACCACAGCCCGTCCCTGCCAACCACGGCCCACCATAGCCCACCACAGCCCGCCCCAGCCCACCACGGCCCACCACAGCTCACCACGGCCCACCACAGCTCACCACGGCCCACCACGGACCGTCCCAGCCCACCACGACCCGGCCCAGCCCACCACGGCCCAGCACAGTTTACCACGGCCCATCCCGGCCCACCACAGCTCATCCCAACGCACCACAGCCCACCACAGCCCGTCCCAGGCCACCACAGCCAGTCCCAGGCCACCACAGCCCGTCCAAGCCCGTCCCAACCCACCACAGCCCGTCCCAGCACACCACAGCCCATCCCAGCCCGTCCCAGCCAGTCCCAGCCGACCACAGCCCGTCCCAGCACACCACAGACCGTCCCAGTCCACCACAGCCCGTCCCCGCCCACCACAGCCCGTCCCCGCCCATCCCAGCACACCACAGCCCGTCCCAGCCCACCACATCCCGTCCCAGCCCACCACATCCCGTCCCAGCCTACCACAGCCCAGCCCAGCACACCACGGCTAGCCACGGCCCACCACGGCCCGCCAAAACCCATCCCAGCCTGCCACAGCCCACCACGGCCTGCCACAGCCTGTCCCAGCTCACCACAGCCCACCACAGCCCGTCCCAGCCCACCACAGCCTGTCCCAGCCCACCCCAGCCCATCACAGACCACTACAGCACACCACAGCCTACCGCAGACCACCAGAGCCCGTCCCAGCATGTCACAGCTCGTCCCAGCTCACCACAGCCCACCAGAGCCCACCAGAGCCCGTCTCAGCTCACCACAGCCTGTCCCAGCCCACCACGGCCCACCAAAGCCTGTCCTAGCCCGTCCCAGCCCACCACGGCACGTCCCCGCCCATCCCAGCACACCACAGCCCGTCCCAGCACACCACATCCCATCCCAGCTCACCACATCCCGTCCCAGCCCACCACAGCTCATCCCAGCTCACCACAGCCCATCCCAGCCCACCACATCCGGTCCCCGCCCACCACAGCCCACCATAGCCTGTTCCAGACCACCAGAGCCCATCCCAGCCCGTCCCAGACCACCACGTCCCACCACAGCCCACCACGGCCCGTCCCAGCCAACCACGGCCCGCCACAGCGAGCCACGGCCCAGCACAGCCTGTCCCAGCCCACCATGACCTGTCCGAGCCCACCACGGCCCACCACAGCCCACCCCCTCCCATCCCGGCCCAAAACGGCCCACCACAGCCCACCACGGCCAACCACAGCCCGTCCAGCCCACCACAGACCGTCCCAGCCCACCACAGCCCACCACAGCCCATCCCCGCCCACCACAGCCCATCCCCGCCCACCACGGCCCACCACAGCCCACCACGGCCCACCACGGACCGTCCCAGCCCACCACGACCCGTCTCAAGCTCACCAGAACCTACCACAGCCCACCACAGCCCGTCCCTGCCCACCACAGCCCACCATAGCCCACCACAGCCCGCCCCAGCCCACCACGGCCCACCACAGCTTACCACGGCCCACCACAGCTCACCACGGCCCACCACGGACCGTCCCAGCCCACCACGACCCGGCCCAGCCCACCACGGCCCAGCACAGTTTACCACGGCCCATCCCGGCCCACCACAGCTCATCCCAACGCACCACAGCCCACCACAGCCCGTCCCAGGCCACCACAGCCAGTCCCAGGTCACCACAGCCCGTCCAAGCCCGTCCCAGCCCACCACAGCCCGTCCCAGCACACCACAGCCCGTCCCCGCCCGTCCCAGCACATCACAGCCCGTCCCAGCACACCACAGCCCGTCCCAGCACACCACAGCCCGTCCCAGCACACCACAGCCCGTCCCAGCACACCACAGCTCATCCCAGCTCACCACATCCCGTCCCAGCCCACCACAGCTCATCCCAGCTCACCACAGCCCGTCCCACCCCACCACATCCGGTCCCAGCCCATCCCAGCCCACCACAGCCCGTTCCAGACCACCAGAGCCCGTCCCAGCCCGTCCCAGACCACCACGTCCCACAACAGCCCACCACGGCCCGTCCCAGCCCACCACGGCCCGCCACAGCGAGCCACGGCCCACCACAGCCTGTCCCAGACCACCATGACCACCACAGCCCACCACGGCCCACCACAGCCCACCCCCTCCCATCCCGGCCCAAATCGGCCCACCACAGCCCACCACGGCCCACCACAGCCCGTCCAGCCCACCACAGCCCGTCCCAGCCCACCACAGCCTACCACAGCCCGTCCCCGCCCACCACAGCCCACCACGGCCCACCACAGCCCACCACGGCCCACCACGGACCGTACCAGCCCACCACGACCCGTCTCAAGCTCACCAGAACCTACCACAGCCCACCATAGCCCGTCCCTGCCAACCACAGCCCACCATAGCCCACCACAGCCCGCCCCAGCCCGCCACAGCCCACCACGGCCCACCACGGCCCACCACGGACCGTCCCAGCCCACCACGACCCGTCCCAGCCCACCACGACCCGTCCCAGCCCACCACGACCCAGCACAGTTTACCACGACCCAGCCCAGCCCACCACAGCCCACCACAGCTCGTCCCAACCCACCACAGCCCACCACAGCCTGTCCCAGGCCACCACAGCCAGTCCCAGGCCACCACAGCCCGTCCAAGCCCGTCCCAGCTTGTCCCAGCCCACCACAGCCCGTCCCAGCCCACCACAGCCCGTCCCAGCCAGCCACAGCCCGTCCCAGCCCACCACAGCCCACTACAGCCCGTCCCAGCCCACCACAGCCCGCCCAAGCCTGTCCCAGCCTGCCCAAGCCCGTCCCAGCCCGTCCCCGCCAACCAAAGCCCGTCCCCGCCAACCAAAGCCCGTCCCAGCCCACCACAGACCGTCCCAGCCCACCACAGACCGTCCCAGCCTACCACGACGCGACCCAGGCCGTCCCAGCCCGTCACATCCCACACAGTACGTCCCAGGCCACCACAGCCCGTCCCAGCCCACCACAGCCCGTCCCAGCCTGTCTCAGCTCACCACAACCCACCACAGCCCGTCCCTGAGCACCACAGCCCGTCCCTGAGCACCACAGCCCACCACAGCCCACCACAGCCCGTCCCAGCTGGTCCCAGCCTAACAGCCCATTCCAGCCCACCACAGCCCACCACAGCACGTCCCAGCCCACCACAGCCTGTCCCCGCCCACCACACCTCGACCCATCCAGTCCCAGCTCGTCCCAGCCCGTCACAGACCACCAGAGCCCGTCCCAGCCCACCACAGCCCGTCCCAGCCTGTCCCAGCCCGTCTCAGCTAACCACAGCCCACCACAGCACGTCCCCACCCACCACAGCCCGATCCAGACCACCAGAGCCCGTCCCAGCCTGTCCCAGCCCTTCCCCGCTCACCACAGCCCGTCCCAGCACACCCAGCCCGTCCCAGCCCACCACAGCCCGTCCCAGCCCACCACAGCCCGTCCAAGGCGTCCCAGCCCGTCCCAGCCCACCACAGCCCGTCCCAGCCCACCACAGCCCGTCCCAGCCTGTCCCAGCCCACCACAGCCAGTCTCAAGCTCACCAGAACCCACCACAGCCCACCACGGCCCGTCCCAGCCCACCACGGTCCACCACAGCCCACCAGAGCCTGTCCCAGCCCACCACGGCCCATAACAACCCACCATGGCCCGTCCCGGCCCACCAGGGCCCGTCCCGGCCTACTACGGCTCGTCCCAGCCCACCACAGCCTGTCCCAGCCCACCACAGCCCGTCCCAGCCCACCACAGCTTGTCCAGCACACCACAGCCCGTCCCAGCCAGCCACAGCCCGCCACAGCCCACCACAGCCCATCCCAGCCCACCACAGCCCGTGCTAGCCCGGCCCAACATACCACAGCTTGCCCAGATCGTCCCAGCCCGTCCCAGACCACCACAGCCCATCCCAGCCCCTCCCAGCCCGTCTCAGCCCGTCTCAGCCCACCACAACCCACCACAGCCCACCACAGCCCGTCACAGCCCACCACAGCCCATCCCAGCACACCACAGCCCGTCCCAGCCCACCACAGCCCACCACAACCTGTCTCAGCTCACCACAGCCCACCACAGTCCGTCCCGGCCCACCACAGCGCGTCCCTGACCACAACAACACGTCCCAGCCCACCACAACCTGTCCCAGCCCGTCCCAGCCCGTCCCAGGCCACCGCAGCCTATCCCAGCTCACCAAAGCCTGTCCCAGCTCACCACAGCCCGTCCCAGCCAACCACAGCCCGTCCCAGCCCACCACAGCCCGTCCAAGCCCACCACAGACCGTCCCCGCCCACCACAGACCGTCCCCGCCCACCACAGACCGTCCCCGCTCACCACAGCCCACCACAGCCCGTCCCAGCCCACCACAGCCCGTCCCAGCCCACCACAGCCCGTCCCAGACCACCACAGCCCGTCCCAGACCACCACAGCCCGTTCCAGACAACCACAGCCCGTCCCCGCCCACCACAGCCCGTCCCCGCCCATCCCAGCACACCACAGCCCGTCCCAGCACACCACAGCCCGTCCCAGCTCACCACATCCCGTCCCGGCCCACCACAGCGCGTCCCAGCTCACCACAGCCCATCCCAGCCCACCACATCCGGTCCCAGCCCATCCCAGCCCACCATAGCCCGTTCCACACCACCAGAGCCCGTCCCAGCCCGTCCCAGACCACCACGTCCCACCACAGCTCACCACGGCCCGTCCCAGCCCACCACGGCCCGCCACAGCGAGCCACGGCCCAGCACAGCCTGTCCCAGCCCACCATGACCTGTCCCAGCCCACCACGGCCCACCACAGCCCACCCCCTCCCATCCCGGCCCAAAACGGCCCACCACAGCCCACCACAGCCCATCCAGCCGACCACAGACCGTCCCAGCCCACCACAGCCCATCCCCGCCCACCACAGCCCATCCGCGCCCACCACGGCCCACCATGGACCGTCCCAGGCCACCACGACCCGTCTCAAGCTCACCAGAACCTACCACAGCCCACCACAGCCCGTCCCTGCCAACCACGGCCCACCATAGCCCACCACAGCCCGCCCCAGCCCACCACGGCCCACCACAGCTCACCACGGCCCACCACAGCTCACCACGGCCCACCACGGACCGTCCCAGCCCACCACGACCCGGCCCAGCCCACCACGGCCCAGCACAGTTTACCACGGCCCATCCCGGCCCACCACAGCTCATCCCAACGCACCACAGCCCACCACAGCCCGTCCCAGGCCACCACAGCCAGTCCCAGGCCACCACAGCCCGTCCAAGCCCGTCCCAACCCACCACAGCCCGTCCCAGCACACCACAGCCCATCCCAGCCCGTCCCAGCCAGTCCCAGCCGACCACAGCCCGTCCCAGCACACCACAGACCGTCCCAGTCCACCACAGCCCGTCCCCGCCCACCACAGCCCGTCCCCGCCCATCCCAGCACACCACAGCCCGTCCCAGCCCACCACATCCCGTCCCAGCCCACCACATCCCGTCCCAGCCTACCACAGCCCAGCCCAGCACACCACGGCTAGCCACGGCCCACCACGGCCCGCCAAAACCCATCCCAGCCTGCCACAGCCCACCACGGCCTGCCACAGCCTGTCCCAGCTCACCACAGCCCACCACAGCCCGTCCCAGCCCACCACAGCCTGTCCCAGCCCACCCCAGCCCATCACAGACCACTACAGCACACCACAGCCTACCGCAGACCACCAGAGCCCGTCCCAGCATGTCACAGCTCGTCCCAGCTCACCACAGCCCACCAGAGCCCACCAGAGCCCGTCTCAGCTCACCACAGCCTGTCCCAGCCCACCACGGCCCACCAAAGCCTGTCCTAGCCCGTCCCAGCCCACCACGGCACGTCCCCGCCCATCCCAGCACACCACAGCCCGTCCCAGCACACCACATCCCATCCCAGCTCACCACATCCCGTCCCAGCCCACCACAGCTCATCCCAGCTCACCACAGCCCATCCCAGCCCACCACATCCGGTCCCCGCCCACCACAGCCCACCATAGCCTGTTCCAGACCACCAGAGCCCATCCCAGCCCGTCCCAGACCACCACGTCCCACCACAGCCCACCACGGCCCGTCCCAGCCAACCACGGCCCGCCACAGCGAGCCACGGCCCAGCACAGCCTGTCCCAGCCCACCATGACCTGTCCGAGCCCACCACGGCCCACCACAGCCCACCCCCTCCCATCCCGGCCCAAAACGGCCCACCACAGCCCACCACGGCCAACCACAGCCCGTCCAGCCCACCACAGACCGTCCCAGCCCACCACAGCCCACCACAGCCCATCCCCGCCCACCACAGCCCATCCCCGCCCACCACGGCCCACCACAGCCCACCACGGCCCACCACGGACCGTCCCAGCCCACCACGACCCGTCTCAAGCTCACCAGAACCTACCACAGCCCACCACAGCCCGTCCCTGCCCACCACAGCCCACCATAGCCCACCACAGCCCGCCCCAGCCCACCACGGCCCACCACAGCTTACCACGGCCCACCACAGCTCACCACGGCCCACCACGGACCGTCCCAGCCCACCACGACCCGGCCCAGCCCACCACGGCCCAGCACAGTTTACCACGGCCCATCCCGGCCCACCACAGCTCATCCCAACGCACCACAGCCCACCACAGCCCGTCCCAGGCCACCACAGCCAGTCCCAGGTCACCACAGCCCGTCCAAGCCCGTCCCAGCCCACCACAGCCCGTCCCAGCACACCACAGCCCGTCCCCGCCCGTCCCAGCACATCACAGCCCGTCCCAGCACACCACAGCCCGTCCCAGCACACCACAGCCCGTCCCAGCACACCACAGCCCGTCCCAGCACACCACAGCTCATCCCAGCTCACCACATCCCGTCCCAGCCCACCACAGCTCATCCCAGCTCACCACAGCCCGTCCCACCCCACCACATCCGGTCCCAGCCCATCCCAGCCCACCACAGCCCGTTCCAGACCACCAGAGCCCGTCCCAGCCCGTCCCAGACCACCACGTCCCACAACAGCCCACCACGGCCCGTCCCAGCCCACCACGGCCCGCCACAGCGAGCCACGGCCCACCACAGCCTGTCCCAGACCACCATGACCACCACAGCCCACCACGGCCCACCACAGCCCACCCCCTCCCATCCCGGCCCAAATCGGCCCACCACAGCCCACCACGGCCCACCACAGCCCGTCCAGCCCACCACAGCCCGTCCCAGCCCACCACAGCCTACCACAGCCCGTCCCCGCCCACCACAGCCCACCACGGCCCACCACAGCCCACCACGGCCCACCACGGACCGTACCAGCCCACCACGACCCGTCTCAAGCTCACCAGAACCTACCACAGCCCACCATAGCCCGTCCCTGCCAACCACAGCCCACCATAGCCCACCACAGCCCGCCCCAGCCCGCCACAGCCCACCACGGCCCACCACGGCCCACCACGGACCGTCCCAGCCCACCACGACCCGTCCCAGCCCACCACGACCCGTCCCAGCCCACCACGACCCAGCACAGTTTACCACGACCCAGCCCAGCCCACCACAGCCCACCACAGCTCGTCCCAACCCACCACAGCCCACCACAGCCTGTCCCAGGCCACCACAGCCAGTCCCAGGCCACCACAGCCCGTCCAAGCCCGTCCCAGCTTGTCCCAGCCCACCACAGCCCGTCCCAGCCCACCACAGCCCGTCCCAGCCAGCCACAGCCCGTCCCAGCCCACCACAGCCCACTACAGCCCGTCCCAGCCCACCACAGCCCGCCCAAGCCTGTCCCAGCCTGCCCAAGCCCGTCCCAGCCCGTCCCCGCCAACCAAAGCCCGTCCCCGCCAACCAAAGCCCGTCCCAGCCCACCACAGACCGTCCCAGCCCACCACAGACCGTCCCAGCCTACCACGACGCGACCCAGGCCGTCCCAGCCCGTCACATCCCACACAGTACGTCCCAGGCCACCACAGCCCGTCCCAGCCCACCACAGCCCGTCCCAGCCTGTCTCAGCTCACCACAACCCACCACAGCCCGTCCCTGAGCACCACAGCCCGTCCCTGAGCACCACAGCCCACCACAGCCCACCACAGCCCGTCCCAGCTGGTCCCAGCCTAACAGCCCATTCCAGCCCACCACAGCCCACCACAGCACGTCCCAGCCCACCACAGCCTGTCCCCGCCCACCACACCTCGACCCATCCAGTCCCAGCTCGTCCCAGCCCGTCACAGACCACCAGAGCCCGTCCCAGCCCACCACAGCCCGTCCCAGCCTGTCCCAGCCCGTCTCAGCTAACCACAGCCCACCACAGCACGTCCCCACCCACCACAGCCCGATCCAGACCACCAGAGCCCGTCCCAGCCTGTCCCAGCCCTTCCCCGCTCACCACAGCCCGTCCCAGCACACCCAGCCCGTCCCAGCCCACCACAGCCCGTCCCAGCCCACCACAGCCCGTCCAAGGCGTCCCAGCCCGTCCCAGCCCACCACAGCCCGTCCCAGCCCACCACAGCCCGTCCCAGCCTGTCCCAGCCCACCACAGCCAGTCTCAAGCTCACCAGAACCCACCACAGCCCACCACGGCCCGTCCCAGCCCACCACGGTCCACCACAGCCCACCAGAGCCTGTCCCAGCCCACCACGGCCCATAACAACCCACCATGGCCCGTCCCGGCCCACCAGGGCCCGTCCCGGCCTACTACGGCTCGTCCCAGCCCACCACAGCCTGTCCCAGCCCACCACAGCCCGTCCCAGCCCACCACAGCTTGTCCAGCACACCACAGCCCGTCCCAGCCAGCCACAGCCCGCCACAGCCCACCACAGCCCATCCCAGCCCACCACAGCCCGTGCTAGCCCGGCCCAACATACCACAGCTTGCCCAGATCGTCCCAGCCCGTCCCAGACCACCACAGCCCATCCCAGCCCCTCCCAGCCCGTCTCAGCCCGTCTCAGCCCACCACAACCCACCACAGCCCACCACAGCCCGTCACAGCCCACCACAGCCCATCCCAGCACACCACAGCCCGTCCCAGCCCACCACAGCCCACCACAACCTGTCTCAGCTCACCACAGCCCACCACAGTCCGTCCCGGCCCACCACAGCGCGTCCCTGACCACAACAACACGTCCCAGCCCACCACAACCTGTCCCAGCCCGTCCCAGCCCGTCCCAGGCCACCGCAGCCTATCCCAGCTCACCAAAGCCTGTCCCAGCTCACCACAGCCCGTCCCAGCCAACCACAGCCCGTCCCAGCCCACCACAGCCTGTCACAGCCCACCAGAGCCCACCACAGCCCACCACAGCCCGTACCAGCCCACCACAGCCCGTCCCAGCCAACCACAGCCCGTCCCAGCCAACCACAGCCCAACACAGCCCTCCACAGCACGTCGCGACCCACCACAGCCCACCATGGACCGCCATGGCCCACCACGGCCCGCTACGGCCCACCACGGCCCGCCACAATTCACAACGGCCCGCCAGACCCCACCACAGCCCGTCACAGGCCGTCCCAGACCGCCACAGACCATCTTGGCACGCCACAGCCCATCCAGGACCGCCACAGCCCGTCCCAGCCCACCACAGCCCACAACAGCCCGAGCCCGTCCCAGCAGACAACACCTTATCCCAGCCCACCACAGCCCGTCCCAGCCCGTCCCAGGCCACCACAGCCCGTCGCAGCTCACCAAAGCCCGTCCCAGCTCACCACAGCCCACCACAGCTCATCCCAGCCCATCACAGACGGTCCCAGCCAACCGCAGCCCGTCCCAGCCCACCACAGCACTCCACAGCACGTCCCAGCCCACCACGGCCCACCACAGCCCACCACTGCCCGTCCCTGCCCGCCACAGCCTACCCCAGCCTGCCACGGCCCACCGTGGCCCGCCACAGCCTACAACGGCCCGCCACGCCTTGCCAGAGCCCACCACGGCCCGTCACAGCCCGTCCCAGCCCACAACAGCCCACCACGGCCCATCCCGGCCAGTCACGGCCCACCACTGCTTGTCCCGGCCCGCCATGGCCCACCACAGCCCGCCACAACCCACCACAGGCCGTCACAGGCCGTCCCAGACAGCCACAGCCCGTCATGGCACGCCACAGCCCATCCAAGACCGCCACAGCCCGTCCCAGCCCACCACAGCCCGTCCCAGCCCACAACAGCCCTCCACAGCCCTCCACAGCCCATCACGGCCCACCACGGCCCGCCATAGCCCACCACGGCCCACCACACCCGCCACGGCCCACCGCAGCCCACCGCAGCCCACCACAGCCCGCCACGGCCCACCACGGCTTGGCCCGGCCCACCACGGCCTACCACGGCCCAACACGCCCCACCAGAGCCCACCACGGCCTGTCACAGCCCGTCCCAGCCCGCCACAGCCCGTCCCAGCCCACCACAGCCTGCCACAGCCCTCCACAGCACATCCCAGCCCACCACGGTCCACCACTGCCCGTCCATGCCCACCACAGACCACCCTGACCCGCCACAGCCTAGCACAGCCCGCCACGCCTTGCCAGAGCCCACCACGGCCCGTCAATGCCCGTCCCAGCTCGCCACAGCCCACCACAGCCCGTCCCAGCCCACCACAGCTTGTCCCAGCCCACTACAGCCCTCCACAGCCCACCACAGCCCGTCCCAGCCCACCACAGCCCTCCACAGCCCTCCACAGCACGTCCCAGCCCACCACAGCCCGTCACAGCCCACCACAGCACACCACAGTTCACCGCAGCCCTCCACAGCACGTCCCAGCCCACCACGGCCCACCACAGCCCGCCACGGCCCGACACAGCCCACCCCAGCCCGCCAAGGCCCACCCTGGCCCGCCACGGCCCGCCATGCCTTGCCAGAGCCCACCACGGCCCGCCACAACCCAACACAGCCCACCACAGCTTGACACAGCCCACCACAACCCATCCCAGCCCACCACAGCTTGTCCCAGCTCACTACAGCCCGCCACAGCCCGTCCCAGCCCACCACAGCCCGTCCCAGCCCGTCCCTGTCCACCACAGCCCACCACAGCCCGACCCAGCCCACCACAGCCCATCACAGCCCTCCACAGCACGTCCCAGCCCATCCCAGCCAACCACAGCCCGTCCCTGTGCGCCACGGCCCACCACGGCCCACCACAGCCCACCCAGGCCCGCCACGGCCCACCATGGCCCACCACAGCCTGTCCCAGCCCACCACGGCCTGTCCCAGCCCACCACAGCGCACCACAGCCCACCACGGCCCACCACAGCCCACCACAGTCCGTCCCAGCCCACCACAGCCCATCCCAGCCCACCACAGCCCATCCCAGCCCACCACACCTTGTCCCAGCTCACTACAGCCCACCACAGCACATCCCAGCCCACCACGGTCCACCACTGCCCGTCCATGCCCACCACAGACCACCCTGACCCGCCACAGCCTAGCACAGCCCGCCACGCCTTGCCAGAGCCCACCACGGCCCGTCAATGCCCGTCCCAGCTCGCCACAGCCCACCACAGCCCGTCCCAGCCCACCACAGCTTGTCCCAGCCCACTACAGCCCTCCACAGCCCACCACAGCCCGTCCCAGCCCACCACAGCCCTCCACAGCCCTCCACAGCACGTCCCAGCCCACCACAGCCCGTCACAGCCCACCACAGCACACCACAGTTCACCGCAGCCCTCCACAGCCCGTCCCAGCCCACCACGGCCCACCACAGCCCGCCACGGCCCGACACAGCCCACCCCAGCCCGCCAAGGCCCACCCTGGCCCGCCACGGCCCGCCACGCCTTGCCAGAGCCCACCACGGCCCGCCACAACCCAACACAGCCCACCACAGCTTGACACAGCCCACCACAACCCATCCCAGCCCACCACAGCTTGTCCCAGCTCACTACAGCCCGCCACAGCCCGTCCCAGCCCACCACAGCCCGTCCCAGCCCGTCCCTGTCCACCACAGCCCACCACAGCCCGACCCAGCCCACCACAGCCCATCACAGCCCTCCACAGCACGTCCCAGCCCATCCCAGCCAACCACAGCCCGTCCCTGTGCGCCACGGCCCACCACGGCCCACCACAGCCCACCCAGGCCCGCCACGGCCCACCATGGCCCACCACAGCCTGTCCCAGCCCACCACGGCCTGTCCCAGCCCACCACAGCGCACCACAGCCCACCACGGCCCACCACAGCCCACCACAGTCCGTCCCAGCCCACCACAGCCCATCCCAGCCCACCACAGCCCATCCCAGCCCACCACACCTTGTCCCAGCTCACTACAGCCCACCACAGCCCGTCCCAGCCCAACACGGTCCACCACTGCCCGCCACGGCCCACCACGGCCCACCACGGCCCACCACGGCCCGCCACAGCCCGCCACGGCCCTCCACGGCCCACCACAGCCCGTCCCGGCCTGCCACGGCCCGCCACAACCCACCAGAGCCTGTCACAGGCCGTCCCAGACCGCCACAGCCCGTCTTGGCACGCCACAGCCCATCCAAGACCGCCACAGCCCGCCCCAGCCAACCACGGCCCGTCCCATCCCAGCCCAGCCCGTTCCCGCCCACCACAGCCCGTCCCCGCCCGTCCCCGCTGACCACAACTTGTCCCAGTCCACCACAGCCCGTCCCCGCCCACCACAGCACGTCCCAGCCCATCCCAATCCGTCCCAGCCCGTCCCAGCCCACCACAGCCCACCACAGCCCACCACAGCCCAACCCAGCACACCACAGCCCGTCCCAGCCTGTCACAGCCCACCACAGCCCACCACAGCCTACCACAGCCCACCACAGCCAGCCACGGCACGCCACGGCCCACCACTGCCCACCACGGCCTGCCACAGCCCGTCCCAGCCCGCCACAGCCCACCACAGCCCGCCACAGCCAGACCCAGCCCACCACAGCCCGTACCAGCCCACCACAGCCCTCAACAGCCCTCCACAGCATTCCACAGCCCACCACGGCCCACCACGGCCCACCACAGCCCTCCACAGTCCTCCACAGCCCGCCCCAGACCACCACGGCCCACCACAGCCTGCCAAGGCCCACCACAGCCCACCACAGCCCACCACAGCCCACCACTGCCTGTCCTGGCCCGCCACGGCCCACCACGGCTAGCCACGGCACACCACGGCCCGCCACAACCCACCACGGCCCACCACAACCCACCACGGCCCGTCACAGCCCATCCCAGCACACCACAGCCCGTCTTGGCACGCCACAGCCCATCCAAGACCGCCACAGCCCGTCCCAGCCCACCACAGCCCATCCCAGCCTACCACAGCCCGTCCCAGCCCATCCCAGCCCACTGCAGCCCACCATAGCCCGTCCCAGCCCACCACAGCCCGTCCCAGCCCACCACAGCCCGTCCCAGCCCACCACAGCCCACCACGGCCCGCCAAGGCCCACCACAGGGCGCCACGGCCCACCACAGCCCACCACGGCCCACCACAGCCCACCACTGCCCGTCCCTGCCTGCCACGGCCCGCCACAGCCCACCCCGGTTCGCCACGGCCCACCATGGCCCACCACAGCCTGCCTGAGCCCACCACGGCCCATCCCAGGCCACCACAGCCCACCACAGCCCACAACAGCCCGTCCCAGCCCACCACACCTTATCCCAGCCCACGACAGCCCATCCCAGCCCTCCACAGCCCACCACGGCCCGCCACGTCCCACTACGGCCCACCACGGCCAGCCACGGCCCATTACAGCCCGCCACGGGCCGTCGCGGCACGCCACGGCCCACCACTGCCCACCACGGCCCGCCACAGCACGTCCCAGCCTGCCACAGCTCGACATAGCCCACCACAGCGCGTCCCAGCCCGCCACAGCTCGTCCCAGCCCACCACAGCCCACCACAGCTAGTCCCAGCCTACCACAGACCTCCACAGACCTCCACAGCCCAGCACAGCCCACCACAGCCAACCATGGCCTGCCAAGGCCCACCAAAGCCCACCACGGCCCACCACAGCCCACCACAGCCCGTCCCAGCCCACCACAGCCCACCACAGCCCATCGCAGCCCACCACAGCTCACCACAGCTTCTCCGAGCCCACCACAGCCCGTCCCCGCCCACCACAGCCCGTCCCAGCCCGTCCCAGCCCGTCCCAGCCCGTCCCAGCCCACCACAGCCCACCACAGCCCACCACAGCCCATCCCAGCCCACCACAGCCCACCACAGACCGTCCCAGCCCACCACAACTTATCCCATCCCACAAAAGCCCGTCACATCCCGTCCAAGCCCACTCCGGCCCACCACGGCCCACCACACCCCGCCAGACCCCACCACGGCCCACCACAGCCCACCACAGCCCGTCCCAGCCCACCACAGCCCACCAGAGCCCTCCACAGCACGTCCCAGCCCACCACGGTCCACCACAGCCCGCCACGGACCACCACAGCCTGCCACGGCCCACCACACCCAACCACTGCCCGTCCCTGCCCACCACAGCCCACCACAGCCCTCCACAACACGTCCCAGCCCACCACAGCACGTCCAAGCCCACCACAGCCCACCACAGTCCTCTACAGCACATCCCAGCCCACCAAATCACGTCCCAGCCCACCACAGCCCGTCCCAGCCCACTACAGCCTGTCCAAGCCCACCACGGCCCGTCCAAGCCCACCACGGCCCGTCCCAGCCCACCACGGCCCGTCCCAGCCCACCACAGCCCGTCCCAGCCCACCACGGCCCGTCCCAGCCCGTCCCAGCCCACCACAGCCCTCCACAACACGTCCCAGCCCACCACAGCACGTCCAAGCCCACCACAGCCCACCACAGTCCTCCACAGCACATCCCAGCCCACCAAATCACGTCCCAGCCCACCACAGCCCGTCCCAGCCCACTACAGCCTGTCCAAGCCCACCACGGCCCGTCCAAGCCCACCACGGCCCGTCCCAGCCCACCACGGCCCGTCCCAGCCCACCACAGCCCGTCCCAGCCCACCACGGCCCGTCCCAGCCCGTCCCAGCCCACCACAGCCCGTCCCAGCCCACCACAGCCCACAACAGCCCGTCCCAGCCCACCACAGCCCACAACAGCCCGTCCCAGCCCACCACAGCCCGTCCCAGCCCACCACAGCCCGTTACAGCTTACCACAGCCCGTCCCAGCTCACCACAGCCCGTTCCAGCCCACCACAGCCCACCACAGCCCGCCACAGCCCACCACAGCCCATCCCCGCCCACCAGAGCCCGTCCCCGCCCACCACAGCCCGTCCCCGCCCGTCCCCGTCGACCACAGCCCGTCCCAGTCCACCACAGCTCATCCCAGCCCGTCCCAGCCCATCCCA
Source organism: Falco cherrug (assembly GCF_023634085.1). Classification (NCBI taxonomy): domain Eukaryota; kingdom Metazoa; phylum Chordata; class Aves; order Falconiformes; family Falconidae; genus Falco; species Falco cherrug. The sequence goes on from NW_026599323.1 coordinate 210,541, forward strand.
GCCCACCACAGCCCGTTCCAGACCACCAGAGTCCGTCCCAGACCATCACAGCCCGTCTCAAACTCTCCAGAACCCACCACAGCCCACCACAGCGCGTCCAAGCCCACCACGGCCCACCACAGCCCGTTCCAGACCACCAGAGTCCGTCCCAGACCATCACAGCCCGTCTCAAGCTCTCCAGAACCCACCACAGCCCACCACAGCGCGTCCAAGCCCACCACGGCCCACCACAGCCCACCACGGCCCGTCCCAGCCCACCACGGCCCACCACAGCCCACCACGGCACACCAAGGCCCGTCCCAGAACACCACGGCCAACCCCATCCCATCCCGGCCCAAAACGACCCACCACGGCCCACCACAGTTCACCACGGACCATCCCAGCCCATCACAGCCCGTCCCAGCCCACCACAGCCCGTCCCAGCCCACCACAGCCCGTCCCAGCCCACCACAGCCCAGCACAACCCTCCAAAGCACGTCCCAGTCCAGCACGGTCCACCACAGCCCACCACACCCGCCACGGCCCACCACACCCGCCACGGCCCACCACAGCCCGCCACGGCCCACCACGGCTTGGCCCGGCCCACCACGGCCTACCATGGCCCAACACGCCCCACCAGAGCCCACCACGGCCTGTCACAGCCCGTCCCAGCCCGCCACAGCCCGTCCCAGCCCACCACAGCCTGCCACAGCCCACCAAAGCCCACCACAACACGTCCCGGCCCACCACAGCTTGTCCCAGCCCACTACAGCCCTCCAAAGCCTGTCCCAGCCCACCACAGCCCACCACAGCCCGTACCAGCCAAACACAGCTCGTCCCAGCCCACCACAGCCCGTCTCAGCCGGCCACAGCCCACTACAAACCACCACAGCCCAAAACGGCCCGCCACAGCCCGTCCCACACCACCACGGCCCACCACAGCCCGCCACGGCGCACCACGGCCCACCACGGCCCACCACAGCTCACCACTGCCCGACCCAGCCCGCCACAGCCCACCACAGCCTGTCCCTGCCCGCCACGGCCCACCACGGCCCACCACAGCCCACCCAGGCCCGCCACGGCCCACCATGGCCCACCACAGCCTGTCCCAGCCCACCACAGCCCACAACAGCCCGTCCCAGCCCACCACAGCCCACCACAGTCCATCCCAGCCCACCACAGCCCACCACAGCCCACCACAGACCACCACAGACCACCACTGCCCGTCCCAGCCTGCCACGGCCCACCACAGCCCGCCACGGCTCGCCATGGCCCACCACGGTACGCCACCGCCCACCACGGCCCACCACGGCCCAACACAGCCCGCCACGGCCCACCACAGCCCGTCCCAGCCCACCACAGCCCACCAAAGGACTGTCACAGCCCACTACAGGCCACCGCAGCCCTCCACAGCCCGTCCCAGCCCACCACGGCCCACCACGGTCCACCACGGCCCGCCACGGCCCACCACAACTCACCACTGCCCGGCCCAGCCTGCCACGGCACACCAGGGCCCGCCATGGCCCACCACGGCCTGCCACAGGCAGTCCCAGACCGCCACAGCCCGTCTTGGCACGCCACAGCCCATCCAAGACCGCCACAGCCCGTCCCAGCCCACCATCGCCCACCACAGCCTGTGCCAGCCCATCACAGACCGTCCCAGCCCACCACAGCCCAGCCCAGCCCACCACAGCTTGTCCCATCCCACCACAGACTGTCCCAGCCCACCACAGCTTATCCCATCCCACCACAGCCCGTCCCAGCCCATCCAAGCCCACTCCGGCCCACCACGGCCCACCACGCCCCGCCGGACCCCACCACGGCCCACCACAGCCCGCCACAGCCCACCACAGCCCGTCCCAGCCCACCAGAGCCCTCCACAGCACGTCCCAGCCCACCACGGCCCACGACAGCCCACCACGGACCACCACAGCCCGCCACGGCCCACCACACCCCACCACTGCCCGTCCCTGCCCACCACAGCCCACCACAGCCCTCCACAGCACGTCCCAGCCCACCACAGCACATCCCAGCCCACCACAACCCATCCCAGCCCACCACAGCATGTCCCAGCCCACCACAGCCCTCCACAACACGTCCCAGCCCACTACAGCCATCCACAGCTCGTCCCAGCCCTCCACAGCCCGTCCCAGCCCACCACAGCCCATCCCAGCACACCACAGCCCACCACAACCCTCAAAAGCACGTCCCAGCCCACCACGGTCCACCACAGCCCGCCACGGCCCACCACAGCCCACCACGGCCCACCACGGCCCTTCCCGACACGCCACGGCCCACCACGGCCCACCACTGCTTGTCCCGGCCCGCCACGGCCCACCACGGCCCGCCACAACCCACCACAGCCCGTCACAGGCCGTCCCAGACAGCCACAGCCCGTCTTGGCACGCCACAACCCATCCAAGACCGCCACAGCCCGTCACAGCCCACCACAGCCCGTCCCAGCCCACCACGGCCCGTGCCAGCCCACCACAGCCCGTCCCAGCCCACCACAGCCCGTCCCAGCCCACCACAGCCCACAACAGCCCGTCCCAGCCCACCACAGCCCACAACAGCCCGTCCCAGCCCACCACAGCCCGTCCCAGCCCACCACAGCCCGTTACAGCTTACCACAGCCCGTCCCAGCTCACCACAGCCCGTTCCAGCCCACCACAGCCCACCACAGCCCGCCACAGCCCACCACAGCCCATCCCCGCCCACCAGAGCCCGTCCCCGCCCACCACAGCCCGTCCCCGCCCGTCCCCGTCGACCACAGCCCGTCCCAGTCCACCACAGCTCATCCCAGCCCGTCCCAGCCCATCCCAGCCCACCACAGCCCGTTCCAGACCACCAGAGTCCGTCCCAGACCATCACAGCCCGTCTCAAACTCTCCAGAACCCACCACAGCCCACCACAGCGCGTCCAAGCCCACCACGGCCCACCACAGCCCGTTCCAGACCACCAGAGTCCGTCCCAGACCATCACAGCCCGTCTCAAGCTCTCCAGAACCCACCACAGCCCACCACAGCGCGTCCAAGCCCACCACGGCCCACCACAGCCCACCACGGCCCGTCCCAGCCCACCACGGCCCACCACAGCCCACCACGGCACACCAAGGCCCGTCCCAGAACACCACGGCCAACCCCATCCCATCCCGGCCCAAAACGACCCACCACGGCCCACCACAGTTCACCACGGACCATCCCAGCCCATCACAGCACGTCCCAGCCCACCACAGCCCGTCCCAGCCCACCACAGCCCGTCCCAGCCCACCACAGCCCAGCACAACCCTCCAAAGCACGTCCCAGTCCAGCACGGTCCACCACAGCCCACCACACCCGCCACGGCCCACCACGGCTTGGCCCGGCCCACCACGGCCTACCATGGCCCAACACGCCCCACCAGAGCCCACCACGGCCTGTCACAGCCCGTCCCAGCCCGCCACAGCCCGTCCCAGCCCACCACAGCCTGCCACAGCCCACCAAAGCCCACCACAACACGTCCCGGCCCACCACAGCTTGTCCCAGCCCACTACAGCCCTCCACAGCCCGTCCCAGCCCACCACAGCCCACCACAGCCCGTACCAGCCAAACACAGCTCGTCCCAGCCCACCACAGCCCGTCTCAGCCCGCCACAGCCCACTACAAACCACCACAGCCCAAAACGGCCCGCCACAGCCCGTCCCACACCACCACGGCCCACCACAGCCCGCCACGGCGCACCACGGCCCACCACGGCCCACCACAGCTCACCACTGCCCGACCCAGCCCGCCACAGCCCACCACAGCCTGTCCCTGCCCGCCACGGCCCACCACGGCCCACCACAGCCCACCCAGGCCCGCCACGGCCCACCATGGCCCACCACAGCCTGTCCCAGCCCTCCACAGCCCACCACAGCCCACCACAGCCCGTCCCAGCCCACCACAGCCCACCACAGTCCATCCCAGCCCACCACAGCCCACCACAGACCACCACAGACCACCACAGACCACCACTGCCCGTCCCAGCCTGCCACGGCCCACCACGGCCCGCCATGGCCCACCACGGTACGCCAGCGCCCACCACGGCCCACCACGGCCCACCACGGCCCACCACTGCTTGTCCCGGCCCGCCACGGCCCACCACGGCCCGCCACAACCCACCACAGCCCGTCACAGGCCGTCCCAGACAGCCACAGCCCGTCTTGGCACGCCACAACCCATCCAAGACCGCCACAGCCCGTCCCAGCCCACCACAGCCCTCCACAGCCCTCCACAGCCCACCACAGGCCACCACGGCCCACCACGGCCCACCACGCCCCGCCACGCCCCGCCACACCCCACCACGGCCCACCACAGCCCGCCACAGCCCACCACAGCCCTCCACAGCACGTCCCAGCCCACCACACACCGTCCCAGCCCACCACAGCACGTCCCAGCCAACCACAGCCCGTCCCAGCCAACCACAGACCACCACAGCCCACCACAGCCCACCCCGGCCCACCACAGCCCACCACAGCCCTCCACAACACGTCCCAGCCCACTACAGCCATCCACAGCTCGTCCCAGCCCTCCACAGCCCGTCCCAGCCCACCACAGCCCATCCCAGCACACCACAGCCCACCACAACCCTCCAAAGCACGTCCCAGCCCACCACGGCCCACCACAGCCCACCACAGCCCTCCACAACATGTCCCAGCCCACTACAGCCATCCACAGCTCGTCCCAGCCCTCCACAGCCCGTCCCAGCCCACCACAGCCCATCCCAGCAAACCACAGCCCACCACAACCCTCCAAAGCACGTCCCAGCCCACCACGGTCCACCACAGCCCACCACGGCCCACCACAATCCCACCACGGCCCACCACGGCCCATCCCGGCCAGTCACGGCCCACCACTGCTTGTCCCGGCCCTCCACGGCCCACCACGGCCCGCCACAACCCACCACAGGCCGTCCCAGACAGCCACAGCCCGTCATGGCACGCCACAGCCCATCCAAGACCGCCACAGCCCGTCCCAGCCCTCCACAGCCCGTCCCAGCCCACAACAGCCCTCCACAGCCCTCCACAGCCCATCACGGCCCACCACGGCCCGCCATAGCCCACCACGGCCCACCACACCCGCCACGGCCCACCGCAGCCCACCGCAACCCACCACAGCCCGCCACGGCCCACCACGGCTTGGCCTGGCCCACCACGGCCTACCACGGCCCAACACGCCCCACCAGAGCCCACCATGGCCTGTCACAGCCCGTCCCAGCCCGCCACAGCCCGTCCCAGCCCACCACAGCCTGCCACAGCCCTCCACAGCACATCCCAGCCCACCACGGTCCACCACTGCCCGTCCATGCCCACCACAGACCACCCTGACCCGCCACAGCCTAGCACAGCCCGCCACGCCTTGCCAGAGCCCACCACGGCCCGTCAATGCCCGTCCCAGCTCGCCACAGCCCACCACAGCCCATCCCAGCCCACCACATCTTGTCCCAGCCCACTACAGCCCTCCACAGCCCACCACAGCCCGTCCCAGCCCACCACAGCCCTCCACAGCCCTCCACAACACGTCCCAGCCCACCACAGCCCGTCACAGCCCACCACAGCACACCACAGTTCACCGCAGCCCTCCACAGCCCGTCCCAGCCCACCACGGCCCACCACAGCCCGCCACGGCCCGACACAGCCCACCCCAGCCCGCCAAGGCCCACCCTGGCCCGCCACGGCCCGCCACGCCTTGCCAGAGCCCACCACGGCCCGCCACAACCCAACACAGCCCACCACAGCTTGACACAGCCCACCACAACCCATCCCAGCCCACCACAGCTTGTCCCAGCTCACTACAGCCCTCCACAGCCCGTCCCAGCCCACCACAGCCCGTCCCAGCCCGTCCCTGTCCACCACAGCCCACCACAGCCCGACCCAGCCCACCACAGCCCATCACAGCCCTCCACAGCACGTCCCAGCCCATCCCAGCCAACCACAGCCCGTCCCTGTGCGCCACGGCCCACCATGGCCCACCACAGCCCACCCAGGCCCGCCACGGCCCACCATGGCCCACCACAGCCTGTCCCAGCCCACCACGGCCTGTCCCAGCCCACCACAGTGCACCACAGCCCACCACGGGCCACCACAGCCCACCACAGTCCGTCCCAGCCCACCACAGCCCATCCCAGCCCACCACAGCCCATCCCAGCCCACCACACCTTGTCCCAGCTCACTACAGCCCACCACAGCCCGTCCCAGCCCACCACGGTCCACCACTGCCCGCCACGGCCCACCACGGCCCACCACGGCCCACCACGGCCCACCACGGCCCGCCACAGCCCGCCACGGCCCTCCACGGCCCACCACAGCCCGTCCCGGCCTGCCACGGCCCGCCACAACCCACCAGAGCCTGTCACAGGCCGTCCCAGACCGCCACAGCCCGTCTTGGCACGCCACAGCCCATCCAAGACCGCCACAGCCCGCCCCAGCCAACCACGGCCCGTCCCATCCCAGCCCAGCCCGTTCCCGCCCACCACAGCCCGTCCCCGCCCGTCCCCGCTGACCACAACTTGTCCCAGTCCACCACAGCCCGTCCCCGCCCACCACAGCACGTCCCAGCCCATCCCAATCCGTCCCAGCCCGTCCCAGCCCACCACAGCCCACCACAGCCCACCACAGCCCAACCCAGCACACCACAGCCCGTCCCAGCCTGTCACAGCCCACCACAGCCCACCACAGCCTACCACAGCCCACCACAGCCAGCCACGGCACGCCACGGCCCACCACTGCCCACCACGGCCTGCCACAGCCCGTCCCAGCCCGCCACAGCCCACCACAGCCCGCCACAGCCAGACCCAGCCCACCACTGCCCGTCCCAGCCTGCCACGGCCCACCACGGCCCGCCATGGCCCACCACGGTACGCCAGCGCCCACCACGGCCCACCACGGCCCACCACGGCCCACCACTGCTTGTCCCGGCCCGCCACGGCCCACCACGGCCCGCCACAACCCACCACAGCCCGTCACAGGCCGTCCCAGACAGCCACAGCCCGTCTTGGCACGCCACAACCCATCCAAGACCGCCACAGCCCGTCCCAGCCCACCACAGCCCTCCACAGCCCTCCACAGCCCACCACAGGCCACCACGGCCCACCACGGCCCACCACGCCCCGCCACGCCCCGCCACACCCCACCACGGCCCACCACAGCCCGCCACAGCCCACCACAGCCCTCCACAGCACGTCCCAGCCCACCACACACCGTCCCAGCCCACCACAGCACGTCCCAGCCAACCACAGCCCGTCCCAGCCAACCACAGACCACCACAGCCCACCACAGCCCACCCCGGCCCACCACAGCCCACCACAGCCCTCCACAACACGTCCCAGCCCACTACAGCCATCCACAGCTCGTCCCAGCCCTCCACAGCCCGTCCCAGCCCACCACAGCCCATCCCAGCACACCACAGCCCACCACAACCCTCCAAAGCACGTCCCAGCCCACCACGGCCCACCACAGCCCACCACAGCCCTCCACAACATGTCCCAGCCCACTACAGCCATCCACAGCTCGTCCCAGCCCTCCACAGCCCGTCCCAGCCCACCACAGCCCATCCCAGCAAACCACAGCCCACCACAACCCTCCAAAGCACGTCCCAGCCCACCACGGTCCACCACAGCCCACCACGGCCCACCACAATCCCACCACGGCCCACCACGGCCCATCCCGGCCAGTCACGGCCCACCACTGCTTGTCCCGGCCCTCCACGGCCCACCACGGCCCGCCACAACCCACCACAGGCCGTCCCAGACAGCCACAGCCCGTCATGGCACGCCACAGCCCATCCAAGACCGCCACAGCCCGTCCCAGCCCTCCACAGCCCGTCCCAGCCCACAACAGCCCTCCACAGCCCTCCACAGCCCATCACGGCCCACCACGGCCCGCCATAGCCCACCACGGCCCACCACACCCGCCACGGCCCACCGCAGCCCACCGCAACCCACCACAGCCCGCCACGGCCCACCACGGCTTGGCCTGGCCCACCACGGCCTACCACGGCCCAACACGCCCCACCAGAGCCCACCATGGCCTGTCACAGCCCGTCCCAGCCCGCCACAGCCCGTCCCAGCCCACCACAGCCTGCCACAGCCCTCCACAGCACATCCCAGCCCACCACGGTCCACCACTGCCCGTCCATGCCCACCACAGACCACCCTGACCCGCCACAGCCTAGCACAGCCCGCCACGCCTTGCCAGAGCCCACCACGGCCCGTCAATGCCCGTCCCAGCTCGCCACAGCCCACCACAGCCCATCCCAGCCCACCACATCTTGTCCCAGCCCACTACAGCCCTCCACAGCCCACCACAGCCCGTCCCAGCCCACCACAGCCCTCCACAGCCCTCCACAACACGTCCCAGCCCACCACAGCCCGTCACAGCCCACCACAGCACACCACAGTTCACCGCAGCCCTCCACAGCCCGTCCCAGCCCACCACGGCCCACCACAGCCCGCCACGGCCCGACACAGCCCACCCCAGCCCGCCAAGGCCCACCCTGGCCCGCCACGGCCCGCCACGCCTTGCCAGAGCCCACCACGGCCCGCCACAACCCAACACAGCCCACCACAGCTTGACACAGCCCACCACAACCCATCCCAGCCCACCACAGCTTGTCCCAGCTCACTACAGCCCTCCACAGCCCGTCCCAGCCCACCACAGCCCGTCCCAGCCCGTCCCTGTCCACCACAGCCCACCACAGCCCGACCCAGCCCACCACAGCCCATCACAGCCCTCCACAGCACGTCCCAGCCCATCCCAGCCAACCACAGCCCGTCCCTGTGCGCCACGGCCCACCACGGCCCACCACAGCCCACCCAGGCCCGCCACGGCCCACCATGGCCCACCACAGCCTGTCCCAGCCCACCACGGCCTGTCCCAGCCCACCACAGTGCACCACAGCCCACCACGGCCCACCACAGCCCACCACAGTCCGTCCCAGCCCACCACAGCCCATCCCAGCCCACCACAGCCCATCCCAGCCCACCACACCTTGTCCCAGCTCACTACAGCCCACCACAGCCCGTCCCAGCCCACCACGGTCCACCACTGCCCGCCACGGCCCACCACGGCCCACCACGGCCCACCACGGCCCACCACGGCCCGCCACAGCCCGCCACGGCCCTCCACGGCCCACCACAGCCCGTCCCGGCCTGCCACGGCCCGCCACAACCCACCAGAGCCTGTCACAGGCCGTCCCAGACCGCCACAGCCCGTCTTGGCACGCCACAGCCCATCCAAGACCGCCACAGCCCGCCCCAGCCAACCACGGCCCGTCCCATCCCAGCCCAGCCCGTTCCCGCCCACCACAGCCCGTCCCCGCCCGTCCCCGCTGACCACAACTTGTCCCAGTCCACCACAGCCCGTCCCCGCCCACCACAGCACGTCCCAGCCCATCCCAATCCGTCCCAGCCCGTCCCAGCCCACCACAGCCCACCACAGCCCACCACAGCCCAACCCAGCACACCACAGCCCGTCCCAGCCTGTCACAGCCCACCACAGCCCACCACAGCCTACCACAGCCCACCACAGCCAGCCACGGCACGCCACGGCCCACCACTGCCCACCACGGCCTGCCACAGCCCGTCCCAGCCCGCCACAGCCCACCACAGCCCGCCACAGCCAGACCCAGCCCACCACTGCCCGTCCCAGCCTGCCACGGCCCACCACGGCCCGCCATGGCCCACCACGGTACGCCAGCGCCCACCACGGCCCACCACGGCCCACCACGGCCCACCACTGCTTGTCCCGGCCCGCCACGGCCCACCACGGCCCGCCACAACCCACCACAGCCCGTCACAGGCCGTCCCAGACAGCCACAGCCCGTCTTGGCACGCCACAACCCATCCAAGACCGCCACAGCCCGTCCCAGCCCACCACAGCCCTCCACAGCCCTCCACAGCCCACCACAGGCCACCACGGCCCACCACGGCCCACCACGCCCCGCCACGCCCCGCCACACCCCACCACGGCCCACCACAGCCCGCCACAGCCCACCACAGCCCTCCACAGCACGTCCCAGCCCACCACACACCGTCCCAGCCCACCACAGCACGTCCCAGCCAACCACAGCCCGTCCCAGCCAACCACAGACCACCACAGCCCACCACAGCCCACCCCGGCCCACCACAGCCCACCACAGCCCTCCACAACACGTCCCAGCCCACTACAGCCATCCACAGCTCGTCCCAGCCCTCCACAGCCCGTCCCAGCCCACCACAGCCCATCCCAGCACACCACAGCCCACCACAACCCTCCAAAGCACGTCCCAGCCCACCACGGCCCACCACAGCCCACCACAGCCCTCCACAACATGTCCCAGCCCACTACAGCCATCCACAGCTCGTCCCAGCCCTCCACAGCCCGTCCCAGCCCACCACAGCCCATCCCAGCAAACCACAGCCCACCACAACCCTCCAAAGCACGTCCCAGCCCACCACGGTCCACCACAGCCCACCACGGCCCACCACAATCCCACCACGGCCCACCACGGCCCATCCCGGCCAGTCACGGCCCACCACTGCTTGTCCCGGCCCTCCACGGCCCACCACGGCCCGCCACAACCCACCACAGGCCGTCCCAGACAGCCACAGCCCGTCATGGCACGCCACAGCCCATCCAAGACCGCCACAGCCCGTCCCAGCCCTCCACAGCCCGTCCCAGCCCACAACAGCCCTCCACAGCCCTCCACAGCCCATCACGGCCCACCACGGCCCGCCATAGCCCACCACGGCCCACCACACCCGCCACGGCCCACCGCAGCCCACCGCAACCCACCACAGCCCGCCACGGCCCACCACAGCCCGTCCCAGCCTGCCACGGCCCGCCACGGCCCGCCACAACCCACCAGAGCCTGTCACAGGCCGTCCCAGACCGCCACAGCCCGCCACAGCCCATCCAAGACCGCCACAGCCCGCCCCAGCCAGCCACGGCCCGTCCCAGCCCGTCCCAGCCCGTTCCCGCCCACCACAGCCCGTTCCCGCCCGTCCCCGCTGACCACAGCTTGTCCCAGTCCACCACAGCCCGTCCCCGCCCACCACAGCACATCCCAGCCCATCCCAATCCGTCCCAGCCCGTCCCAGCCCACCACAGCCCACCACAGCCCACCACAGCCCACCACAGCCCAACCCAGCACACCACAGCCCGTCCCAGCCTCTCACAGCCCACCACAGTCCACCACAGCCCACCACAGCCAGCCACGGCACGCCACGGCCCACCACTGCCCACCACGGCCTGCCACAGCCCGTCCCAGCCCGCCACAGCCCACCACAGCCCGCCACAGCCAGACCCAGCCCACCACAGCCCGTACCAGCCCACCACAGCCCTCAACAGCCCTCCACAGCATTCCACAGCCCACCACGGCCCACCACGGCCCACCACAGCCCTCCACAGTCCTCCACAGCCCTCCACAGCCCGCCCCAGACCACCACGGCCCACCACAGCCTGCCAAGGCCCACCACAGCCCACCACAGCCCACCACTGCCTGGCCCGGCCCGCCACGGCCCACCACGGCTAGCCACGGCACACCACGGCCCGCCACAACCCACCACGGCCCACCACAACCCACCACGGCCCGTCACAGCCCATCCCAGCACACCACAGCCCGTCTTGGCACGCCACAGCCCATCCAAGACCGCCACAGCCCGTCCCAGCCCACCACAGCCCATCCCAGCCTACCACAGCCCGTCCCAGCCCATCCCAGCCCACTGCAGCCCACCATAGCCCGTCCCAGCCCACCACAGCCCGTCCCAGCCCACCACAGCCCGTCCCAGCCCACCACAGCCCACCACGGCCCGCCAAGGCCCACCACAGGGCGCCACGGCCCACCACAGCCCACCACGGCCCACCACAGCCCACCACTGCCCGTCCCTGCCTGCCACGGCCCGCCACAGCCCACCCCGGTTCGCCACGGCCCACCATGGCCCACCACAGCCTGCCTGAGCCCACCACGGCCCGTCCCAGGCCACCACAGCCCACCACAGCCCACAACAGCCCGTCCCAGCCCACCACACCTTATCCCAGCCCACGACAGCCCATCACAGCCCTCCACAGCCCACCACGGCCCGCCACGTCCCACTACGGCCCAACACGGCCAGCCACGGCCCATTACAGCCCGCCACGGGCCGTCGCGGCACGCCACGGCCCACCACTGCCCACCACGGCCCGCCACAGCAAGTCCCAGCCTGCCACAGCTCGACATAGCCCACCACAGCGCGTCCCAGCCCGCCACAGCTCGTCCCAGCCCACCACAGCCCACCACAGCTAGTCCCAGCCTACCACAGACCTCCACAGACCTCCACAGCCCAGCACAGCCCACCACAGCCAACCATGGCCTGCCAAGGCCCACCACAGCCCACCACGGCCCACCACAGCCCACCACAGCCCGTCCCAGCCCACCACAGCCCACCACAGCCCATCGCAGCCCACCACAGCTCACCACAGCTTCTCCGAGCCCACCACAGCCCGTCCCCGCCCACCACAGCCCGTCCCAGCCCGTCCCAGCCCGTCCCAGCCCACCACAGCCCACCACAGCCCATCCCAGCCCACCACAGCCCACCACAGACCGTCCCAGCCCACCACAACTTATCCCATCCCACAAAAGCCCGTCACATCCCGTCCAAGCCCACTCCGGCCCACCACGGCCCACCACACCCCGCCAGACCCCACCACGGCCCACCACAGCCCACCACAGCCCGTCCCAGCCCACCACAGCCCACAAGAGCCCTCCACAGCACGTCCCAGCCCACCACATCCCACGACAGCCCGCCACGGACCACCACAGCCTGCCACGGCCCACCACACCCAACCACTGCCCGTCCCTGCCCACCACAGCCCACCACAGCCCTCCACAACACGTCCCAGCCCACCACAGCACGTCCAAGCCCACCACAGCCCACCACAGTCCTCCACAGCACATCCCAGCCCACCAAATCACGTCCCAGCCCACCACAGCCCGTCCCAGCCCACTACAGCCTGTCCAAGCCCACCACGGCCCGTCCAAGCCCACCACGGCCCGTCCCAGCCCACCACGGCCCGTCCCAGCCCACCACGGCCCGTGCCAGCCCACCACGGCCCGTCCCAGCCCGTCCCAGCCCACCACAGCCCGTCCCAGCCCACCACAGCCCACAACAGCCCGTCCCAGCCCACCACAGCCCACAACAGCCCGTCCCAGCCCACCACAGCCCGTCCCAGCCCACCACAGCCCGTTACAGCTTACCACAGCCCGTCCCAGCTCACCACAGCCCGTTCCAGCCCACCACAGCCCACCACAGCCCGCCACAGCCCACCACAGCCCATCCCCGCCCACCAGAGCCCGTCCCCGCCCACCACAGCCCGTCCCCGCCCGTCCCCGTCGACCACAGCCCGTCCCAGTCCACCACAGCTCATCCCAGCCCGTCCCAGCCCATCCCAGCCCACCACAGCCCGTTCCAGACCACCAGAGTCCGTCCCAGACCATCACAGCCCGTCTCAAACTCTCCAGAACCCACCACAGCCCACCACAGCGCGTCCAAGCCCACCACGGCCCACCACAGCCCGTTCCAGACCACCAGAGTCCGTCCCAGACCATCACAGCCCGTCTCAAGCTCTCCAGAACCCACCACAGCCCACCACAGCGCGTCCAAGCCCACCACAGCCCACCACAGCCCACCACAGCGCGTTCAAGCCCACCACGGCCCACCACAGCCCACCACGGCCCGTCCCAGCCCACCACGGCCCACCACAGCCCACCACGGCACACCAAGGCCCGTCCCAGAACACCACGGCCAACCCCATCCCATCCCGGCCCAAAACGACCCACCACGGCCCACCACAGTTCACCACGGACCGTCCCAGCCCATCACAGCACGTCCCAGCCCACCACAGCCCGTCCCAGCCCACCACAGCCCGTCCCAGTCCACCACAGCCCGTCCCAGCCCACCACAGCCCAGCACAACCCTCCAAAGCACGTCCCAGCCCAGCACGGTCCACCACAGCCCACCACACCCGCCACGGCCCACCACACCCGCCACGGCCCACCACAGCCCGCCACGGCCCACCACGGCTTGGCCCGGCCCACCACGGCCTACCACGGCCCAACACGCCCCACCAGAGCCCACCATGGCCTGTCACAGCCCGTCCCAGCCCGCCACAGCCCACCACAGCCCACCACAGCCTGCCACAGCCCACCAAAGCCCACCACAACACGTCCCGGCCCACCACAGCCCTCCACAGCCCGTCCCAGCCCACCACAGCCCACCACAGCCCGTACCAGCCAAACACAGCTCGTCCCAGCCCACCACTGCCCGTTCCTGCCCGCCACGGCTCACCACAGACCGCCACGGCCCACCACTGCCCGTCCATGCCCACCACAGACCACCCTGACCCGCCACAGCCTAGCACAGCCCGCCACGCCTTGCCAGACCCCAACACGGCCCGTCAATGCCCGTCCCAGCCCGCCACAGCCCACCACATCCGAAACAGCCCGCCACGGCCGGTCCCAGCCCACCACAGCTTGTCCCAGCCCACTACAGCCCGCCACAGCCCGCCACAGCCCACCACAGACCGAAACAGCCCACCACAGCCCGTCCCAGCCCACCACAGCCCACCACAGCCCTCCACAGCACGTCCCAGCCCACCACAGCACGTCACAGCCCACCACAGCCCACCACAGTTCACCGCAGCCCTCCACAGCACGTCCCAGCCCACCACGGCCCACCACAGCCCGCCACGGCCCGACACAGCCCACCCCAGCCCGCCAAGGCCCACCCTGGCCCGCCACGGCCCGCCACGCCTTGCCAGAGCCCACCACGGCCCGCCACAGCCCAACACAGCCCACCACAGCTTGACACAGCCCACCACAACCCATCCCAGCCCACCACAGCTTGTCCCAGCTCACTACAGCCCTCCACAGCCCGTCCCAGCCCACCACAGCCCGTCCCAGCCCACCACAGCCCACCACAGCCCATCCCAGCCCACTGCAGCCCGTCCCAGCCAGCCACAGCCCACCACAGCCCGTCCCAGCCCACAACAGCCCGCCCCAGCCCACCACAGCCCAACATAGCCCGTCCCGGCCCACCACAGCCTGTCCCTGACCACGACAGCCTGTTCCAGCCCACCACAACCCATCCCAGCCGACCACAACCCGTCCCAGCCGACCACAGTCCGTTCCAGCCCACCACAGCCCGTCCCAGCCCACCACAGCCCTTCCCAGCCCACCACAGCACGTCCCAGCCCACCACAGGCCATCACAGCCCACCACAGCCCACCACAACCCCCACAGCCCACCACGGCCCACCACAGCCCGTCCCAGTCCACCACAGCCCACCACAGGCCACCACAGCCCATGCCAGACCATCACAGATGGTCCCAGCCAACCACAGCCCGTCCCAGGCCACCACAGCCCGTCCCAGCACACCACAGCCCATCCCAGGCCACCACAGCCCGTCCCGGCCCACCACAGCCCACCACAGCCCACTACGGCCCACCACAGCCCACTACGGCCCACCACGGTTTGTCCCAGCCCACCACGGCCCATCCCATCCCACCACAACCCGTCCCGGCCCAACAGGGCCCACCATGGCCCACCACAGCCGTTCCCAGTCCGTCCCAGCCCACCACAGCCCACTACGGCCCACCACAGCCCACTACGGCCCACCACGGCCCGACCCAGCCCACCACGGCCCGTCCCAGCCCACCACGGCCCGTCCCAGCCCATCACGGCCCGTCCCAGCACACCACAGCCCGTCCCTGCCCACCACGGCCAACCACGGCACTTCCCAGCCCACCACAGCCCACCACAGCCCGTCTCAGCTCAACACAGCCCGTCCCGGCCCACCACGGCCCGTCCCGGCCCACCACGGCCCACCACAGCCCGTCCCAGCCCACCACAGCCCGTGCCTACCCACCACAGCCCGTCCCAGCCCACCACAGCCTGTCCCAGCTCACCACAACCCACCACAGCGCACCACAGCACACCACAGCCCGTCCCGGCCCACCACAGCCCACCACGGCCCACCACAGCCCACTACTGCCCACCACGGCCTGTCACAGCCCACCACGGCCTGTCCCAGCCCACCACAACCTGTCTCGGCTCAACACGGCCCACCATGGCCCACCACAGCCCTTCCCATTCCACCACAGCCCACCACAGTCCGTCCCAGCCCACCACGGCCCGTCCCAGCCCACCACGGCCCGACCCAGCCCACCACGGGCCGTCACAGCCCACCATGGCCCGTGCCAGCCCACCAGCGCCCATCCCAGACCATCCCAGCCCGTCCCAGCCCACCAGCGCCCGTCCCAGCCCACCAGCGCCCGTCCCAGCCCACCACAGCCCACCGCAGCCCACTACAAACCGTCCCAGCATGTCCCAACCCATCCCAGCACGTGCCAGCCTGTCCCAGCCCACCACATCCCATTCCAGACCACCAAAGCCCGTCCCTGCCCACCACAGCCCGTCCCAGCCCACCGCAGCCCGTCCCAGCCCACCGTAGCCTGTCCCAGATCACCGCAGCCCGTCCCAGCCGACCTCAGCTAGTCGCAGCCCGTCCCATCCCACCAGAGCCCACCACAGCCCGTCCCTTCCCACCACAGCCCACCACAGCCCGTCCCAGCACTACCCAGCTTACCACAGCCCACCACAGCCCGTCCCGGCCCCCCACAGCCCGTCCCATCCCAGCACACCACGGCCCAGCCCATCACGGCCCACCACGGCCCAGAACGGCCCACCACGGCTTGTCCCAGCCCACCACGGCGCACCACGGCCTGTCCCGGCCCACCACGGCCCGTCCCATCCCACCACAGCCCGCCATAGCCCACCACAGCCCGTCCCACCATGTCCCAGCCCACCACAGCCCGTCCCAGACCACCAGAGCCTGTCCCAGCCCACCACAGCCCGGCCCGGCCCACCACGGCCCGGCCCAGCACACCACGGCCCGGCCCAGCACACCACGGCCCATCCCGGCCCACCACGGCCTGTCCCGGCCCACCACGGCCAGTCCCAGCCAACCACGGCCAGTCCCGGCCCACCACGGCCCGTCCCAGACCATCCCAGCCCACCATAGCTCGTCCCAGCCCACCACAGCCCGTCCCGGCCCACCACAGCCCGTCTCTAGCTTACCACAACCCACCACAGTGTACCTCAGCCCGTCCCAGGTCACCACAGCCCACCACAGCCCGTCCCGACCCACCACAACACGTCCGGGCCCCCCACAGCCCGTCCCATCCCGGCACACCACGGCCCAGCCCATCACGGCCCACCACGGCCCAGAACGACCCACCATGGCCCGTCCCCGCCCACCACGGACCGTCCCCGCCCACCACGGCCCACCACGGCCCGTCCCGGCCCACCACGGCCCCTCCCGGACCCCCACGACCCGTCCCATCCCACCACAGCCCGCCATATCTCACCACAGCCCGTCCCAGCCCACCACAGCCCGTCCCAGACCACCAGAGCCTGTCCGGGCCCATCACAGCCCGTCCCGGCCCCCCACAGCCCGTCCCGGCCCACCACAGCCCATCCCAGCCCACCACAGCCCGTCCCAGCCCACCACAGCCCGCCCCAGCCCACCACAGCGCGTCCCGTCCCACCATAGCTTGTCCCAGCCCACCACAGCCCGTCCCAGACCACCACAGCCTGTCCCAGCCCACGACAGCCCGTCCCGGCCCCCCACAGCCCGTCCCATCCCAGCACACCACGGCCCAGCCCATCACGGCCCACCACAGCCCAGAACAACCCACCATGGCCCGTCCCCGCCCACCACGGCCCGTCCCCGCCCACCACGGCCCACCACGGCCCGTCCCAGCCCACCACGGCCCGTCACAGACCACCACGGCCCCTCCCAGCCCACCAGCGCCCGTCCCAGACCATCCCAGCCCACCACAGCCCGTCCCAGCCCACCACAACCCGTCCCAGCCCACCACAGCCCACCACAGCCAACTACAGACCGTCCCAGCACGTCCCAACCCATCCCAGCACGTGCCAGCCTGTCCCAGCCCACCACAGCCCATTCCGGACCACCAAAGCCCGTCCCCGCCCACCACAGCCCGTCCCCGCCCACCACAGCTTGTCCCAGCCCACACACGCCGTCCCAGCCCACCGCAGCACGTCCCAGCTTACCACAGCCCGTCCCAGCCCACCACAGCCCATCCCAGCCCGTCCCAGCCCACCACAGCCCGTCCCAGCCCACCACAGCCCGTCCCAGCCCACCACAGCCCGTCGCAGCTCACCACAGCCCGTCCCAGCCCACCACAGCCCGTCCAAGCCCACCACAGCCCGTCCCATGCCACCACAGCCCGTCCAAGCCCACCACAGCCCGTCCCAGCCCACCACAGCCCGTCCAAGCCCACCACAGCCCGTCCCAGCCCACCACAGGTTGTCCCAGCCCACCACAGGCCGTCCCAGCCCACCGCAGCCCGTCCCAGCTTACCACAGCCCGTCCCAGCCCACCACAGCCCGTCCCAGCACGTCCCAGCCCACCACAGCCCGTCCCAGCCCACTACAGCCCGTCCCAGCTTACCACAGCCCGTCCCAGCCCACCACAGCCCGTCCAAGCCCACCACAGCCCGTCCCAGTCCACCACAGCCCATCCTGGCCCACCACGGCGCACTACGGCCCAGCACAACCCGTCCCAGCCCACCACGGTCCGTCCCAGCCCACCACAGCCCGTCCCAGCTTACCACTGCCAACTACAGCCCACCACGGCCCACCACAGCCCGTTCCAGCCCACCACAGCCCGTCCCAGCCCACCACAGCCCACCACGGGCCGTCCCAGCCCACCACAGCCCGTCCCAGCCCCCCACAGCTTTTCCCAGATCGTCCCAGACCACCACAGCCCCTCACAGCCCGTCACAGCCCACCGCAGCCCACCACATCAAGTACCAGCCCGTCCCAGCCCACCACAGCCCACAACAGCCGGTTACAGCTTATCACAGCCCGTCCCAGCCCACCACAGCCCGTCTCCGCTCACCACAGCACGTCCCAGCCCGTGCCAGCCTACCACAGCCCGTCCTGGCCACCACAGCCCGTCCCAGCCCACCGCAGCCCGTCCCAGCCCACCGCAGCCCGTCCCAGCCAACCACAGCCTGTCGCAGCCCACAGCAGCCCACTACAGCCTGCAACGGCCCACCACGGCCCGCCACAGCCCACCACAGCCCGTCACAGCCCGTATCAGGCCACCACAGCCCATCCCAGCTCACCACAGCCCGTCCCAGGCCACCAAAGCCCGTCCCAGCCCACCAAAGCCCAGCACAGGCCACCACAGCCTACCAGAGCCCACCACGGCTCGTCACAGGTTGTCCCAGACTGCCACAGCCCGTCTCGGCCCGCCACAGCCCATCCAAGACCTCCACAGCCCGTCCCAGCCCACCACAGCTTATCCCAGTCCACCACAGCCCGTCCCAGCCCGTCCCAGCCAACCACAGCCTGTCCCAGCACACCACTGCCCACCAGAGCCCGTCCCAGCCCGACACAGCCCACCACGGGCCGTCCCGGCACGCCACGGCCCACCACAGCCCGTCCCAGGCGACCACTACCTTATCCCAGCCCACCACAGCCCGTCCTAGCCCGTCCCAGCCCACCACAGCCTGTCCCAGCCCACCACAGCCCGTCCCAGCCCACCAAAGCCCGTCCCAGCCCACCACAGCCCTTCCCAGCCCACCACAGCCCGTCCTAGCCCGTCGCAGCCCATCCCAGCCCACCACAGCCCGTCCCATCCGACCACAGCCCAGCCCAGCCCACCACAGCCCACCACAGCCCAGCCCAGCCCACCATGGCCCACCCCAGCCCACCACAGCCCTCCACGGCCCGTCACAGGTTGTCCGAGACCGCCACAGCCCATCTCGGCCTGCCACAGCCCTTGCAAGACCTCCAAGCCCGTCCCAGCCAACCACAGCCCACCACAGCCCACCACAGCCGGTCCCAGCCCACCACACCTTATCCCAGGCCACCACAGCCTGTCCCAGCCCACTACAGCCTGCCACGGCCCACCACAGACCGTCCCAACCCGCCACAGCCCACCACAGCCCGTCCAAGTCTACCACAGCCCGTCCCAGATAACACAGCCCGTCTTGGCCTGCCACGGCACACCACGGCCCACTACGGCCCCCCAGGCCCACCACTAGCCAGCCACGGCCCACCACGGCCCGCCAGAGCCCACCATGGCCCATCACAGGCCGTCCCAGACCGTCACGGCCCGTCTCGGCCCGCGACCGCCAGTCCCAGCCCGCCACAGCCCGTCCCGGCCCTCCACAGCCCGTCCCGGCCCGCTACAGCCCGTCTTGGCCCGCCACAGCCCAGCCCGGCCCGCCACAGCCCGTCCCAGACCGCCACAGCCCGTCTCGGCCCACCACAGCCCGTCCCGGCCCACCACAGACCGTCCCGGCCCACCACAGCCCGTCCCAGCACACCACAGCCCGTCCCAGCCCACCACACGTTATCCCAGCCCACCACAGACCGTCCCGGCCCACCACAGCCCGTCCCAGCACACCACAGCCCCTCCCAGCCCACCACACCTTATCCCAGCACACCACAGCCCCTCCCAGCTTGTCCCAGCTCACCAAAGCCCGTCCCAGCTCGCCACAGCCCGTCCCAGACCGCCACAGCCCGTCCCAGAACGCCACAGCCCGTCCCAGACCGCCACAGTCCGTCCCAGACCGCCACAGCCCGTCCCAGACCGCCACAGCCCGTCCCAGACCGCCACAGCCCACCATGGCCCGTTTCAGCCCACCACGGCCGACCACAGCTCGTCCCAGCTCACCACAACCCCTCCGAGACCGCCACAGCCCGTCCCAGACAGCCACAGCCCGTCCCAGACCGCCACAGCCCATCCCAGACCGCCACAGCCCGCCACAGCCCAGCCGAGCCTGCCACAGCTTATCCCAGCCCACCACAGCCCACCAAAGCCCACCACAGCCCACCAAAGCCCACCACAGCCCACCAATGCCCACCACAGCCCGTCCCAGCCCACCACAGCCCACCACAAAACGTCCCAGCCCACCAAACCTTATCCCAGCCCACCACGCCTTATCCCAGCCCACCACAGCTCGTCCTAGCTCATCAAAGCCCGTCCCCACCCACCACAGCCTGTCCCAGCCCACCACAGCCCGTCCCAGCCCACCACAGCCCGCCCCAGCCCACCACAGCCCGCCCCAGCCTACCACAGGCCGTCCCAGCCCACCACAGCCCGCCACGGCCCATCACACCCCGCCACGGCCCGGCCCGGCCCGGCCCGGCACCCCACGGCCCGGCCCGGCCCCCCACGGCCTGGCCCGGCCCACGACGGCCCATCCCGGCCCACCAGATCCAGACCCAGCCCGGCACAGCCCGTCCCGTCCCAGCCCGTCCCATCCCAGCCCACCACAGCCCGTCCCGTCCCGTCCCAGCCCACCACAGCCCGTCCCGTCCCTTCCCAGCACAGCCCGTCCCCGCCCACCACAGCCCATCCCAGCCCACCACAGCCCGTCCCAGCCCGTCCCAGACTACCAGAACCCATCCCAGCCCGTCACAGCCCACCACAGCCCATCTCAAGCTCACCAGAACCCACCACAGCCTGTCCCAGACCACCACGGCCCACCACAGCCCGTCCCAGCCCAGCACGGCCCACCACAGCCCAGCACGGCCCACCACAGCCCAGCACGGCCCACCACAACCCACCACAGCCCGTCGCAGCCCACCACAGCTTATCCCAGCACACCACAGCCCACCAAAGACTATCTCAGGAACCACAGCCCATCCCAGACTACCACAGCCCGTCCCAGTACACCACGGTCCACCACAACCCGCCACAGCCCGTCCCAGCTCGCCACAGCCCGTCCCAGCCGGTCCCAGCCCATACCAGCCCGTCCCAGCCCACCACAGGCTGTCCAAACCCGCCAAAGCTTGTCCCAGCCCACCACAGCCCACCAAAGCCAAGCACAGCCCGTCCCAGCCCACCACAGCCCACCACGGCCCGTCCCGGCCCACCACAGCCTGTCCCTGACCACGACAGCCTGTTCCAGCCCACCACAACCCGTCCCAGCTGACCACAGTCCGTTCCAGCCCACCACAGCCCGTCCAAGACCACCAAAGCCCGTCCCAGCCCGCCACAGCCCGTCCCAGCCCACCACGGCCCACCACAGCCCGCTACGACCCACCACAGCCCGTCCCAGCCCGTCCCAGCACACCACAGCCCGTCCCAGCCCACCACAGCCCGTCCCAGCCCACCACAGTCCATCCCAGCCTACCACAGCCCACCACAGGCCACCACAGCCCATCCCAGATCATCACAGACGGTCCCAGCCCACTACAGCCCACCACCGACCACCACAGCCCACCACAGCCCGCCACAGCCCATCCCAGCCCGTCCCAGCCCTCCACCGCCCATCCCAGCCCGACACAGACCACCACAGACCACCACAGCCCGTCCCAGCCCGTCCCAGCCCGCCACAGCCCGTCCCAGCCTACCACAGCTTATCCCAGCACACCACAGCCCACCAAAGCCAACCACAGCCCGTCACAGCCCACCACAGGCAACCACAGCCCACCACGGCCCGCCACAGACCACCACAGCCCGTCACAGCCCGCCACAAACCGTCTCAGCCCGTCACAGCCCGTCCCAGCCTGTCCCAGCCCTCCACAGCCCATCCCAGCCTGCCACAGAACA
This sequence comes from Falco cherrug, assembly GCF_023634085.1. NCBI lineage: Eukaryota > Metazoa > Chordata > Aves > Falconiformes > Falconidae > Falco > Falco cherrug. Next base: position 233,149 of record NW_026599323.1, read on the forward strand.
CCACAGCCCACCACAGCCCGTCCCAGACCACCACAGCCCGTCACAGCCCACCACAAACCGTCCCAGCCCACCACAGGCTGTCCCTACCCACCACAGCCCGTCCTAGCCCGCCACAGACCGTCCCAGCCCACCACATCTAGTCCCAGCCCCCCACAGCCCACCATAGTCCACCACAGCTTGTCCCATTCCACCACAGCCCACCACAGCCCACCACAGCCTGTCCCAGCCCACCACAGCCCATCCCAGGCTACCACAGCCCACCACAGCCCTCCCCAGCCCACCACAGCCGGTCCAAGCAAACCGCAGCCCGTCCCAGCCCACCACAGCCCACCACAGCCCGTCCCAGCCCACCACAGCTTATCCCAGCCCACCACTGCCCGACCACAGCCCGTCCCAGGCCACCACAGCCCTTCCCAGCCCACTACAGCCCACCACAGCCCGTCCCAGCCCACCACAGCCCACCACGGCCTGTCCCGGCCTGCCACGGCCCACCATGTCCCGCCACGGCCCCCCACGGCCCCCCACAGCCCACCACGGCTCGCCAAGGCCCATTACGGCACGCCACGGGCCGTCCCGGCACGCCACGGGCCACCAATGTCTGCCTCGGCACAACACAGCCCACCACGGCCCACCACGGCCCGTCACAGCTTGTCCCAGCCCACCACAGCCCGTCCCAGCCTACCACAGCTTATCCCAGCACACCACAGCCCACCAAAGCCAACCACAGCCCGTCACAGCCCACCACAGCCAACCACAGCCCACCACAGCCCGTCACAGCCCACCACAGTCCATCCCAGCCTACCACAGCCCACCACAGGCCACCACAGCCCATCCCAGATCATCACAGACGGTCCCAGCCCACTACAGCCCACCACCGACCACCACAGCCCACCACAGCCCGCCACAGCCCATCCCAGCCCGTCCCAGCCCTCCACCGCCCATCCCAGCCCGACACAGACCACCACAGCCCACCACAGCCCGTCCCAGCCCACCACAGCCCGTCACAGCCCACCACAACCCGTCACAGCCCACCACAGGCCGTCAAAACCCACCAAAGCTTGTCCCAGCCCACCACAGCCCACCACAGCCCACCACAGCCCGTCACAGACCACCACAGCCTGTCACAGCCCACCACAGCTCACCACAGCCCACCACAGCCTGTCCCAGCCCACCACAGCCTGTCCCAGCCTACCACAGCCCACTACAGCACACCACAGCCCGTCCCAGCCCATCAGAGATGATCCCAGCAAACCACAGCCTGTCCCAGCCCACCACAGCTCGTCCCAGCCTACCACAGCCCAACACAGCCCACCACAGACCGTCCCAGCCCACCACAGCTTATCCCAGCCCACCACAGCTTGTCCAAGCCCGTCCAAGGCCACCACAGCCCGTCCCAGCTCAAAAAATCCCGTCCCAGCCCACAACAGCTCGTCCCAGGCCACCACTATTTTATCCCAGCCCACCACAGCCCGTCCTAGCCCGTCGCAGGGCACCACAGCCTGTCCCAGCTCACCAAAGCCCGTCCCAGCCCACCACAGCCCGTCCCAGCCCACCACCGCCCATCCCAGGCTACCACAGCTCACCACAGCCCGTCCCAACCCATCAAAAACGGTCCCAGCCAACCACAGCCCGTCTCAGCCCACCACAGCCTGCCCCAGCCCACCACAGCTGGTCCAAGCAAACCACAGCCTGTCCCAGCCCACCACAGCCCACCACAGCCCACCACAGCCTGTCGCAGCCCACCACAGCTTATCCCAGCCCACCACTGCCTGTCCCAGCCCGTCCCAGGCCACCACAGACCTTCCTAGCCCACTACAGCCCACCACAGCCCATTCCAGCCCACCACAGCCCACCACGGCCCATCCCAACCTGCCACAGCCCACCACGTCCCGACACGGCCCACCACGTCCCGACACGGCCCACCACGGCCCCCACAGCCCACCACAGCCCGCCAAGGCCCATTACGGCACGCCACGGGTCGTCCCGGCACGCCATGGCCCACCACTGTCTGCCACGGCACAACACAGCCCGCCACGGCCCACCACGGCCCGTCCCAGGCCGCCACAGACTGTCCCAGCCCGCCAAAGCCCATCCCAGCCTGCCACAGCCCGTGCCAGCCCACCACATCCCACCACAGCCCACCACAGCCCGTCCCAGCCCACCACGGCCCACCACAGCCCACCACGGACCGTCTCGACCTGCCACGGCTCGCCACGGCACACTACAGCCCCCCACAGCCTACCACGGCCCGCCACGGCCTAACAAGGCCTGCCACGGCCCACCACAGCCCATCACAGCCCGTCCCAGCCCACCACGGCCCACCACAGCCCACCACGGCACACCACAACCCACCACTGCCCGTCCCGGCCCGCCACGGCATACCAAGGCCCACCACGGCCTGCCAGAGCCCACCACGGCCCGTCACAGCTTGTCCCAGACCACCACAGCCCGTCCCAGCCCGCCACAGCCCGTCCCAGCCTACCACAGCTTATCCCAGCACACCACAGCCCACCAAAGACAACCACAGCCCATCACAGCCCACCACAGCCCGTCACAGCCCACCACAGCCCACCACAGCCTGTCCCAGCCCACGACAGGCCACCACAGCCCATCCCAGACCATCACAGACGGTCCCAGCCAACCACAGCCCGTCACAGCCCACCACAGCCCGTCCCAGCCCACCACAGCCCGTCCCAGGCCACCACAGCCCGTCCCAGGCCACCACAGCTTATCCCAGCCCACCACACCCCGTCCCAGCCCACTACAGCCCACCACCAACCACCACAGCCCACCACAGCCCGTCCCAGGCCACCACAGCCCGTCCCAGCCCACCACAGCCCGTCCCAGGCCACCACAGCCCGTCCCAGCCCACCACAGCCCGTCCCAGCCCACCACAGCCCGTCCCAGCCCACCACAGCCGTCCAGAGCCCGTCCTAGCACACCACAGCCCACCAGAGCCCGTCCCAGCCCGTCCCAGCCCACCACAGCCCGTCCCGGCCCACCACAGCCCGTCCCAACTCGTCCCAGCCCACCACAGCCCGTCCCAGCCCACCACGGCCCGTCCCAGCCCAGCACGGCCCGTCCCAGCCCACCACAGCCCGTCCCAGCCTGTCCCAGCCCATCACGGCCCGTCGCAGTCCACCACAGCCCGACACAGCCCACCACAGCCCACCACAGCCCATCACAGCCCACCACAGCCCGTCCCAGCCAACCACGGGCCGTCCCAGCCCACCACGGCCAGTCCCAGAACACCACGGCCCATCCCAGCCCACCATAGCCCATCCCAGCTCACCACTGTGCGTCCCAGCCCACCACAGCCCGTCCCAGCACACCACAGCCCGTCCCAGCCCTTCCCAGCCCGTCCCAGCCCACCACAGAACGTCCCAGCCCACCACAGAACGTCCCAGCCCACAACAGCCCGCCCCAGCCCACCACAGCCCAACATAGCCCGTCCCGGCCCACCACAGCCTGTCCCTGACCACGACAGCCTGTTCCAGCCCACCACAACCCGTCCCAGCCGACCACAACCCGTCCCAGCCGACCACAGTCCGTTCCAGCCCACCACAGCCCGTCCCAGCCCACCACAGCCCTTCCCAGCCCACCACAGCACGTCCCAGCCCACCACAGGCCATCACAGCCCACCACAGCCCACCACAGCCCACCACAACCCCCACAGCCCACCACGGCCCACCACAGCCCGTCCCAGTCCACCACAGCCCACCACAGGCCACCACAGCCCATGCCAGACCATCACAGATGGTCCCAGCCAACCACAGCCCGTCCCAGCCCACCACAGCCCATCCCAGGCCACCACAGCCCGTCCCAGCCCACCACAGCCCATCCCAGGCCACCACAGCCCGTCCCGGCCCACCACAGCCCACCACAGCCCACTACGGCCCACCACAGAACACTACGGCCCACCACGGCCTGTCCCAGCCCACCACGGCCCGTCCCAGCCCACCACGGCCCATCCCAGGCCACCACAGCCCGTCCCAGCACACCACAGCCCATCCCAGGCCACCACAGCCCGTCCCGGCCCACCACAGCCCACCACAGCCCACTACGGCCCACCACAGCCGACTACAGCCCACCACGGCCTGTCCCAGCCCACCACTGCCCGTCCCAGCCCACCACAACCCGTCCCGGCCCAACAGGGCCCACCATGGCCCACCACAGCCCGTCCCAGTCCGTCCCAGCCCACCACGGCCCACCACAGCCCACTACGGCCCACCACGGCCCGACCCAGCCCACCACGGCCCGTCCCAGCCCACCACAACCCGTCCCGGCCCAACACGGCCCACCATGGCCCACCACAGCCCTTCCCAGTCCGTCCCAGCCCACCACAGCCCACCACAGCCCACTACGGCCCACCACAGCCCACTACGGCCCACCACGGTTTGTCCCAGCCCACCACGGCCCATCCCATCCCACCACAACCCGGCCCGGCCCAACAGGGCCCACCATGGCCCACCACAGCCCTTCCCAGTCCGTCCCAGCCCACCACAGCCCACTACGGCCCACCACAGCCCACTACGGCCCACCACGGCCCGACCCAGCCCACCACGGCCCGTCCCAGCCCACCACGGCCCGTCCCAGCCCACCACGGCCCGTCCCAGCCCATCACGGCCCGTCCCAGCACACCACAGCCCGTCCCTGCCCACCACGGCCAACCACGGCACTTCCCAGCCCACCACAGCCCACCACAGCCCGTCTCAGCTCAACACAGCCCGTCCCGGCCCACCACGGCCCGTCCCGGCCCACCACGGCCCACCACAGCCCGTCCCAGCCCACCACAGCCCGTGCCTACCCACCACAGCCCGTCACAGCCCACCACAGCCCGTCCCAGCCCACCACAGCCCACCACAAAACGTCCCAGCCCACCAAACCTTATCCCAGCCCACCACACCTTATCCCAGCCCACCACAGCTCGTCCTAGCTCATCAAAGCCCGTCCCCACCCACCACAGCCTGTCCCAGCCCACCACAGCCCGTCCCAGCCCACCACAGCCCGTCCCAGCCCACCGCAGCCCGTCCCAGCCCACCGCAGCCCACCAGGGCCCGTCCGAGCCCACCACAGCCCGTCCCAGCCCACCACAGCCCGTCCCAGCCCACCACAGCCTGTCGCAGCCCACCACAGCCCACTACAGCCTGCAACGGCCCACCACGGCCCGCCACAGCCCACCACAGACCGTCACAGGCCGTCCCAGCTCGCCACAACGCGTCACAGCCCACCACAGCCCGTCCCAGCCCGCCACAGCCCGCCACAGCCCGTCCCAGCCTGTCCCAGTCCGCCACAGCCCGTCCCAGCCTACCACAGCCCACCACAGCCCGTCCAAGCCCACCACGGCTTATCCCAGCCCACCAGAGCCCGTCCCAGCCCACCACAGCCCGTCCTAGCCCACCACAGCCAGCCACAGCCCGTCCAAGCCCACCACAGCTTATCCCAGCCCACCACAGCCCATCCCAGCCCACCACAGCTTATCCCAGCCCGTCCCAGCCCGACACAGCCCACCACAGCCCACCACAGTCCGTCCCTACCTGCAACGGCCCACTACGGCCCGCCACGGCCCACTACGCCCCGCCACGGGCCGTCCCGGCACGCCACGGCCCACCACTGTCGAACACGGCCCACCACGGCCCGCCACAGCCCGTCCCAGCCCGCCATAGACTGTCCCAGCCCACCAAAGCCCATCCCAGCCCGCCACAGCCCGTCCCAGCCCACTACACCTTATCCCAGCCAACCACAGCCCGTCCCAGCCCGTCCAAGGCCACCACAGCACGTCCCAGCTCAAAAAAGCCGGTCCCAGCCCACCACAGCCCGTCCCAGCCCACCACAGCCCACCACAGCCCACCACTACCTTATCCCAGCTCACCACAGCCCGTCACAGCCCGTATCAGGCCACCACAGCCCATCCCAGCTCACCACAGCCCGTCCCAGGCCACCAAAGCCCGTCCCAGCCCACCAAAGCCCACCACAGGCCACCACAGCCCACCAGAGCCCACCACGGCTCGTCACAGGTTGTCCCAGACTGCCACAGCCCGTCTCGGCCCGCCACAGCCCATCCAAGACCTCCACAGCCCGTCCCAGCCCACCACAGCTTATCCCAGTCCACCACAGCCCGTCCCAGACCGTCCCAGCCAACCACAGCCTGTCCCAGCACACCACTGCCCACCAGAGCCCGTCCCAGCCCGACACAGCCCACCACAGCCCACCACGGGCCGTCCCGGCACGCCACGGCCCACCACAGCCCGTCCCAGGCGACCACTACCTTATCCCAGCCCACCACAGCCCGTCCTAGCCCGTCGCAGGCCACCACAGCCTGTCCCAGCCCACCACAGCCCATCCCAGCCCACCACAGCCCTTCCCAGCCCACCACAGCCCGTCTTAGCCCGTCGCAGCCCATCCCAGCCCACCACAGCCCGTCCCATCCGACCACAGCCCAGCCCAGCCCACCACAGCCCACCACAGCCCATCCCAGCCCACCATGGCCCACCCCAGCCCACCACAGCCCTCCACGGCCCGTCACAGGTTGTCCGAGACCGCCACAGCCCATCTCGGCCTGCCACAGCCCTTGCAAGACCTCCCAGCCCGTCCCAGCCAACCACAGCCCACCACAGCCCACCACAGCCGGTCCCAGCCCACCACACCTTATCCCAGGCCACCACAGCCTGTCCCAGCCCACTACAGCCTGCCACGGCCCACCACAGACCGTCCCAACCCGCCACAGCCCACCACAGCCCGTCCAAGTCTACCACAGCCCGTCCCAGATAACACAGCCCGTCTTGGCCTGCCACGGCATACCACGGCCCACTACTGCCCCCCAGGCCCACCACTAGCCAGCCACGGCCCACCACGGCCCGCCAGAGCCCACCATGGCCCATCACAGGCCGTCCCAGACCGTCACGGCCCGTCTCGGCCCGCGACCGCCAGTCCCAGCCTGCCACAGCCCGTCCTGGCCCTCCACAGCCCGTCCCGGCCCGCTACAGCCCGTCTTGGCCCTCCACAGCCCGGCCCGGCCCGCCACAGCCCGGCCCGGCCCACCACAGCCCGTCCCAGACCGCCACAGCCCGTCTCGGCCCACCACAGCCCGTCCCGGCCCACCACAGACCGTCCCGGCCCACCACAGCCCGTCCCAGCACACCACAGCCCGTCCCAGCCCACCACACGTTATCCCAGCCCACCACAGACCATCGCGGCCCACCACAGCCCGTCCCAGCACACCACAGCCCCTCCCAGCCCACCACACCTTATCCCAGCACACCACAGCCCCTCCCAGCTTGTCCCAGCTCACCAAAGCCCGTCCCAGCTCGCCACAGCCCGTCCCAGACCGCCACAGCCCGTCCCAGAACGCCACAGCCCGTCCCAGACCGCCACAGCCCGTCCCAGACCGCCACAGCCCGTCCCAGACCGCCACAGCCCACCATGGCCCGTTTCAGCCCACCACGGCCGACCACAGCTCGTCCCAGCTCACCACAACCCCTCCGAGACCGCCACAGCCCGTCCCAGACAGCCACAGCCCGTCCCAGACCGCCACAGCCCATCCCAGACCGCCACAGCCCGCCACAGCCCAGCCGAGCCTGCCACAGCTTATCCCAGCCCACCACAGCCCACCAAAGCCCACCACAGCCCACCAAAGCCCACCACAGCCCACCAAAGCCCACCACAGCCCACCAAAGCCCACCACAGCCCGTCCCAGCCCACCACAGCCCACCACAAAACGTCCCAGCCCACCAAACCTTATCCCAGCCCACCACACCTTATCCCAGCCCACCACAGCTCGTCCTAGCTCATCAAAGCCCGTCCCCACCCACCACAGCCTGTCCCAGCCCACCACAGCCCGTCCCAGCCCACCAGCGCCCGTCACAGCCCACCACAGCCCACCGCAGCCCACTACAAACCGTCCCAGCATGTCCCAACCCATCCCAGCACGTGCCAGCTTGTACCAGCCCACCACATCCCATTCGAGACCACCAAAGCCCATCCCCGCCCACCACAGCCCGTCCCAGCCCACCGCAGCCCGTCCCAGCCCACCGTAGCCTGTCCCAGATCACCGCAGCCCGTCCCAGCCGACCTCAGCTAGTCCCAGCCCGTCCCATCCCACCAGAGCCCACCACAGCCCGTCCCTTCCCACCACAGCCCACCACAGCCCGTCCCACCACTACCCAGCTTACCACAGCCCACCACAGCCCGTCCCGGCCCCCCACAGCCCGTCCCATCCCAGCACACCACGGCCCAGCCCATCACGGCCCACCACGGCCCAGAACGGCCCACCACGGCTTGTCCCAGCCCACCACGGCGCACCACGGCCTGTCCCGGCCCACCACGGCCTGTCCCAGCCCACCACAGCCCGCCATAGCCCACCACAGCCCGTCCCACCATGTCCCAGCCCACCACAGCCCGTCCCAGACCACCACAGCCCGTCCCAGCCCACCAAAGCCCGTCCCAGCCCACCACAGCCCTTCCCAGCCCACCACAGCCCGTCCTAGCCCGTCGCAGCCCATCCCAGCCCACCACAGCCCGTCCCATCCGACCACAGCCCAGCCCAGCCCACCACAGCCCACCACAGCCCATCCCAGCCCACCATGGCCCACCCCAGCCCACCACAGCCCTCCACGGCCCGTCACAGGTTGTCCGAGACCGCCACAGCCCATCTCGGCCTGCCACAGCCCTTGCAAGACCTCCCAGCCCGTCCCAGCCAACCACAGCCCACCACAGCCCACCACAGCCGGTCCCAGCCCACCACACCTTATCCCAGGCCACCACAGCCTGTCCCAGCCCACTACAGCCTGCCACGGCCCACCACAGACCGTCCCAACCCGCCACAGCCCACCACAGCCCGTCCAAGTCTACCACAGCCCGTCCCAGATAACACAGCCCGTCTTGGCCTGCCACGGCATACCACGGCCCACTACGGCCCCCCAGGCCCACCACTAGCCAGCCACGGCCCACCACGGCCCGCCAGAGCCCACCATGGCCCATCACAGGCCGTCCCAGACCGTCACGGCCCGTCTCGGCCCGCGACCGCCAGTCCCAGCCTGCCACAGCCCGTCCTGGCCCTCCACAGCCCGTCCCGGCCCGCTACAGCCCGTCTTGGCCCTCCACAGCCCGGCCCGGCCCGCCACAGCCCGGCCCGGCCCACCACAGCCCGTCCCAGACCGCCACAGCCCGTCTCGGCCCACCACAGCCCGTCCCGGCCCACCACAGACCGTCCCGGCCCACCACAGACCGTCCCAGCACACCACAGCCCGTCCCAGCCCACCACACGTTATCCCAGCCCACCACAGACCATCGCGGCCCACCACAGTCCGTTCCCAGCCCATCCCAGCCCCTCCCAGCCCACCACACCTTATCCCAGCACACCACAGCCCCTCCCAGCTTGTCCCAGCTCACCAAAGCCCGTCCCAGCTCGCCACAGCCCGTCCCAGACCGCCACAGCCCGTCCCAGAACGCCACAGCCCGTCCCAGACCGCCACAGCCCGTCCCAGACCGCCACAGCCCACCATGGCCCGTTTCAGCCCACCACGGCCGACCACAGCTCGTCCCAGCTCACCACAACCCCTCCGAGACCGCCACAGCCCGTCCCAGACCGCCACAGCCCGTCCCAGACCGCCACAGCCCGCCACAGCCCAGCCGAGCCTGCCACAGCTTATCCCAGCCCACCACAGCCCACCAAAGCCCACCACAGCCCACCAAAGCCCACCACAGCCCGTCACAGCCCACCCCAGCCCACCACAGCCCACCACAAAACGTCCCAGCCCACCAAACCTTATCCCAGCCCACCACACCTTATCCCAGCCCACCACAGCTCGTCCTAGCTCATCAAAGCCCGTCCCCACCCACCACAGCCTGTCCCAGCCCACCACAGCCCGTCCCAGCCCACCAGCGCCCGTCCCAGCCCACCACAGCCCACCGCAGCCCACTACAAACCGTCCCAGCATGTCCCAACCCATCCCAGCACGTGCCAGCCTGTCCCAGCCCACCACATCCCATTCGAGACCACCAAAGCCCGTCCCCGCCCACCACAGCCCGTCCCAGCCCACCGCAGCCCGTCCCAGCCCACCGTAGCCTGTCCCAGATCACCGCAGCCCGTCCCAGCCGACCTCAGCTAGTCCCAGCCCGTCCCATCCCACCAGAGCCCACCACAGCCCGTCCCTTCCCACCACAGCCCACCACAGCCCGTCCCAGCACTACACAGCTTACCACAGCCCACCACAGCCCGTCCCGGCCCCCCACAGCCCGTCCCATCCCAGCACACCACGGCCCAGCCCATCACGGCCCACCACGGCCCAGAACGGCCCACCACGGCTTGTCCCAGCCCGCCACGGCGCACCACGGCCTGTCCCGGCCCACCACGGCCCGTCCCATCCCACCACAGCCCGCCATAGCCCACCACAGCCCGTCCCACCATGTCCCAGCCCACCACAGCCCGTCCCAGACCACCAGAGCCTGTCCCAGCCCACCACAGCCCGGCCCGGCCCACCACGGCCCGGCCCGGCCCACAACGGCCCGGCCCAGCACACCACAACCCGTCCCAGCACACCACGGCCCGGCCCGGCCCACCACGGCCAGTCCCGGCCCACCACGGCCCGTCCCGGCCCACCACGGCCCGTCCCAGACCATCCCAGCCCACCATAGCTCGTCCCAGCCCACCACAGCCCGTCCCGGCCCACCACAGCCCGTCTCTAGCTTACCACAACCCACCACAGTGTACCTCAGCCCGTCCCAGGTCACCACAGCCCACCACAGCCCGTCCCGACGCACCACAACACGTCCGGGCCCCCCACAGCCCGTCCCATCCCGGCACACCACGGCCCAGCCCATCACGGCCCACCACGGCCCAGAACGACCCACCATGGCCCGTCCCCGCCCACCACGGACCGTCCCCGCCCACCACGGCCCACCACGGCCCGTCCCGGCCCACCACGGCCCCTCCCGGACCCCCACGACCCGTCCCATCCCACCACAGCCCGCCATATCTCACCACAGCCCGTCCCAGCCCACCACAGCCCGTCCCAGACCACCAGAGCCTGTCCGGGCCCATCACAGCCCGTCCCAGCCCCCCACAGCCCGTCCCGGCCCACCACAGCCCATCCCAGCCCACCAAAGCCCGTCCCAGCCCACCACAGCCCGCCCCAGCCCACCACAGCGCGTCCCGTCCCACCATAGCTTGTCCCAGCCCACCACAGCCCGTCCCAGACCACCAGAGCCTGTCCCAGCCCACGACAGCCCGTCCCGGCCCCCCACAGCCCGTCCCATCCCAGCACACCACGGCCCAGCCCATCACGGCCCACCACGGCCCAGAACAACCCACCATGGCTCGTCCCCGCCCACCACGGCCCGTCCCCGCCCACCACGGCCCACCACGGCCCGTCCCAGCCCACCACGGCCCGTCACAGCCCACCACGGCCCCTCCCAGCCCACCAGCGCCCGTCCCCGACCATCCCAGCCCACCACAGCCCGTCCCAGCCCACCACAACCCGTCCCAGCCCACCACAGCCCACCACAGCCCACTACAGACCGTCCCAGCACGTCCCAACCCGTCCCAGCACGTGCCAGCCTGTCCCAGCCCACCACAGCCCATTCCGGACCACCAAAGCCCGTCCCCGCCCACCACAGCCCGTCCCCGCCCACCACAGCTTGTCCCAGCCCACACACGCCGTCCCAGCCCACCGCAGCACGTCCCAGCTTACCACAGCCCGTCCCAGCCCACCACAGCCCATCCCAGCCCGTCCCAGCCCACCACAGCCCGTCCCAGCCGACCACAGCCCGTCGCAGCTCACCACAGCCCGTCCCAGCCCACCACAGCCCGTCCAAGCCCACCACAGCCCGTCCCATGCCACCACAGCCCGTCCAAGCCCACCACAGCCCGTCCCAGCCCACCACAGCCCGTCCCAGGACACAACAGGCCATCCCAGCCCACCGCAGCCCGTCCCAGCTTACCACAGCCCGTCCCAGCCCACCACAGCCCACCGCAGCCCGTCCCAGCCTACCACAGCCCGTCCCAGCCCACCACAGCCCGTCGCAGCTCACCACAGCCCGTCCCATGCCACCACAGCTCGTCCAAGCCCACCACAGCCCGTCCCAGTCCACCACAGCCCATCCTGGCCCACCACGGCGCACTACGGCCCAGCACAACCCGTCCCAGCCCACCACGGTCCGTCCCAGCCCACCACAGCCCGTCCCAGCTTACCACTGCCAACTACAGCCCACCACGGCCCACCACAGCCCGTTCCAGCCCACCACAGCCCGTCCCAGCCCACCACAGCCCACCACGGGCCGTCCCAGCCCACCACAGCCCGTCCCAGCCCCCCACAGCTTTTCCCAGATCGTCCCAGACCACCACAGCCCGTCACAGCCCACCACAGCCCACCACAGCCCACCACATCAAGTACCAGCCCGTCCCAGCCCACCACAGCCCACAACAGCCGGTTATAGCTTATCACAGCCTGTCCCAGCCCACCACAGCCCGTCTCCGCTCACCACAGCACGTCCCAGCCCGTGCCAGCCTACCACAGCCCGTCCTGGCCACCGCAGCCCGTCCCAGCCCACCGCAGCCCGTCCCAGCCCACCGCAGCCCACCAGGGCATGTCCCAGCCCACCACAGCCCGTCCCAGCCCACCACAGCCCGTCCCAGCCCACCACAGCCTGTCGCAGCCCACAGCAGCCCACTACAGCCTGCAACGGCCCACCACGGCCCGCCACAGCCCACCACAGCCCGTCACAGGCCGTCCCAGCTCGCCACAACGCGTCCCAGCCCACCACAGCCCGTCCCAGCCCGCCACAGCCCGCCACAGCCCGTCCCAGCCTGTCCCAGTCCGCCACAGCCCGTCCCAGCCTACCACAGCCCACCACAGCCCGTCCAAGCCCACCACGGCTTATCCCAGCCCACCAGAGCCCGTCCCAGCCCACCACAGCCCGTCCTAGCCCACCACAGCCAGCCACAGCCCGTCCAAGCCCACCACAGCTTATCCCAGCCCACCACAGCCCATCCCAGCCCACCACAGCTTATCCCAGCCCACCACAGCCCGTCCCAGCCCGACACAGCCCACCACAGCCCAACACAGTCCGTCCCTACCTGCAACGGCCCACTACGGCCCGCCACGGCCCACTACGCCCCGCCACGGGCCGTCCCGGCATGCCACGGCCCACCACTGTCGAACACGGCCCACCACGGCCCGCCACAGCCCGTCCCAGCCCGCCATAGACTGTCCCAGCCCACCAAAGCCCATCCCAGCCCGCCACAGCCCGTCCCAGCCCACTACACCTTATCCCAGCCAACCACAGCCCGTCCCAGCCCGTCGAAGGCCACCACAGCACGTCCCAGGTCAAAAAAGCCGGTCCCAGCCCACCACAGCCCGTCCCAGCCCACCACAGCCCGTCCCAGCCCACCACAGCCTACCACAGCCCGTCCCAGCCCACCACAGCACGTCCCAGCCTGTCCCAGCCCGTTCCAGACGACCACAGCCCACCACAGCCCGTGCCAGCCCACCACAGCCCGTGCCAGCCCACCACAGCCCGTGCCAGCCCGTCCCAGCCCGTGCCAGCCCGTCCCAGCCCGTCCCAGCCCGTCCCAGCCCGTCCCAGCCCACCACAGCCCGTCCCAGCCCACCACAGCCCGTCACAGCCCGCCACAGCCCGTCCCAGCCCGCCACAGCCCGTCCCAGCCCACTACATCTTATCCCAGCCAACCACAGCCCGTCCCAGCCCGTCGAAGGCCACCACAGCACGTCCCAGGTCAAAAAAGCCGGTCCCAGCCCACCACAGCCCGTCCCAGCCCTCCAGGGCCCGTCCCAGCCCACCACAGCCTACCACAGCCCACCACTACCTTATCCCAGCTCACCACAGCCCGTCACAGCCCGTATCAGGCCACCACAGCCCATCCCAGCTCACCACAGCCCGTCCCAGCCCACCAAAGCCCACCACAGGCCACCACAGCCCACCAGAGCCCACCACGGCTCGTCACAGGTTGTCCCAGACTGCCACAGCCCGTCTCGGCCCGCCACAGCCCATCCAAGACCACCACAGCCCGTCTCTGGCTTACCACAACCCACCACAGTGTACCTCAGCCCGTCCCAGGTCACCACAGCCCACCACAGCCCGTCCCGACCCACCACAACACGTCCGGGCCCCCCACAGCCCGTCCCATCCCGGCACACCACGGCCCAGCCCATCACGGCCCACCACGGCCCAGAACGACCCACCATGGCTCGTCCCCGCCCACCATGGACCGTCCCCGCCCACCACGGCCCACCACGGCCAGTCCCGGCCCACCACGGCCCCTCCCGGACCCCCACGACCCGTCCCATCCCACCACAGCCCGCCATATCTCACCACAGCCCGTCCCAGCCCACCACAGCCCGTCCCAGACCACCAGAGCCTGTCCGGGCCCATCACAGCCCGTCCCGGCCCCCCACAGCCCGTCCCGGCCCACCACAGCCCGTCCCAGCCCACCACAGCCCGCCCCAGCCCACCACAGCGCGTCCCGTCCCACCATAGCTTGTCCCAGCCCACCACAGCCCGTCCCAGACCACCAGAGCCTGTCCCAGCCCACGACAGCCCGTCCCGGCCACCCACAGCCCGTCCCATCCCAGCACGGCCCACCACGGCCCAGAACAACCCACCATGGCCCGTCCCCGCCCACCACGGCCCGTCCCCGCCCACCACGGCCCACCACGGCCCGTCCCAGCCCACCACGGCCCGTCACAGCCCACCACGGCCCCTCCCAGCCCACCAGCGCCCGTCCCAGACCATCCCAGCCCACCACAGCCCGTCCCAGCCCACCACAACCCGTCCCAGCCCACCACAGCCCACCACAGCCCACTACAGACCGTCCCAGCACGTCCCAACCCGTCCCAGCACGTGCCAGCCTGTCCCAGCCCACCACAGCCCATTCCGGACCACCAAAGCCCGTCCCCGCCCACCACAGCCCGTCCCCGCCCACCACAGCTTGTCCCAGCCCACACACGCCGTCCCAGCCCACCGCAGCACGTCCCAGCTTACCACAGCCCGTCCCAGCCCACCACAGCCCATCCCAGCCCGTCCCAGCCCACCACAGCCCGTCCCAGCCCACCACAGCCCGTCCCAGCCCACCACAGCCCATCCAAGCCCACCACAGCCCGTCCCAGCCCACCACAGCCCGTCCCAGGACACCACAGGCCGTCCCAGCCCACCGCAGCCCGTCCCAGCCCACCGCAGCCCGTCCCAGGACACCACAGGCCGTCCCAGCCCACCGCAGCCCGTCCCAGCTTACCACAGCCCGTCCCAGCCCACCACAGCCCGTCCCAGCCTACCACAGCCCGTCCCAGCCCACCACAGCCCGTCGCAGCTCACCACAGCCCGTCCCATGCCACCACAGCCCGTCCAAGCCCACCACAGCCTGTCCCAGTCCACCACAGCCCATCCTGGCCCACCACGGCGCACTACGGCCCAGCACAACCCGTCCCAGCCCACCACGGTCCGTCCCAGCCCACCACAGCCCGTCCCAGCTTACCACTGCCAACTACAGCCCACCACGGCCCACCACAGCCCGTTCCAGCCCACCACAGCCCGTCCCAGCCCCCCACAGCTTTTCCCAGATCGTCCCAGACCACCACAGCCCGTCACAGCCCACCACAGCCCACCACATCAAGTACCAGCCCGTCCCAGCCCACCACAGCCCACAACAGCCGGTTACAGCTTATCACAGCCCGTCCCAGCCCACCACAGCCCGTCTCCGCTCACCACAGCACGTCCCAGCCCGTGCCAGCCTACCACAGCCCGTCCTGGCCACCACAGCCCGTCCCAGCCCACCGCAGCCCATCCCAGCCCACCGCAGCCCACCAGGGCCCGTCCCAGCCCACCACAGCCCGTCCCAGCCCACGACAGCCCGTCCCAGCCCACCACAGCCCGTCCCAGCCCACCACAGCCTGTCGCAGCCCACAGCAGCCCACTACAGCCTGCAACGGCCCACCACGGCCCGCCACAGCCCACCACAGCCCGTCACAGGCCGTCCCAGCTCGCCACAACGCGTCCCAGCCCACCACAGCCCGTCCCAGCCTGACACAGCCCGCCACAGCCCGTCCCAGCCTGTCCCAGTCCGCCACAGCCCGTCCCAGCCTACCACAGCCCACCACAGCCCGTCCAAGCCCACCACGGCTTATCCCAGCCCACCAGAGCCCGTCCCAGCCCACCACAGCCCGTCCTAGCCCACCACAGCCAGCCACAGCCCGTCCAAGCCCACCACAGCTTATCCCAGCCCAACACAGCCCATCCCAGCCCACCACAGCTTATCCCAGCCCACCACAGCCCGTCCCAGCCCGACATAGCCCACCACAGCCCAACACAGTCCGTCCCTACCTGCAACGGCCCACTACGGCCCGCCACGGCCCACTACGCCCCGCCACGGGCCGTCCCGGCACGCCACGGCCCACCACTGTCGAACACGGCCCACCACGGCCCACCACAGCCCGTCCCAGCCCGCCATAGACTGTCCCAGCCCACCAAAGCCCATCCCAGCCCGCCACAGCCCGTCCCAGCCCACCACAGCCTGCCCCAGCCCACCACAGCGCGTCCCGTCCCACCATAGCTTGTCCCAGCCCACCACAGCCCGTCCCAGACCACCAGAGCCCGTCCCAGCCCACGACAGCCCGTCCCGGCCACCCACAGCCCGTCCCATCCCAGCACGGCCCACCACGGCCCAGAACAACCCACCATGGCCCGTCCCCGCCCACCACGGCCCGTCCCCGCCCACCACGGCCCACCATGTCCCGTCCCAACCCACCACGGCCCGTCACAGCCCACCACGGCCCCTCCCAGCCCACCAGCGCCCGTCCCAGACCATCCCAGCCCACCACAGCCCGTCCCAGCCCACCACAGCCCGTCCCAGCCCACCACAACCCGTCCCAGCCCACCACAGCCCACCACAGCCCACTACAGACCGTCCCAGCACGTCCCAACCCGTCCCAGCACGTGCCAGCCTGTCCCAGCCCACCACAGCCCATTCCGGACCACCAAAGCCCGTCCCCGCCCACCACAGCCCGTCCCCGCCCACCACAGCTTGTCCCAGCCCACACACGCCGTCCCAGCCCACCGCAGCACGTCCCAGCTTACCACAGCCCGTCCCAGCCCACCACAACCCATCCCAGCCCGTCCCAGCCCACCACAGCCCGTCCCAGCCCACCACAGCCCGTCCCAGCCCACCACAGCCCGTCCAAGCCCACCACAGCCCGTCCCAGCCCACCACAGCCCGTCCCAGGACACCACAGGCCGTCCCAGCCCACCGCAGCCCGTCCCAGCCCACCGCAGCCCGTCCCAGGACACCACAGGCCGTCCCAGGCCACCACAGCCCGTCCAAGCCCCCCACAGCTTTTCCCAGATCGTCCCAGACCACCACAGCCCGTCACAGCCCGTCACAGCCCACCACAGCCCACCACATCAAGTACCAGCCCGTCCCAGCCCACCAGAGCCCACAACAGCCGGTTACAGCTTATCACAGCCCGTCCCAGCCCACCACAGCCCGTCTCCACTCACCACAGCACGTCCCAGCCCGTGCCAGCCTACCACAGCCCGTCCTGGCCACCACAGCCCGTCCCAGCCCACCGCAGCCCGTCCCAGCCCACCGCAGCCCACCAGGGCCCGTCCCAGCCCACCACAGCCCGTCCCAGCCCACCACAGCCCGTCCCAGCCCACCACAGCCCGTCCCAGCCCACCACAGCCTGTCGCAGCCCACAGCAGCCCACTACAGCCTGCAACGGCCCACCACGGCCCGCCACAGCCCACCACAGCCCGTCACAGGCCGTCCCAGCTCGCCACAACGCGTCCCAGCCCACCACAGCCCGTCCCAGCCCGCCACAGCCCGCCACAGCCCGTCCCAGCCTGTCCCAGTCCGCCACAGCCCGTCCCAGCCTACCACAGCCCACCACAGCCCGTCCAAGCCCACCACGGCTTATCCCAGCCCACCAGAGCCCGTCCCAGCCCACCACAGCCCGTCCTAGCCCACCACAGCCAGCCACAGCCCGTCCAAGCCCACCACAGCTTATCCCAGCCCACCACAGCCCATCCCAGCCCACCACAGCTTATCCCAGCCCACCACAGCCCGTCCCAGCCCGACACAGCCCACCACAGCCCAACACAGTCCGTCCCTACCTGCAACGGCCCACTACGGCCCGCCACGGCCCACTACGCCCCGCCACGGGCCGTCCCGGCACGCCACGGCCCACCACTGTCGAACACGGCCCACCACGGCCCGCCACAGCCCGTCCCAGCCCGCCATAGACTGTCCCAGCCCGTCACAGCCCGTATCAGGCCACCACAGCCCGTCCCAGCCCACTACACCTTATCCCAGCCAACCACAGCCGTCCCAGCCCGTCGAAGGCCACCACAGCACGTCCCAGGTCAAAAAAGCCGGTCCCAGCCCACCACAGCCCGTCCCAGCCCACCACAGCCCGTCCCAGCCCACCACAGCCTACCACAGCCCGTCCCAGCCCACCACAGCACGTCCCAGCCTGTCCCAGCCCGTTCCAGACGACCACAGCCCACCACAGCCCGTGCCAGCCCACCACAGCCCGTGCCAGCCCACCACAGCCCGTGCCAGCCCGTCCCAGCCCGTGCCAGCCCGTCCCAGCCCGTCCCAGCCCGTCCCAGCCCACCACAGCCCGTCCCAGCCCACCACAGCCCGTCCCAGCCCACCACAGCCCGTCCCAGCCCACCACAGCCCGTCCCAGCCCGCCACAGCCCGTCCCAGCCCACTACACCTTATCCCAGCCAACCACAGCCCGTCCCAGCCCGTCGAAGGCCACCACAGCACGTCCCAGGTCAAAAAAGCCGGTCACAGCCCACCACAGCCCGTCCCAGCCCTCCAGGGCCCGTCCCAGCCCACCACAGCCTACCACAGCCCACCACTACCTTATCCCAGCTCACCACAGCCCGTCACAGCCCGTATCAGGCCACCACAGCCCATCCCAGCTCACCACAGCCCGTCCCAGCCCACCAAAGCCCACCACAGGCCACCACAGCCCACCAGAGCCCACCACGGCTCGTCACAGGTTGTCCCAGACTGCCACAGCCCGTCTCGGCCCGCCACAGCCCATCCAAGACCTCCACAGCCCGTCTCTGGCTTACCACAACCCACCACAGTGTACCTCAGCCCGTCCCAGGTCACCACAGCCCACCACAGCCCGTCCCGACCCACCACAACACGTCCGGGCCCCCCACAGCCCGTCCCATCCCGGCACACCACGGCCCAGCCCATCACGGCCCACCACGGCCCAGAACGACCCACCATGGCTCGTCCCCGCCCACCATGGACCGTCCCCGCCCACCACGGCCCACCACGGCCAGTCCCGGCCCACCACGGCCCCTCCCGGACCCCCACGACCCGTCCCATCCCACCACAGCCCGCCATATCTCACCACAGCCCGTCCCAGCCCACCACAGCCCGTCCCAGACCACCAGAGCCTGTCCGGGCCCATCACAGCCCGTCCCGGCCCCCCACAGCCCGTCCCGGCCCTCCACAGCCCGTCCCAGCCCACCACAGCCCGCCCCAGCCCACCACAGCGCGTCCCGTCCCACCATAGCTTGTCCCAGCCCACCACAGCCCGTCCCAGACCACCAGAGCCTGTCCCAGCCCACGACAGCCCGTCCCGGCCCCCCACAGCCCGTCCCATCCCAGCACGGCCCACCACGGCCCAGAACAACCCACCATGGCCCGTCCCCGCCCACCACGGCCCGTCCCCGCCCACCACGGCCCACCACGGCCCGTCCCAGCCCACCACGGCCCGTCACAGCCCACCACGGCCCCTCCCAGCCCACCAGCGCCCGTCCCAGACCATCCCAGCCCACCACAGCCCGTCCCAGCCCACCACAACCCGTCCCAGCCCACCACAGCCCACCACAGCCCACTACAGACCGTCCCAGCACGTCCCAACCCGTCCCAGCACGTGCCAGCCTGTCCCAGCCCACCACAGCCCATTCCGGACCACCAAAGCCCGTCCCCGCCCACCACAGCCCGTCCCCGCCCACCACAGCTTGTCCCAGCCCACACACGCCGTCCCAGCCCACCGCAGCACGTCCCAGCTTACCACAGCCCGTCCCAGCCCACCACAGCCCATCCCAGCCCGTCCCAGCCCACCACAGCCCGTCCCAGCCCACCACAGCCCGTCCCAGCCCACCACAGCCCGTCCCAGCCCACCACAGCCCGTCCCAGGACACCACAGGCCGTCCCAGCCCACCGCAGCCCGTCCCAGCCCACCGCAGCCCGTCCCAGGACACGACAGGCCGTCCCAGCCCACCGCAGCCCGTCCCAGCTTACCACAGCCCGTCCCAGCCCACCACAGCCCGTCCCAGCCCGTCCCAGCCTACCACAGCCCGTCCCAGCCCACCACAGCCCGTCGCAGCTCACCACAGCCCGTCCCATGCCACCACAGCCCGTCCAAGCCCACCACAGCCCGTCCGAGTCCACGACAGCCCATCCTGGCCCACCACGGCGCACTACGGCCCAGCACAACCCGTCCCAGCCCACCACGGTCCGTCCCAGCCCACCACAGCCCGTCCCAGCTTACCACTGCCAACTACAGCCCACCACGGCCCACCACAGCCCGTCCCAGCCCACCACAGCCCATCCCAGCCCACCACAGCCCACCACGGGCCGTCCCAGCCCACCACAGCCCGTCCCAGCCCCCCACAGCTTTTCCCAGATCGTCCCAGACCACCACAGCCCGTCACAGCCCACCACATCAAGTACCAGCCCGTCCCAGCCCACCACAGCCCACAACAGCCGGTTACAGCTTATCACAGCCCGTCCCAGCCCACCACAGCCCGTCTCCGCTCACCACAGCACGTCCCAGCCCGTGCCAGCCTACCACAGCCCGTCCTGGCCACCACAGCCCGTCCCAGCCCACCGCAGCCCGTCCCAGCCCACCGCAGCCAACCACGGCACGTCCCAGCCCACCACAGCCCGTCCCAGCCCACCACAGCCCGTCCCAGCCCACCACAGCCCGTCCCAGCCCACCACAGCCTGTCGCAGCCCACCACAGCCCACTACAGCCTGCAACGGCCCACCACGGCCCGCCACAGCCCACCACAGCCCGTCACAGGCCGTCCCAGCTCGCCACAACGCGTCCCAGCCCACCACAGCCCGTCCCAGCCCGACACAGCCCGCCACAGCCCGTCCCAGCCTGTCCCAGTCCGCCACAGCCCGTCCCAGCCTACCACAGCCCACCACGGCTTATCCCAGCCCACCAGAGCCCGTCCCAGCCCACCACAGCCCGTCCTAGCCCACCACAGCCAGCCACAGCCCGTCCAAGCCCACCACAGCTTATCCCAGCCCACCACAGCCCATCCCAGCCCACCACAGCTTATCCCAGCCCACCACAGCCCGTCCCAGCCCGACATAGCCCACCACAGTCCGTCCCTACCTGCAACGGCCCACTACGGCCCGCCACGGCCCACTACGCCCCGCCACGGGCCGTCCCGGCACGCCACGGCCCACCACTGTCGAACACGGCCCACCACGGCCCGCCACAGCCCGTCCCAGCCCGCCATAGACTGTCCCAGCCCACCAAAGCCCATCCCAGCCCGCCACAGCCCGTCCCAGCCCATTACACCTTATCCCAGCCAACCACAGCCCGTCCCAGCCCGTCCAAGGCCACCACAGCACGTCCCAGCTCAAAAAAGCCGGTCCCAGCCCACCACAGCTCGTCCCAGCCCACCACAGCCCGTCCCAGCCCGTCCCAGCCCACCAAAGCCCGTCCCACCTCGTCCCAGCGCACCACAGCACGTCCCAGCCCACCACAGCACGTCCCAGCCTGTCCCCGCCCGTTCCAAATGACCACAGCCCACCACAGCCCGTGCCAGCCCACCACAGCCCGTGCCAGCCCACCACAGCCCGTCCCAGCCCACCACAGCCCGTCCCAGCCCACCACAGCCCGCCACAGCCCGTCCCAGCCCGCCATAGACTGTCCCAGCCCACCAAAGCCCATCCCAGCCCGCCACAGCCCGTCCCAGCCCACTACACCTTATCCCAGCCAACCACAGCCCGTCCCAGCCCGTCCAAGGCCACCACAGCACGTCCCAGGTCAAAAAAGCCGGTCCCAGCCCACCACAGCCCGTCCCAGCCCTCCAGGGCCCGTCCCAGCCCGCCACAGCCTACCACAGCCCGTCCCAGCCCACCACAGCACGTCCCAGCCTGTCCCAGCCAGTTCCAGATGACCACAGCCCACCACAGCCCGTGCCAGCCCACCACAGCCCGTGCCAGCCCACCACAGCCCGTGCCAGCCCGTCCCAGCCCGTGCCAGCTCGTCCCAGCCCGTCCCAGCCCGTGCCAGCCCGTCCCAGCCCACCACAGCCCGTCCCAGCCCACCACAGCCCGTCCCAGCCCGCCACAGCCCGTCCCAGCCCGTCCCAGCCCGCCACAGCCCGTCCCAGCCCACTACACCTTATCCCAGCCAACCACAGCCCGTCCCAGCCCGTCGAAGGCCACCACAGCACGTCCCAGGTCAAAAAAACCGGTCACAGCCCACCACAGCCCGTCCCAGCCCTCCAGGGCCCGTCCCAGCCCACCACAGCCTACCACAGCCCACCACTACCTTATCCCAGCTCACCACAGCCCGTCACAGCCCGTATCAGGCCACCACAGCCCATCCCAGCTCACCACAGCCCATCCCAGCCCACCAAAGCCCACCACAGGCCACCACAGCCCACCAGAGCCCACCACGGCTCGTCACAGGTTGTCCCAGACTGCCACAGCCCGTCCCAGCCCACCACAGGCCGTCCCAGCACGTCCCAGGCCGTCCCAGCCCACCACAGCCCGTCCCAGGCGACCACTACCTTATCCCAGCCCACCACAGCCCGTCCTAGCCCGTCGCAGGCCACCACAGCCTGTCCCAGCCCACCACAGCCCGTCCCAGCCCACCAAAGCCCGTCCCAGCCCACCACAGCCCTTCCCAGCCCACCACAGCCCGTCCTAGCCCGTCGCAGCCCATCCCAGCCCACCACAGCCCGTCCCATCCGACAACAGCCCAGCCCAGCCCACCACAGCCCACCACAGCCCATCCCAGCCCACCACGGCCCACCCCAGCCCACCACAGCCCTCCACGGCCCGTCACAGGTTGTCCGAGACCGCCACAGCCCATCTCGGCCTGCCACAGCCCTTGCAAGACCTCCCAGCCTGTCCCAGCCAACCACAGCCCACCACAGCCCACCACAGCCGGTCCCAGCCCACCACACCTTATCCCAGGCCACCACAGCCTGTCCCAGCCCACTACAGCCTGCCACGGCCCACCACAGACCGTCCCAACCCGCCACAGCCCACCACAGCCCGTCCAAGTCTACCACAGCCGGTCCCAGATAACACAGCCCGTCTTGGCCTGCCACGGCACACCACGGCCCACTACGGCCCTCCAGGCCCACCACTAGCCAGCCATGGCCCACCACGGCCCGCCAGAGCCCACCATGGCCCATCACAGGCCGTCCCAGACCGTCACGGCCCGTCTCGGCCCTCCACAGCCCGTCCCGGCCCGCTACAGCCCGTCTTGGCCCGCCACAGCCCGTCCCGGCCCTCCACAGCCCGTCCCGGCCCGCTACAGCCCGTCTTGGCCCGCCACAGCCCGGCCCGGCCCGCCACAGCCCGGCCCGGCCCGCCACAGCCCGGCCCAGACCGCCACAGCCCGTCCCGGCCCACCACAGACCGTCCCGGCCCACCACAGCCCGTCCCAGCACACCACAGCCCGTCCCAGCCCACCACACGTTATCCCAGCCCACCACAGACCGTCCCGGCCCACCACAGCCCGTCCCAGCACACCACAGCCCCTCCCAGCCCACCACACCTTATCCCAGCACACCACAGCCCCTCCCAGCTTGTCCCAGCTCACCAAAGCCCGTCCCAGCACACCACAGCCCGTCCCAGACCGCCACAGCCCGTCCCAGAACGCCACAGCCCGTCCCAGACCGCCACAGTCCGTCCCAGACCGCCACAGCCCGTCCCAGACCGCCACAGCCCGTCCCAGACCGCCACAGCCCGTCCCAGACCGCCACAGCCCACCATGGCCCGTTTCAGCCCACCACGGCCGACCACAGCTCGTCCCAGCTCACCACAACCCCTCCGAGACCGCCACAGCCCGTCCCAGACCACCACAGCCCATCCCAGACCGCCACAGCCCGCCACAGCCCAGCCGAGCCTGCCACAGCTTATCCCAGCCCACCACAGCCCACCAAAGCCCACCACAGCCCGTCACAGCCCACCACAGCCCGTCACAGCCCACCACAGCCCGTCACAGCCCACCACAGCCCGTCACAGCCCACCACAGCCCACCACAGCCCACCACAAAACGTCCCAGCCCACCAAACCTTATCCCAGCCCACCACACCTTATCCCAGCCCACCACAGCTCGTCCTAGCTCATCAAAGCCCGTCCCCACCCACCACAGCCTGTCCCAGCCCACCACAGCCCGTCCCAGCCCACCACAGCCCGCCCCAGCCCACCACAGCCCGCCCCAGCCCACCACAGCCCGCCCCAGTCTACCACAGCCCACCACGGCCCATCACACCCCGCCACGGCCCGGCCAGTCCTGGCACCCCACGGCCCGTCCCGGCCCCCCACGGCCCGGCCCGGCCCACGACGGCCCATCCCGGCCCACCAGATCCAGTCCCAGCCCGGCGCAGCCCGTCCCGTCCCAGCCCGTCCCATCCCAGCCCACCACAGCCCGTCCCGTCCCGTCCCAGCACAGCCCGTCCCGTCCCAGCCCACCACAGCCCGTCCCGTCCCTTCCCAGCACAGCCCGTCCCCGCCCACCACAGCCCATCCCAGCCCACCACAGCCCGTCCCAGCCCGTCCCAGACTACCAGAACCCATCCCAGCCCGTCACAGCCCACCACAGCCCATCTCAAGCTCACCAGAACCCACCACAGCCTGTCCCAGACCACCACGGCCCACCACAGCCCGTCCCAGCCCAGCACGGCCCACCACAGCCCAGCACGGCCCACCACAGCCCAGCACGGCCCACCACAGCCCAGCACGGCCCACCACAACCCACCACAGCCCGTCGCAGCCCACCACAGCTTATCCCAGCACACCACAGCCCACCAAAGACTATCTCAGGAACCACAGCCCACCCCAGACTACCACAGCCCGTCCCAGTACACCACGGTCCACCACAACCCGCCACAGCCCGTCCCAGCTCGCCACAGCCCGTCCCAGCCGGTCCCAGCCCATACCAGCCCGTCCCAGCCCACCACAGGCTGTCCAAACCCGCCAAAGCTTGTCCCAGCCCACCACAGCCCACCAAAGCCAAGCACAGCCCGTCCCAGCCCTCCACAGCCCGTCCCAGCCCACCACAGCCCGTCCCAGCCCACCACAGCCTGTTCCAGCCCACCACAGCCCGTCCCAGCCCGTCCCAGCCCACCACAGCTTATCCCAGCCCACCACAGCCCGTCCCAGCACACCATAGCCCACCACATCCCGTCCCAGCCCGACACAGCCCGTCCCGGCCTGCCACGGCCCACCACGGCACATTACGCCCCGACACGGGCCGTCCCGGCATGCCATGGCCCACCACTGTCCGCCACAGCCCAACACGGCCCGCCACAGCCCGTCCCAGCCCACCACAGCCCTCCACAGCACGTCCCAGCCCACCACAGCCCAGTACAGCTTACCACAGCCCACCACAGCCCGTCACAGCCCAGCAGAGCCCGTCACATCCCACCACAGCCCGTCACGGCACGCCAGAACCAGCCACAGCCCGTTTCAGCCCACCACAGCCCGTCCCATCCCACCACAGCCCGTTCCAGCCTAACAAAGCCCACCACAGCCCACCACGGCCCATTACAGCCCGACACAGCCCACCACAGCCCACCACAGCCCGTCCCAGCCCACCACAGCCCGTCCCAGCCCACTACAGCACTCCACTAGCCCGTCCCAGCCCACCACAGCCCGTCCCAGCCCACCACAACCCACCACAGTCCTCCACAGCATGTCCCAGCCCACCACGGTCCACCACAGCCCGCCACGGCCAACCACAGCCCACCACAGCCCGCCAAAGCCCGTCCCAGCCTACCACAACTTCTCCCAGCCCCCCCACAGCCCACCAAAGCCCACCACAGGCCGTCACAGCCCACCACAGCCCGTCACAGCCCACCACAACCCATCCCAGCCCACCACAGCCCGTCCCAGCCCACCACAGCCCGTCCCAGCCCACCACAGCCCGTCCCAGCCCACCACTGCCCGTCCCAGCCCATCCCAAGCCACCACAGCCCTTCCCAGCCCACTACAGCCCACCACAGCCCACCACAAACCGTCCCAGCCCACCACAGCCCACCACAGCCCACCACGGCCCACCACAGCTCGTCCCAGCCCACCACGGCCCACCACAGCCCACCACGGCCCATCCCAGCCAAACACGGTGCACCACAGCCCACCACGGCCTGTCCCGGCCCACCACGGCCCGCCACAGCCCGTCCCAGACCACCAAAGCCCGTCCCAGCCCACCACAGCTTGTCCCAGCCCACCATGTCCCACCACAGTACACCACGTCCCACCACAGTACACCACGGACCACCACAGCTCGTCCCAGCCCGTCCCAGCCCACCACAGACCGTCCCAGCCCACCACAGGCCGTCCCAGCCGGTCCCATCACACCACAGTGCGTCCAAGTCCGTCCCATCCCACCAGAACCCGTCCCAGCCCTCCACAGCCCACCAAGGCCTGTCCCGGCCCACCACGGCCCACCACAGCCCGTCCCAGCTCATCAAAGCCCGTCCAAGCCCACCACAGCCCGTCCCCGCCCACCACGCTCCGTCCCAGCTCACTACGGCCCACCACGACCCACCACGGCCCGTCCCAGCCCACCACGGCACGTCCCTGCCCACCACGGCCCGTCCCCGCCCACCACGGCCCGTCCCCGCCCACCACGGCCCACCTCAGCCCAGCAGAGCTTGTCCCAGCCCACCGCAGCCCGTCCCAGCCCACCACAGCCCGTCCCAGCCCACCACAGCCCGTCCCAGCCCACCACAGCCCGTCCCAGCCCACCACAGCCCGTCCCACCTCGTGCCAGCCCGTCACAGCCCATCCCCGCCCACCACCGCCCGTCCCAGCTCACTACGGCCCACCACAGTCAACCTCTTCCCACCCACAGACCACCACGGCCTGTCAGGCCCACCACGCTCCGTCCTAGCCCACTACGGCGCGCCACGACCCACCATGGCCCGCCACGACCCTCCACGGCCCACCACGGCCCGTCCCAGCCCACGACGGCCCACCAAAGCCCACCACAGCCCGTCCCAACCCACCATAGCCCGTCCCAGCCCACCACGGCCCGTCCCCGCCCACCACGGCCCGTCCCCACCCACCACGGCCTGTCCCCGCCCACCACGGCCCGTCCCAGACCATCCCAGCCCACCACAGCCCGCCCCAGCCCACCACAGCCCGCCCCAGCCCACCGCAGCCCGTCCCAGCCCACCGGAGCCCGTCCCAGCCCACCAGAGCCCGTCCCAGCCCACCAGAGCCCGTGCAAACCCGTCCCAGCACACCACAACCCACCACAGCCCGTCCAAGCCCACCACAGCCCGTCCCAGACTCACCAGACTCCGTCCGAGCTCACCACAGCTCGTCCCAGGCTCACCCGCGCCCGTCCCAGCCCGTCCCAGTCCACCACAGCCCGTCCCAGCCCACCATAGCCCGTCCCGGCCCACCACAGCCCGTCCCAGTCCACCACAGCCCGTCCCAGTCCACCACAGCCCGTCCCAGCCCACCACAGCCTGTCCCAGCCCACCACAGCCCACCACAGACCGTCCCCGACCATTACAGCCCGTCCCCGCCCACCACAGCACATCCCAGCCCACCACAGCCCGTCCCAGCCCACCACAGCCCGTCCCAGCCCACCACAGCCCGTCCCAGCCCATGTCAGACCGTCCCAGCCCACCACAGCCTCTTCCAGCCCGTCCCAGCCCACCACAGCCCGTCCCAGCCCACCACAGCCCGTCCCAGCCCGTCTCAGCTCACCAAAATCCACCACAGCCCGTCCAAGCCCACCACAGCCCGTCCCAGACTCACCAGACTCCGTCCGAGCTCACCACAGCTCGTCCCAGGCTCACCCGCGCCCGTCCCAGCCCGTCCCAGTCCACCACAGCCCGTCCCAGCCCACCATAGCCCGTCCCGGCCCACCACAGCCCGTCCCAGTCCACCACAGCCCGTCCCAGTCCACCACAGCCCGTCCCAGCCCACCACAGCCTGTCCCAGCCCACCACAGCCCACCACAGACCGTCCCAGCCAACCAGTGCCAGTCCCAGCTTACCACAGCCCACCACATGCCTTCCCAGCTCACCACAGCCCACCACAGCCCATTACAGCGTACCACAGGCCGTCGCCTCACACCACAGCCCGTTCCAGCCCGTCCCAACCCTTCCCAGTCCACCACGGCCCGTCCCCGCCCACCACGGCCCACCTCAGGCCAGCAGAGCCTGTCCCAGCCCACGGCAGCCCGTCCCAGCCCACGGCAGCCCGTCCCAGCCCACGGCAGCCCGTCCCAGCCCACGGCAGCCCGTCCCAGCCCACCGCAGCCCACCAAAGCCCACCACAGCCCACCAAAGCCCACCACAGCCCACCACAGCCCACCACAGCCCGTCCCAGCCCACCACAGCCCGTCCCAGCCCACCACAGCCCACCAAAGCCCACCACAGCCCGTCCGAGCCCGTGTCAGACTGTACCAGCCCACCACAGCCCCTCCCAGCCCACCAAAGCCCGTCCCAGCCCACCACAGCCCGTCCCAGCCCACCACAGCCCGTCCCAGCCCACCACAGCCCGTCCCAGTCCGTTTCAGCTCACCACAACCCACCACAGCCCGTCCAAGCCCACCACAGCCCGTCCCCGACAATTACAGCCCGTCCCAGCCCACCACAGCCCGTCCCAGCCAAGCACAGCACACCACAGCCCCCCACAGCACACCACAGCCCACCACAGTACGTCTCAGCCCACCACGGCACGTCCCAGCTCACCACAGCCCACCACAGCCCGTTGCAGCTTACCACAGCCCGTCCCAGCTCGTCCCAGCCCACCACAGCGCACCACAGCCCACCACAGCCTACCGCAGTCCATCCCAGCCCACCACAGCCCGTCACAGCCCGTCCCACCCTACTACAGTCTGTCTCAGCCCATCCCAGCCCACCACAGCCTGTCCCAGCTTGTCCCAGCCCACCACAGCCCGTCCCAGCCCGTTTCAGCCCACCACAGCTAACCACAGCTCGTCCCAGCCCACCACAGCCCACCACGGCCCATCCCAGCCAAACACGGTACACCACAGCCCACCACGGCCTGTCCCGGCCCACCACGGCCCACCACAGCCCGTCCCAGACCACCAAAGCCCGTCCCAGCCCACCACAGCTTGTCCCAGCCCACCACGTCCCACCACAGTTCACCACGGCCTGTCCCAGCCCACCAGAGCCAGTCCCAGCACACCACAGCCCACCACGGCCCGTCCCTGCCCACCACGGCCCGTCCCCGCCCACCACGGCCCACCTCAGCCCAGCAGAGCCTGTCCCAGCCAACCACAGCCCATCCCAGCCCACCACAGCCTGTCCCAGCCCACCATAGCCCGTCCCAGCCCACCACAGCCCGTCCCAGCCCACCACAGCCCGTCCCAGCCCACCACAGCCCGTCCCAGGCCACCACAGCCCACAACAGACCGTCCCAGCCAACCAGTGCCAGTCCCAGCTTACCACAGCCCACCACAGACCTTCCCAGCTCACCACAGCCCACCACAGCCCATTACAGCTTACCACAGCCCGTCGCCTCACACCACAGCCCGTTCCAGCCCGTCCCAACCCTTCCCAGTCCACCACGGCCTGTCCCCACCCACTACGGCCCACCTCAGCACAGCAGAGCCTGTCCCAGCCCACCACAGCCCGTCCCAGCCCACCACAGCTCAACACAGACCGTCCCCGCCCACCACAGCCCGTCCCCGCCCACCGCGGCCCAGCAGAGCCCGTCCCAGCCCACCACAGCCCGTCCCAGCCCGTGCCAGCCCACCAGAGCCCGGCCCGGCCCACCAGAGCCGGTCCCGGCCCACCACGGCCCGTCCCAGCCCACCACAGCCCGTTCCAGACCACCAGAGCTTGTCCCAGCCCACCACAGCCTGTCCCAGCCCACCACAGCCCACCAACGACCGTCCCAGCCAACCAGTGCCAGTCCCAGCTTACCACAGCCCACCACAGACCTTCCCAGCTCACCACAGCCCACCACAGCCCATTACAGCTTACCACAGGCCGTCGCCTCACACCACAGCCCATTCCAGCCCGTCCCAACCCTTCCCAGTCCACCACGGCCCGTCCCCGCCCACCACAGCCCGTCCCCGCCCACCACGGCCCACCTCAGGCCAGCAGAGCCTGTCCCAGCCCACCACAGCCCACCAACGACCGTCCCAGCCAACCAGTGCCAGTCCCAGCTTACCACAGCCCACCACAGACCTTCCCAGCTCACCACAGCCCACCACAAACCATTACAGCTTACCACAGGCCGTCGCCTCACACCACAGCCCATTCCAGCCCGTCCCAACCCTTCCCAGTCCACCACGGCCCGTCCCCGCCCACCACGGCCCGTCTTCGCCCACCACGGCCCACCACAGCCCGTCCCAGCCCACCACAGCCAGTCCCAGCCCGTCCCAGCCCACCACAGCCCGTTGCGGCCCACCAGAGCCCGGCCCGGCCCACCAGAGCCCGTCCCTGCCCACCACCGCCCGTCCCAGCCCACCACAGCCCGTTCCAGACCACCAGAGCTTGTCCCAGCCCACCACAGCCTGTCCCAGCCCTTCCCAGCCCACCACAGCTCGTCCCAGCTTACCACAGCCCGTCCCAGCCCACCACAGCCTGTCCCAGACCACCACAGCCCGTCCCAGCCAAGCACAGCACACCACAGCCCACCACAGCCCACCACAGTACGTCTCAGCCCACCACGGCACGTCCCAGCTCACCACAGCCCATCACAGCCCACCACAGCCCGTTGCAGCTTACCACAGTACGTCCCAGCTTGTCCCAGGCCACCACAGCCCACCACAGTCCATCCCAGCCCACCACAGCCCGTCACAGCTCGTCCCAGCCCATCCCAGCCCACCACAGCCCTTCCCACCCTACTACAGTCCGTTCCCGCCCGTCCCAGCCCACCACAGCCTGTCCCAGCCCGTCCCAGCCCACCACAGCCCGTCCCAGCCCGTTTCAGCCCACCACAGCTAACCACAGCTCGTCCCAGCCCACCACGGCCCACCACAGCCCATCCCAGCCAAACACGGTGCACCACGGCCCACCACGGCCTGTCCCAGCCCACCACAGCCCGTCCCAGCCCACCACAGCCCGTCCCAGCCCACCACAGCCCGTCCCAGCCCACCACAGCCCGTCCCAGCCCATCACAGCCTACCGCAGACCACCACAGCCCGTCCCAGCCCACCACAGCTCGTCCCAGCCCGTCCCGGCCCACCACAGCCCGTCCCGGCCCACCACAGCCCGTCCCGGCCCACCACAGCCTGTTCCAGACCACCAGAGCTTGTCCCAGCCCACCACAGCCTGTCCCAGCCCGTCCCAGCCCACCACAACCCGTCCCAGCCCACCACAGCCCGTCCCAGCCCACCACAGCCCGTCCCAGCCCACCACAGCCCACCACAACACGTCCCAGCCCATCCCAGCCCACCACAGCCAGTCACAGGCCATCCCAGCCCACCACAGCACTTTCCAGACCACCACAGCCTGTCCCAGCCCACCACAGCTCGTCTCAACTCACCACAGCCCACCACGGCCCACCACAGCCCACCACGGCCCACCACAGCTGGTCCCGACCCACCAGAGCTTGTCCCCGACCACCACAGCCCGTCCAAAGCATCCCAGCCCGTCCCAGCCCGTCCCACCCCACCACAACTCGTCCCAGCCCACCACAGCCCACCACAGCCCGTCCCAGCCCGTCCCAGCCCACCACAGACCGTCCCAGCCCATCCCAGCACACCACAGCCCGTCCCAGCCCGTCCCAGCCCACCACAGCCCTTCCCAGCACACCATAGCCCGTCCCAGCACACCACAGCCCGTCCCAGCCCGTCCCGGGCCACCACAGCTTGTCCCAGCCCACCACAGCCCGTCCCAGCCCACCACAGCTCGTCCCTGCCCACCACAGCCCACCACAGCCTGTCCCCGCTCACCACAGCCTGTCCCCGCCTATCACAGCCCGTCCACGCCCACCACAACTTGTCCCCGCCCACTACGGCCCTTCCCGGCCCACCAAGACCGGTCCCGGCCCACCACGGCCCATCCCAACCCACCACGGCCCATCCCAGCCCACCACAACCCACCACAGCCCATTACAGCTTACCACAGCCCGTCCCAACCCACCACAGCCCGTTCCAGCCCACCACAGCCCGTCTCCGACCACCACAGCACGTCCAAGCCCACCACAACAAGTCACCGTCCACCACAACCCGTCACCGCCCACCACAGCCTGTCCAAGGCGTCCCAGCCCGTCCCAGCCCATCTGAGCCCGTCCCAACACACGACAACTTGTCCCAGCCCACCAAAGCTCGTCCCAGCACACCACAGCCCACCACAGCCCGTCCCCGACAATTACAGCCCGTCCCAGCCCACCACAGCCCGTCCCAGCCAAGCACAGCACACCACAGCCCACCACAGCCCACCACAGTACGTCTCAGCCCACCACAGCACGTCCCAGCTCACCACAGCCCACCACAGCCCGTTGCAGCTTACCACAGCCCGTCCCAGCTCGTCCCAGCCCACCACAGCGCACCACAGCCCACCACAGCCCACCACAGCCTACCGCAGTCCATCCCAGCCCACCACAACCCGTCACAGCCCGTCCCACCCTACTACAGTCTGTCTCAGCCCATCCCAGCCCACCACAGCCTGTCCCAGCTTGTCCCAGCCCACCACAGCCCGTCCCAGCCCGTTTCAGCCCACCACAGCTAACCACAGCTCGTCCCAGCCCACCACGGCCCACCACAGCCCACCACGGCCCATCCCAGCCAAACACGGTGCACCACAGCCCACCACGGCCTGTCCCGGCCCACCACGGCCCGCCACAGCCCGTCCCAGACCACCAAAGCCCGTCCCAGCCCACCACAGCTTGTCCCAGCCCACCATGTCCCACCACAGTACACCACGTCCCACCACAGTACACCACGGACCACCACAGCTCGTCCCAGCCCGTCCCAGCCCACCACAGACCGTCCCAGCCCACCACAGGCCGTCCCAGCCGGTCCCATCACACCACAGTGCGTCCAAGTCCGTCCCATCCCACCAGAACCCGTCCCAGCCCTCCACAGCCCACCAAGGCCTGTCCCGGCCCACCACGGCCCACCACAGCCCGTCCCAGCTCATCAAAGCCCGTCCAAGCCCACCACAGCCCGTCCCCGCCCACCACGCTCCGTCCCAGCTCACTACGGCCCACCACGACCCACCACGGCCCACCACGGCCCGTCCCAGCCCACCACGGCACGTCCCTGCCCACCACGGCCCGTCCCCGCCCACCACGGCCCGTCCCCGCCCACCACGGCCCACCTCAGCCCAGCAGAGCTTGTCCCAGCCCACCGCAGCCCGTCCCAGCCCACCACAGCCCGTCCCAGCCCACCACAGCCCGTCCCAGCCCACCACAGCCCGTCCCAGCCCACCACAGCCCGTCCCACCTCGTGCCAGCCCGTCACAGCCCATCCCCGCCCACCACCGCCCGTCCCAGCTCACTACGGCCCACCACAGTCAACCTCTTCCCACCCACAGACCACCACGGCCTGTCAGGCCCACCACGCTCCGTCCTAGCCCACTACGGCGCGCCACGACCCACCATGGCCCGCCACGACCCTCCACGGCCCACCACGGCCCGTCCCAGCCCACGACGGCCCACCAAAGCCCACCACAGCCCGTCCCAACCCACCATAGCCCGTCCCAGCCCACCACAGCCCGTCCCCGCCCACCACGGCCCGTCCCCACCCACCACGGCCTGTCCCCGCCCACCACGGCCCGTCCCAGACCATCCCAGCCCACCACAGCCCGCCCCAGCCCACCACAGCCCGCCCCAGCCCACCGCAGCCCGTCCCAGCCCACCGGAGCCCGTCCCAGCCCACCAGAGCCCGTCCCAGCCCACCAGAGCCCGTGCAAACCCGTCCCAGCACACCACAACCCACCACAGCCCGTCCAAGCCCACCACAGCCCGTCCCAGACTCACCAGACTCCGTCCGAGCTCACCACAGCTCGTCCCAGGCTCACCCGCGCCCGTCCCAGCCCGTCCCAGTCCACCACAGCCCGTCCCAGCCCACCATAGCCCGTCCCGGCCCACCACAGCCCGTCCCAGTCCACCACAGCCCGTCCCAGTCCACCACAGCCCGTCCCAGTCCACCACAGCCCGTCCCAGCCCACCACAGCCTGTCCCAGCCCACCACAGCCCACCACAGACCGTCCCAGCCAACCAGTGCCAGTCCCAGCTTACCACAGCCCACCACATGCCTTCCCAGCTCGCCACAGCCCACCACAGCCCATTACAGCTTACCACAGGCCGTCGCCTCACACCACAGCCCGTTCCAGCCCATCCCAACCCTTCCCAGTCCACCACGGCCCGTCCCCGCCCACCACGGCCCACCTCAGGCCAGCAGAGCCTGTCCCAGCCCACGGCAGCCCGTCCCAGCCCACGGCAGCCCGTTCCAGCCCACGGCAGCCCGTCCCAGCCCACGGCAGCCCGTCCCAGCCCACCGCAGCCCACCAAAGCCCACCACAGCCCACCAAAGCCCACCACAGCCCACCACAGCCCACCACAGCCCGTCCCAGCCCACCACAGCCCGTCCCAGCCCACCACAGCCCACCAAAGCCCACCACAGCCCGTCCGAGCCCGTGTCAGACTGTACCAGCCCACCACAGCCCCTCCCAGCCCACCAAAGCCCGTCCCAGCCCACCACAGCCCGTCCCAGCCCACCACAGCCCGTCCCAGTCCGTTTCAGCTCACCACAACCCACCACAGCCCGTCCAAGCCCACCACAGCCCGTCCCCGACAATTACAGCCCGTCCCAGCCCACCACAGCCCGTCCCAGCCAAGCACAGCACACCACAGCCCCCCACAGCACACCACAGCCCACCACAGTACGTCTCAGCCCACCACAGCACGTCCCAGCTCACCACAGCCCACCACAGCCCGTTGCAGCTTACCACAGCCCGTCCCAGCTCGTCCCAGCCCACCACAGCGCACCACAGCCCACCACAGCCCACCACAGCCTACCGCAGTCCATCCCAGCCCACCACAGCCCGTCACAGCCCGTCCCACCCTACTACAGTCTGTCTCAGCCCATCCCAGCCCACCACAGCCTGTCCCAGCTTGTCCCAGCCCACCACAGCCCGTCCCAGCCCGTTTCAGCCCACCACAGCTAACCACAGCTCGTCCCAGCCCACCACAGCCCACCACGGCCCATCCCAGCCAAACACGGTGCACCACAGCCCACCACGGCCTGTCCCGGCCTACCACGGCCCACCACAGCCCGTCCCAGACCACCAAAGCCCGTCCCAGCCCACCACAGCTTGTCCCAGCCCACCACGTCCCACCACAGTTCACCACGGCCTGTCCCAGCCCACCAGAGCCAGTCCCAGCACACCACAGCCCACCACGGCCCGTCCCCGCCCACCACGGCCCGTCCCCGCCCACCACGGCCCACCTCAGCCCAGCAGAGCCTGTCCCAGCCAACCACAGCCCATCCCAGCCCACCACAGCCTGTCCCAGCCCACCATAGCCCGTCCCAGCCCACCACAGCCCGTCCCAGTCCACCACAGCCCCTCCCAGCCCACCACAGCCCGTCCCAGGCCACCACAGCCCACAACAGACCGTCCCAGCCAACCAGTGCCAGTCCCAGCTTACCACAGCCCACCACAGACCTTCCCAGCTCACCACAGCCCACCACAGCCCATTACAGCTTACCACAGCCCGTCGCCTCACACCACAGCCCGTTCCAGCCCGTCCCAACCCTTCCCAGTCCACCACGGCCTGTCCCCACCCACTACGGCCCACCTCAGCACAGCAGAGCCTGTCCCAGCCCACCACAGCCCGTCCCAGCCCACCACAGCTCAACACAGACCGTCCCCGCCCACCACAGCCCGTCCCCGCCCACCACGGCCCAGCAGAGCCCGTCCCAGCCCACCACAGCCCGTCCCAGCCCGTGCCAGCCCACCAGAGCCCGGCCCGGCCCACCAGAGCCGGTCCCGGCCCACCACGGCCCGTCCCAGCCCACCACAGCCCGTTCCAGACCACCACAGCCCGTCCCAGCCCACCACAGCCTGTCCCAGCCCACCACAGCCCACCAACGACCGTCCCAGCCAACCAGTGCCAGTCCCAGCTTACCACAGCCCACCACAGACCTTCCCAGCTCACCACAGCCCACCACAGCCCATTACAGCTTACCACAGGCCGTCGCCTCACACCACAGCCCATTCCAGCCTGTCCCAACCCTTCCCAGTCCACCACGGCCCGTCCCCGCCCACCACAGCCCGTCCCCGCCCACCACGGCCCACCTCAGGCCAGCAGAGCCTGTCCCAGCCCACCACAGCCCACCAACGACCGTCCCAGCCAACCAGTGCCAGTCCCAGCTTACCACAGCCCACCACAGACCTTCCCAGCTCACCACAGCCCACCACAAACCATTACAGCTTACCACAGGCCGTCGCCTCACACCACAGCCCATTCCAGCCCGTCCCAACCCTTCCCAGTCCACCACGGCCCGTCCCCGCCCACCACGGCCCGTCTTCGCCCACCACGGCCCACCACAGCCCGTCCCAGCCCACCACAGCCAGTCCCAGCCCGTCCCAGCCCACCACAGCCCGTTGCGGCCCACCAGAGCCCGGCCCGGCCCACCAGAGCCCGTCCCTGCCCACCACCGCCCGTCCCAGCCCACCACAGCCCGTTCCAGACCACCAGAGCTTGTCCCAGCCCACCACAGCCTGTCCCAGCCCTTCCCAGCCCACCACAGCTCGTCCCAGCTTACCACAGCCCGTCCCAGCCCACCACAGCCTGTCCCAGACCACCACAGCCCGTCCCAGCCAAGCACAGCACACCACAGCCCACCACAGCCCACCACAGTACGTCTCAGCCCACCACGGCACGTCCCAGCTCACCACAGCCCATCACAGCCCACCACAGCCCGTTGCAGCTTACCACAGTACGTCCCAGCTTGTCCCAGGCCACCACAGCCCACCACAGTCCATCCCAGCCCACCACAGCCCGTCACAGCTCGTCCCAGCCCATCCCAGCCCACCACAGCCCTTCCCACCCTACTACAGTCCGTTCCCGCCCGTCCCAGCCCACCACAGCCTGTCCCAGCCCGTCCCAGCCCACCACAGCCCGTCCCAGCCCGTTTCAGCCCACCACAGCTAACCACAGATCGTCCCAGCCCACCACGGCCCACCACAGCCCACCACGGCCCATCCCAGCCAAACACGGTGCACCACAGCCCACCACGGCCTGTCCCGGCCCACCACGGCCCACCACAGCCCGTCCCAGCACACCACAGCCCACCACAGTCCATCCCAGCCCACCACAGCCCGTCACAGCTCGTCCCAGCCCATCCCAGCCCACCACAGCCCTTCCCACCCTACTACAGTCCGTTCCCGCCCGTCCCAGCCCACCACAGCCTGTCCCAGCCCGTCCCAGCCCACCACAGCCCGTCCCAGCCCGTTTCAGCCCACCACAGCTAACCACAGCTCGTCCCAGCCCACCACGGCCCACCACAGCCCATCCCAGCCAAACACGGTGCACCACGGCCCACCACGGCCTGTCCCAGCCCACCACAGCCCGTCCCAGCCCACCACAGCCCGTCCCAGCCCACCACAGCCCGTCCCAGCCCACCACAGCCCGTCCCAGCCCATCACAGCCTACCGCAGACCACCACAGCCCGTCCCAGCCCACCACAGCTCGTCCCAGCCCGTCCCGGCCCACCACAGCCCGTCCCGGCCCACCACAGCCCGTCCCGGCCCACCACAGCCTGTTCCAGACCACCAGAGCTTGTCCCAGCCCACCACAGCCTGTCCCAGCCCGTCCCAGCCCACCACAGCCCGTCCCAGCCCACCACAGCCCGTCCCAGCCCACCACAGCCCACCACAACACGTCCCAGCCCATCCCAGCCCACCACAGCCAGTCACAGGCCATCCCAGCCCACCACAGCACTTTCCAGACCACCACAGCCTGTCCCAGCCCACCACAGCCCACCACAGCTCGTCTCAACTCACCACAGCCCACCACGGCCCACCACAGCCCACCACGGCCCACCACAGCTGGTCCCGACCCACCAGAGCTTGTCCCCGACCACCACAGCCCGTCCAAAGCATCCCAGCCCGTCCCAGCCCATCCCACCCCACCACAACTCGTCCCAGCCCAACACAGCCCACCACAGCCCGTCCCAGCCCACCACAGCCCACCACAGCCCGTCCCAGCCCACCACAGACCGTCCCAGCCCATCCCAGCACACCACAGCCCGTCCCAGCCCGTCCCAGCCCACCACAGCCCTTCCCAGCACACCATAGCCCGTCCCAGCACACCACAGCCCGTCCCAGCCCGTCCCGGGCCACCACAGCTTGTCCCAGCCCACCACAGCCCGTCCCAGCCCACCACAGCTCGTCCCTGCCCACCACAGCCCACCACAGCCTGTCCCCGCTCACCACAGCCTGTCCCCGCCTATCACAGCCCGTCCACGCCCACCACAACTT
The DNA here is from genome assembly GCF_023634085.1 of Falco cherrug. Classification (NCBI taxonomy): domain Eukaryota; kingdom Metazoa; phylum Chordata; class Aves; order Falconiformes; family Falconidae; genus Falco; species Falco cherrug. Next base: position 271,828 of record NW_026599323.1, read on the forward strand.
GTCCCCGCCCACCACGGCCCTTCCCGGCCCACCACGGCCCGTCCCAGCCTACCACGGCCCGTCCCAACCCACCACGGCCCGTCCCCGCCCACCACGGCCCACCTCAGCCCAGCAGAGCCCGTCCCAGCCCAGCAGAGCCCGTCCCAGCCCAGCAGAGCCCGTCCCAGCCCACCACAGCCCGTCCCAGCCCAACACAGCCCGTCCCAGCCCAACACAGCCCGTCCCAGCCCAACACAGCCCGTCCCAGCCCAACACAGCCCATCCCAGCCCGTCTCAGCTCACCACAACCCACCACAGCCCGTCCAAGCCCACCACAGCCCGTCCCAGGCTCACCAGAGTCCATCCCAGCTCACCACAGCCCGTCCCAGGCTCACCAGCACCCGTCCCAGCCCGTCCCAGCCCACCACAGCCCATCCCAACCCACCACAGCCCGTCCCAGCCCACCACAGCCCGTCCCAGCCCACCACAGCCCGTCCCAGCCCACCACAGCCCACCACAACACGTCCCAGCCCACCACAGCCCGTCCCAGCCCACCACAGCCCGTCCCAGCCCGTCCCAGTCCACCACAGCCCCTCCCAGCCCACCACAGCCCGTCCCAGCCTGTCCCAGTCCACCACAGACCGTCCCAGCCAACCAGTGCCAGTCCCAGCTTACCACAGCCCACCACAGACCTTCGCAGCTCACCACAGCCCACCACAGCCAATTACAGCTTACCACAGCCCGTCGCCTCACACCACAGACCGTTCCAGCCCGTCCCAACCCTTCCCAGTCCACCACGGCCTGTCCCCGCCCACTACGGTCCACCTCAGCCCAGCAGAGCCTGTCCCAGCCCACCACAGCCCATCCCAGCCCACCACAGCTTGCCCCAGCCCACCACGATCCGTACCACCCCACCACGGCCCGTCCCAGCCCACCACGGCCCGTCCCAGCTCACCACATCCCGTCCCAGCCCGTGCCAGCCCACCACAGCCCATTCCAGACCACCAGAGCCCGTCCCCGCCCACCACAGCTCGCCCAGGCCCTCGACAGCCCGGCCCGGCCCACCATAGCCCGCCCCGGCCCACCAAAGCCCGCCCCGGCCCACCAGAGCCCACCACGGCCCGTCACAGGTTGTCCCAGTCCGCCACAGCCGTCTCGGCGCACCACAGCCCATCCAAGACCTCCACAGCCCGTCCCAGCCCACCGCAGCCCGTCCCAGCCCACCACAGCCCGCCACAGCCTATCCCAGCCCATCACAGCCCACCACGGCCCACCACAGCCCGTCCCAGCCTGTCCCAGGCCACCATAGCCTGTAACAGCTCACCAAAGTCCGTCCCAGCTCACCACAGCCCGTCCCAGCCCACCACAGCCCGTCCCAGCCCACTACAGCCCGCCACAGCACGTCCCAACCCACCAAAGCCCATCCCAGCCCGCCACAGCCGGTCACAGCCCGCCACAGCCCACCACAGCCCGCCCCAGCGCGCCAGAGCCCACCACGGCCCGCCACAGCCTGTCCCAGCCCGCCACAGCATGTCCCAGCCCGCCACAGACTGTCTCAGCAGGCCAACGCCCATCCCAGCCTGCCACAGCCCGTGCCAGCACACCACAGTCCACCACAGCCCACAAAAGCCCGTCCCAGCACGCCAAAGCCCGTCACAGCCCACCACAGCCCGTCCCAGCCCGCCAAAGCCCGTCACAGCCCACCATAGCCCACCACAGCCGAGCACAGTCCACCACTGCCCACCACAGCCCAGCACAGTCCACCACTACCCGTCCTGTCCCGTCAAGGCCGACCACGGCCTGCCACGACCCACCACGGCCCACCAGAGCCCAGCGTGGCCCGTCACAGCCTGTCCCAGCCCACCACAGCCCGTCCGAGGCAACCACAGCCCGTCCCAGCCCACCACAGCCCGTCCCAGCCCACCACAGCCCGTGCCAGCCCGTCCCAGCCCACCACAGCCCGTCCCAGCCCACCACAGCCCGTGCCAGCCCACCACAGCCCACCACAGCTTTTCCCAGCCCGTCCCAGCACACCACAGCCCACCACAGTCCATCCCAGCCCACCACAGCCCGTCACAGCTCGTCCCAGCCCATCCCAGCCCACCACAGCCCTTCCCACCCTACTACAGTCCGTTCCCGCCCGTCCCAGCCCACCACAGCCTGTCCCAGCCCGTCCCAGCCCACCACAGCCCGTCCCAGCCCGTTTCAGCCCACCACAGCTAACCACAGCTCGTCCCAGCCCACCACGGCCCACCACAGCCCATCCCAGCCAAACACGGTGCACCACGGCCCACCACGGCCTGTCCCAGCCCACCACAGCCCGTCCCAGCCCACCACAGCCCGTCCCAGACCACCACAGCCCGTCCCAGCCCACCACAGCCCGTCCCAGCCCATCACAGCCTACCGCAGACCACCACAGCCCGTCCCAGCCCACCACAGCTCGTCCCAGCCCGTCCCGGCCCACCACAGCCCGTCCCGGCCCACCACAGCCCGTCCCGGCCCACCACAGCCTGTTCCAGACCACCAGAGCTTGTCCCAGCCCACCACAGCCTGTCCCAGCCCGTCCCAGCCCACCACAGCCCGTCCCAGCCCACCACAGCCCGTCCCAGCCCACCACAGCCCACCACAACACGTCCCAGCCCATCCCAGCCCACCACAGCCAGTCACAGGCCATCCCAGCCCACCACAGCACTTTCCAGACCACCACAGCCTGTCCCAGCCCACCACAGCTCGTCTCAACTCACCACAGCCCACCACGGCCCACCACAGCCCACCACGGCCCACCACAGCTGGTCCCGACCCACCAGAGCTTGTCCCCGACCACCACAGCCCGTCCAAAGCATCCCAGCCCGTCCCAGCCCGTCCCACCCCACCACAACTCGTCCCAGCCCACCACAGCCCACCACAGCCCGTCCCAGCCCGTCCCAGCCCACCACAGACCGTCCCAGCCCATCCCAGCACACCACAGCCCGTCCCAGCCCGTCCCAGCCCACCACAGCCCTTCCCAGCACACCATAGCCCGTCCCAGCACACCACAGCCCGTCCCAGCCCGTCCCGGGCCACCACAGCTTGTCCCAGCCCACCACAGCCCGTCCCAGCCCACCACAGCTCGTCCCTGCCCACCACAGCCCACCACAGCCTGTCCCCGCTCACCACAGCCTGTCCCCGCCTATCACAGCCCGTCCACGCCCACCACAACTTGTCCCCGCCCACTACGGCCCTTCCCGGCCCACCAAGACCGGTCCCGGCCCACCACGGCCCATCCCAACCCACCACGGCCCATCCCAGCCCACCACAACCCACCACAGCCCATTACAGCTTACCACAGCCCGTCCCAACCCACCACAGCCCGTTCCAGCCCACCACAGCCCGTCTCCGACCACCACAGCACGTCCAAGCCCACCACAACAAGTCACCGTCCACCACAACCCGTCACCGCCCACCACAGCCTGTCCAAGGCGTCCCAGCCCGTCCCAGCCCATCTGAGCCCGTCCCAACACACGACAACTTGTCCCAGCCCACCAAAGCTCGTCCCAGCCCACCACAGCCCACCACAGCCCGTCCCAGCCCACCACAGCCCGTCCCAGCCCGTCCCAGCCCACCACAGCCCGCCCCAGCCCACCACAGCCCGCCCCAGCCCGTGCCAGCCAATACCAGCCCACCACAGCCCGTCCCAGCTCACCACAGCCCACCACAACCCGTTTCAGCCCACCACAGCCAACCACAGCTTGTCCCAGCCCACCAGAGCCCGTCCCAGCCCACCACAGCTCAACACAGACCGTCCCAGCCCACCAGAGCCGTCCCAGCTTACCAGAGCCCACCACAGCCCACCACGGCCTGTCCCAGCCCTCCACAGCCCACCACAGCCCGTCCCAGCTTACCACAGCGCACCACAGCCCGTCTCAGATCACCACAGCCCAACACAGCCCGTCCCGGCCCACCACAGCCCGTCCCTGACCACGAAAGCCCGTTCCAGCCCACCACAACCCGTCCCAGCTGACTAGAGCTTGTCCCAGCCAACCACAGCCCGTCCCAGCCCACCAGAGCCCGTCCCAGCTTACCACAGCCCGTGCCAGCCCGTCTTAAGCTCACCACAGCCCACCACAGCCCGTCCCAGCCCACCACAGCCTGTCCCAGCCAACCACAGCCCACCACAGCCCGTCCGAGCCCACCACAGCCCTTTCCAGCCCACCATAGCTCGTCCCAGCCCACCACAGCCCGTTCCAGCCCACCACAGCCCGTGCCAGCCCGTCCCAGTCCGTGCCAGCTCGTTCCAGCCCGTGCCAGCTCGTCCCAGCCCGTCCCAGCCCACCACAGCCCACCACAGCCCGTCCCAGCCCACCACAGCATGTCCCAGCCCACCACAGCATGTCCCAGGCAACCACTGACCACCACAGCCCGTCCCAGTCTGTCCCAGCCCATCCCAGCCCACCACAGCCCGTCCCAGCCTACAACAGCCCGTCCCAGCCCAGCAGAGCCCGTCCCAGCCCACCACATCTCATCACAGCCCGTCCCAGCCCACCACAGGACATCCCAGCCCATCACAGCCCGTCCCAGCCTGTCCCAGCCCACCACAGCCCGTCCCAGCCCTTCCCAGCCCACCACAGCCCGTCCCAGCCCACCAGAGCCCATCCCAGCTCACCACAGCCCGTCCCAGCCCACCACAGCCCGTCCCAGCCCACCGCATCCCGTCCCAGCTCGTCCCAGCCCACCGCAGCCCGTCCCAGCCTTCCCCAGCCCACCACATCCCGTCCCAGGCAACCACAGCCCGTCCCAGCCCACCACAGCCCGTCCCAGCCCACCACAGCCCACCACAGCCCGTCCCATCCCACCACAGCCCGTCCCAGCCCACCACAGCCCGTCCCAGCCCACCACAGCTTTTCCCAGCCCGTCCCAGCACACCACAGCCCACCAGAGCCCATCCCAGCCCACCACAGCCCGTCCCAGCCCACCAAAGCCCACCACAGCCCGTCCCAGCCCACCACAGCACACGCTAGCCCGTCCCCGCCCACCATGGCCCGTCCCCGCCCACCACGGCCCACCTCAGCCCAGCAGTGCCTGTCCCAGCCCACCACAGCCTGTTCCAGCCCACCACAGCCCGTCCAAGGCGTCCCAGCCCGTCCCAGCCCACCACAGCCCGTCCCAGCCCACCACAGCCCGTCCAAGGCGTCCCAGCCCGTCCCAGCCCACCACAGCCCGTCCCAGCCCACCACAGCCCGTCCAAGGCGTCCCAGCCCGTCCCAGCCCACCACAGCCCGTCCCAGCCCACCACAGCCCGTCCCAGCCCACCACAGCCCGTGCCAGCCCACCACAGCCCACCACAGCTTTTCCCAGCCCGTCCCAGCACACCACAGCGCACCAGAGCCCATCCCAGCCCACCACAGCCCGTTCCAGCCCATCCCAACCCTTCCCAGTCCACCAAAGCCCGTCCCAGCCCACCACAGCCCGTCCCAGCCCACCACAGCCCACCACAGACCGTCCCAGCCCACCAGAGCCAGTCCCAGCTTACCACAGCCCACCACGGCCCGTCCCCGCCCACCACGGCCCGTCCCCGCCGACCACAGCCCGTCCCCGCCCACCACGGCCCACCTCAGCCCAGCAGTGCCTGTCCCAGCCCACCACAGCCCACCAGAGCTTGTCCCAGCCCACCACAGCCCACCACAGCCTGTTCCAGCCCACTACAGCCCACCACGGCCCACCATGGCCCGTCCCAGCCCACCACGGCCCATCCCAGCCCACCACGGCCCTTCCCAGCCCACCACAGCCCGTCCCATTCCACCACAGACAGTCCCAGCACGTCGCAGCCCGTCCCAGCCCACCACAGCCTGTCCCAGCTCATCAAAGCCTGTCCCAGCCCACCACAGCTTGTCCCAGCCCACCACAGACCGTCCCAGCCCACCACAGCCTCTTCCAGCTCGTCCCAGCCCACCACAGCCCGTTCCAGACCACCGCAGCCCGTCCCAGCCCACCATGGCCCACCACAGCCCACCAGAGCCCGTCCCAGCCCATCACAGCCCGTCTCAAGCTCACCAGAACCCACCACAGCCCACCACAGCCCGTCCCATCTCGTCCCAGCCCACCACGGCCCGTCCCCGCCCACCACGGCCCGTCCCCGCCCACCACGGCCCACCTCAGCCCAGCAGTGCCTGTCCCAGCCCACCACAGCCCACCAGAGCTTGTCCCAGCCCACCACAGCCCACCACAGCCTGTTCCAGCCCACCACAGCCAACTACAGCCCACCACAGCCCACCAGGGCCCGTCCCAGCCCACCACGGCCCATCCCAGCCCACCAAAGCCCGTCCCAGCTCACCACAGCCCGTCCCATTCCACCACAGCCCGTCCCAGCCCACTACAGCCCGCCACAGCACGTCCCAACCCACCAAAGCTTGTCCCAGCCCGCCACAGCCCGCCACAGCCCACTACAGCCCGTCCCAGCGCGCCAGAGCCCACCAGGGCCTGCCACAGACTGTCCCAGCCCGCCAAAGCCCATCCCAGCCTGCCACAGTCTGACCCAGCCCACGACAGCCCGTACCAGCCCACCAGAGCCCGTCCCAGCTCGCCGCTGCCCGTCCCAGCCCACCACAGCCCGTCACAGCTTACCACAGCCCACCACAGCCCTCCACAGCCCGTCCCAGCCCACCACAACCCGCCCAGGCCCACCACGGCCCGTCCCAGCCCACCACGGCCCACCACGGCCCACCACGGCCCGTCCCAGCCCACGACAGCCCATCCCAGCCCGTCCCAGGTCACCACAGCCCGTCCCGGCCCACCACAGCCCACCACAGCCCACCACGGCCCACCACGGCCCACCACAGCCCGTCCTAGCCCACCACAGCCCTACACAGCCTGCCACAGCCCTACACAGCCCGCCACAGCCCTACACAGCCCGCCACAGCCCACCTCAGTCCGTCCCAGCCCGTCCCAGCCCGTCCCAGCCCATCCCAGCCCACCACAGCTCGTTCCAGACCACCAGAGCCCGTCCCAGCCCACCACAGCCCGTCTCAAGCTCAACAGAACCCACCACAGCCCAACACAGCCCGTCCCAGACCACCACGGTCCACCACAGTTCACCACGGCCCGTCCCATCCCACCACGGCCCACCACAGTGAACCACGGCCCACCACAGCCCACCACGGTCCACCACAGCCCACCACAGTTCACCACGGCCCGTCCCAGAACACCACGACCTGTCGCAGCCCGTCCCAGCCCACCACAGCCCGTCCCAGCCCACCACAGCCCGTCCCAGCCCACCACAGCAGACCACAGCCCGTCCCAGCCCGTCCCAGCCCACCACACCTTATCCCAGCCCACCACAGCCTGCCACGGCCCACCAAAGCCCGTCCCAGCCTGCCACAGCCCACCACAGCCCGTCCAAGTCTACCACAGCCCGTCCCAGATAACACGGCCCGTCTTGGCCTGCCACAGCCCACCAAGGCCTGTCACGGCCCCCCACGGCCCACCACTAGCCAGCCACGGCCCACCACGTCTTGCCAGATCCCACCACATCACACCACGGCCCGTCACAGGCCGTCCCAGACCGCCACAGCCCACCACAGCTCACCACATCCCACGACAGCCCATCCCACGTCACCACAGCCCGTCCCAGCCCGCCACAGACTGTCCCAGCCCGCCAAAGCGCATCCCAGCCTGCCACAGTCTGACCCAGCCCACGACAGCCCGTACCAGCCCAACAGAGCCCGTCCCAGCTCGCCACTACCCGTCCCAGCCCACCACAGCCCGTCACAGCTTACCACAGCCCACCACAGCCTTCCATGGCCCGTCCCAGCCCACCACGGCCCGCCCAGGCCCACCACAGCCTGTCCCAGACCACCACAGTCCATCCCAGCCCAAAAGAGACGGTCCCAGCCAACCACAGACTGTCCCAGCCCACCACAGCCCACCACAGCCCATCCCAGCCCATCACAGATGGTCCCAGCCAAGCGCAGCCCGTCCCAGCCCACCACAGCCCGTCCCAGCCCACCCCAGCTCACCACAACCCACCACAGCCCATCCCAGGTCACCACAGCCCGTCCCGGCCCACCACAGCCCTACACAGCCCGCCACAGCCCACCACAGCACACCACAGCCCACCTCAGCCCGTCCCAGCCCGTCCCAGCCCATCCCAGCCCACCACAGCTCGTTCCAGACCACCAGAGCCCGTCCCAGCCCACCACAGCCCGTCTCAAGCTCCCCAGAACCCACCACAGCCCAACACAGCCCGTCCCAGACCACCACGGTCCACCACAGTTCACCACGGCCCGTCCCATCCCACCACGGCCCACCACAGTGAACCACGGCCCACCACAGCCCACCACAGTTCACCACGGCCCGTCCCAGAACACCACGACCTGTCCCAGCCCGTCCCAGCCCACCACAGCCCGTCCCAGCCCACCACAGCCCGTCCCAGCCCACCACAGCCCGTCCCAGCCCACCACAGCCAGTCCCCGCCCACCACAGCTTGTCCCAGCCCACCACAGCCCGTCCCCGCCCACCACAGCCTGTCCCAGCCCTCCACAGCACATCCCGGCCCACCACGGCCCGCCACAGCACACCACAGCCCGCCACGGCCCACCAGAGCCCACCACGGCCCGTCACAGGTTGTCCCAGTCCGCCACAGCTGTCTCGGCCCACCACAGCCCATCCAAGACCTCCACAGCCCGTCCCAGCCCACCGCAGCCCGTCCCAGCCCACCACAGCCCGCCACAGCCCACCACAGCCCACTACAGCTCATCCCAGCCTGTCCCAGGCCACCACAACCTGTAACAGCTCACCAAAGCCCGTCCCAACTCACCACAGCCCGTCCCAGCCCACCACAGCCCGTCCCAGCACGTCCCAACCCACCAAAGCCCGTCCCAACTCACCACAGCCAGTCCCAGCCCACCACAGCCAGTCCCAGCCCACCACAGCCAGTCCCAGCCCACCACAGCAGACCACAGCCCGTCCCAGACCACCACAGCCCGTCACAGCTTACCACAGCCCACCACAGCCCTCCATGGCCCGTCCCAGCCCACCACGGCCCGCCCAGGCCCACCACAGCCTGTCCCAGACCACCACAGTCCATCCCAGCCCAAAAGAGACGGTCCCAGCCAACCACAGACTGTCCCAGCCCACCACAGCCCACCACAGCCCATCCCAGCCCATCACAGCCAAGCGCAGCCCGTCCCAGCCCACCACAGCCCGTGTCAGCCCGTCCCAGCCCACCCCAGCTCACCACAACCCACCACAGCCCATCCCAGGTCACCACAGCCCGTCCCGGCCCACCACAGCCCTACACAGCCCGCCACAGCCCACCACAGCACACCACAGCCCACCTCAGCCCGTCCCAGCCCGTCCCAGCCCACCACAGCTCGTTCCAGACCACCAGAGCCCGTCCCAGCCCACCACAGCCCGTCTCAAGCTCCCCAGAACCCACCACAGCCCAACACAGCTCGTCCCAGACCACCACGGTCCACCACAGTTCACCACGGCCCGTCCCATCCCACCACGGCCCACCACAGTGAACCACGGCTCACCACAGCCCACCACAGTTCACCACGGCCCGTCCCAGAACACCACGACCTGTCCCAGCCCGTCCCAGCCCACCACAGCCCGTCCCAGCCCACCACAGCCCGTCCCAGCCCACCACAGCCAGTCCCCGCCCACCACAGCTTGTCCCAGCCCACCACAGCCCGTCCCCGCCCACCACAGCCTGTCCCAGCCCTCCACAGCACATCCCGGCCCACCACGGCCCGCCACAGCCCATCACAGCCCGCCACGGCCCACCAGAGCCCACCACGGCCCGTCACAGGTTGTCCCAGTCCGCCACAGCCGTCTCGGCCCACCACAGCCCATCCAAGACCTCCACAGCCCGTCCCAGCCCACCGCAGCCCGTCCCAGCCCACCACAGCCCGCCACAGCCCACCACAGCCCACTACAGCTCGTCCCAGCCTGTCCCAGGCCACCACAACCTGTAACAGCTCACCAAAGCCCGTCCCAACTCACCACAGCCCGTCCCAGCCCACCACAGCCCGTCCCAGCACGTCCCAACCCACCAAAGCCCGTCCCAACTCACCACAGCCAGTCCCAGCCCACCACAGCCAGTCCCAGCCCACCACAGCAGACCACAGCCCGTCCCAGCCCACCACAGCCCGTCCCAGCCCACCACAGCCTGTCCCAGCATGTCCCAGCCCGTCCCAGCCCACCACAGCCCGTCCAACCTCGTCCGAGCCGGTCCCAGCCCGTCCCAGCACACCACAGCCAGTCGCAGCACACCACAGCCCACCACAGACCGTCCCAGCCCGTCCCAGTCCACCAAAGCTTGTCCCAGCCCACCATAGCCCACCACACCCCGTCCCAGCCCACCACAGGCCACCACGGCCTGTCCCAGCCCACCACGACCCACCTTAGCCCACCACAGCCCGTCCCCGCCCACCACAGCCCGTCCCCGCCCACCACAGCCCGTCCCAGCCCACCACAGCCCGTCCCAGCCCACCACAGCCCGTCCCAGCCCACCACAGCCCGTCCCAGCCCGTCTCAGCTCACCAAAATCCACCACAGCCCATCCAAGCCAACCACAGCCCGTCCCAGACTCACCAGAGTCCGTCCCAGCTCACCACAGCCCGTCCCAGGCTCACCAGCGCCCGTCCCAGCCCGTCCCAGCCCACCACAGCCCATCCCAGCCCACCACAGCCTGTCCCAGCCCACCATAGCCCGTCCCAGCCCACCACAGCCTGTCCCAGCCCACCACAGCCCGTCCCAGCCCGTCCCAGTCCACCACAGCCCATCCCAGGCCACCACAGCCCACAACAGACCGTCCCAGCCAACCAGTGCCAGTCCCAGCTTACCACAGCCCACCACAGACCTTCCCAGCTCACCACAGCCCACCACAGCCCATTACAGCTTACCACAGCCCGTCGCCTCACACCACAGCCCGTTCCAGCCCGTCCCAACCCTTCCCAGTCCACCACGGCCCGTCCCCGCCCACTGCGGCCCACCTCAGCACAGCAGAGCCTGTCCCAGCCCACCACAGCCCATCCCAGCCCACCACAGCTCAACACAGACCGTCCCCGCCCACCACAGCCCGTCCCCGCCCACCACGGCCCAGCAGAGCCTGTCCCAGCCCACCACAGCCCGTCCCAGCCCACCACAGCCCGTCCCAGCCCGTGCCAGCCCACCAGAGCCCGGCCCGGCCCACCAGAGCCGGTCCCGGCCCACCACGGCCCGTCCCAGCCCACCACAGCCCGTTCCAGACCACCAGAGCTTGTCCCAGCCCACCACAGCCTGTCCCAGCCCACCACAGCCCACCAACGACCGTCCCAGCCAACCAGTGCCAGTCCCAGCTTACCACAGCCCACCACAGACCTTCCCAGCTCACCACAGCTCACCACAGCCCATTACAGCTTACCACAGGCCGTCGCCTCACACCACAGACCGTCCCAGCCCATCCCAGCACACCACAGCCCGTCCCAGCCCGTCCCAGCCCACCACAGCCCTTCCCAGCACACCATAGCCCGTCCCAGCACACCACAGCCCGTCCCAGCCCGTCCCGGGCCACCACAGCTTGTCCCAGCCCACCACAGCCCGTCCCAGCCCACCACAGCTCGTCCCTGCCCACCACAGCCCACCACAGCCTGTCCCCGCTCACCACAGCCTGTCCCCGCCTATCACAGCCCGTCCACGCCCACCACAACTTGTCCCCGCCCACTACGGCCCTTCCCAGCCCACCAAGACCGGTCCCAGCCCACCACGGCCCGTCCCAACCCACCACAGCCCGTTCCAGCCCACCACAGCCCGTCTCCGACCACCACAGCACGTCCAAGCCCACCACAACAAGTCACCGTCCACCACAACCCGTCACCGCCCACCACAGCCTGTCCAAGGCGTCCCAGCCCGTCCCAGCCCATCTGAGCCCGTCCCAACACACGACAACTTGTCCCAGCCCACCACAGCCCACCACAGCCCGTCCCAGCCCACCACAGCCCGTCCCAGCCCGTCCCAGCCCACCACAGCCCGCCCCAGCCCACCACAGCCCGCCCCAGCCCACCACAGCCCGCCCCAGCCCGTGCCAGCCAATACCAGCCCACCACAGCCCGTCCCAGCTCACCACAGCCCACCACAACCCGTCCCAGCCCACCACAGCCAACCACAGCTTGTCCCAGCCCACCAGAGCCCGTCCCAGCCCACCACAGCTCAACACAGACCGTCCCAGCCCACCAGAGCCGTCCCAGCTTACCAGAGCCCACCACAGCCCACCACGGCCTGTCCCAGCCCTCCACAGCCCACCACAGCCCGTCCCAGCTTACCACAGCGCACCACAGCCCGTCTCAGAGCACCACAGCCCAACACAGCCCATCCCGGCCCACCACAGCCCGTCCCTGACCACGAAAGCCCGTTCCAGCCCACCACAACCCGTCCCAGCTGACTAGAGCTTGTCCCAGCCAACCACAGCCCGTCCCAGCCCACCAGAGCCCGTCCCAGCTTACCACAGCCCGTGCCAGCCCGTCTTAAGCTCACCACAGCCCACCACAGCCCGTCCCAGCCCACCACAGCCTGTCCCAGCCAACCACAGCCCACCACAGCCCGTCCCCGCCCACCACGGCCCATCCCCGCCGACCACAGCCCGTCCCCGCACACCACGGCCCACCTCAGCCCAGCAGTGCCTGTCCCAGCCCACCACAGCCCACCAGAGCTTGTCCCAGCCCACCACAGCCTGTCCCAGCCCACCACAGGCCGTCCCAGCCCACCACAGGCCGTCCCAACCCACCACAGCCCGAGCCGGCCCACCACAGCCCGAGCCGGCCCACCACAGCCCGAGCCGGCCCACCACAGCCCGAGCCAGCCCACCACAGCCCGTCGCGGCCCACCACAGCCCGTCGCGGCCCACCACAGCCCGAGCCGGCCCACCACAGCCCATCGCGGCCCACCACAGCATGTCGCGGCCCACCACGGCCCGTCGCGGCCCACCACGGCCCGTCGCGGCCCACCATGGCCCACCTCAGCCCGCCACGGCCCTTCCCAGTCCGCCACAGCCCGTCCCAGTCCTTCCCAGCCCACCACAGCCCGTCCCAGCCCACCACAGCCCGTCCCAGCCCAACACAGCCCGTCCCAGCCCAACACAGCCCGTCCCAGCCCAACACAGCCCATCCCAGCCCGTCTCAGCTCACCACAACCCACCACAGCCCGTCCAAGCCCACCACAGCCCGTCCCAGGCTCACCAGAGTCCGTCCCAGCTCACCACAGCCCGTCCCAGGCTCACCAGCACCCGTCCCAGCCCGTCCCAGCCCACCACAGCCCATCCCAACCCACCACAGCCCGTCCCAGCCCACCACAGCCCGTCCCAGCCCACCACAGCCCGTCCCAGCCCACCACAGCCCACCACAACACGTCCCAGCCCACCACAGCCCGTCCCAGCCCACCACAGCCCGTCCCAGCCCGTCCCAGTCCACCACAGCCCCTCCCAGCCCACCACAGCCCCTCCCAGCCCACCACAGCGCACCACAGACCGTCCCAGCCAACCAGTGCCAGTCCCAGCTTACCACAGCCCACCACAGACCTTCCCAGCTCACCACAGCCCACCACAGCCAATTACAGCTTACCACAGCCCGTCGCCTCACACCACAGACCGTTCCAGCCCGTCCCAACCCTTCCCAGTCCACCACGGCCTGTCCCCGCCCACTACGGTCCACCTCAGCCCAGCAGAGCCTGTCCCAGCCCACCACAGCCCATCCCAGCCCACCACAGCCCGTCTCAGACCGTCCCAGCCCACCACAGCCCGTCCCAGCCCACCGCAGCCCGTCCCAGCCCACCGCAGCCCGTCCCAGCCTGTCCCAGCCCACCACAGCCCGTCCCAGCCCGTCCCAGCCCACCAGAGCCCATCCCAGCCCGTCTCAGCTCACCACAACCCACCACAGCCCGTCCACGCCCACCACCGCCCGTCCCAGACTCACCAGAGTCCGTCCCAGCCCACCACAGCCTGTCCTAGCTCAGCACAGTCCATCCCGGACTCACCAGGGTCCGTCCCAGCTCAACACAGCCCGTCCCCACCCACCACGGCCCGTCCCCGCCCACCAAGGACCATCTCAGCCCACCACATCCCGAGCCGGCCCACCACGGCCCGAGCCGGCCCACCACGGCCCGTCCCGGCCCACCACGGCCCGTCGTGGCTCACCACGGTCCATCGCGGCCCACCATGGCCCACCGCAGCCCACCACGGCCCTTCCCAGTCCGCCACAGCCCGTCCCAGCCCTTCCCAGACCACCACAGCACGTCCGAGCCCGTCCCAGCTCTACCACAGCCCGTCCCAGCTTGTCCCAGCCCACCACAGCCCGTCCCAGCTCATCACAGCCCGTCCCAGCCCACCACAGCCCGTCCCTGCCCACCACAGCCCATCCCTGCACACCACAGCCCGTCCCCGCCCACCACAGCCCGTACCAGCTCACTACGGCCCACCACAGTCAACCTCTTCCCACCCACAGACCACCACGGCCTGTCAGGCCCACCACGCTCCGTCCTAGCCCACTACGGCGCGCCATGACCCACCACGGCCCGCCACGGCCCACCACGGCCCGTCCCAGCCCACCACGGCCCACCAAAGCCCACCATAGCCCGTCCCCGCCCACCACGGCCCGTCCCCGCCCACCACGGCCCACCTCAGCCCACCACGGCCCACCTCAGCCCACCACGGCCCACCTCAGCCCACCATGGCCCGTCCCAGCCCGTCCCAGCCCGTCCCAGCCCGTCCCAGCCTGTCCCAGTCCACCACAGCCCGTCCCAGCCCGTCTCAGCTCACCACAACCCACCACAGCCCGTCCCAGCCCACCACAGCCCGTCCCAGACTCACCAGAGTTCGTCCCAGCTCACCACGGCCCGTCCCAGCCCACCACGGCCCGTCCCAGCCCACCACGGCCCGTCCCAGCCCACCACGGCACGTCCCAGCTCACCACAGCCCATCACAGCCCACCGCAGCCCGTTGCAGCTTACCACAGCCCGTCCCAGCCCACTACAGCCCGTCCCAGCTTGTCCCAGGCCACCACAGGCCACCACAGGCCACCACAGGCCACCACAATCTGTCCCAGCCCCTCCCAGCCCACCACAGCGTGTCCCAGCCCGTCCCAGCCCACCACAGCCCGTCCCAGCCCGTTTCAGCCCACCACAGCTAACCACAGCTCGTCCCAGCCCACCACGGCCCACCACAGCCCACCACAGCCCATCCCAGCCAAACACCGTGCACCAAAGCCCACCACGGCCTGTCCCGGCCCACCACAGCCCGTTGCAGCCCACCACAGCCCGTCCCAGCCCACCACAGCCTACCGCAGACCACCACAGCCCACCACAGCCCACCACAGCCCATTACAGATTACCACAGCCTGTCGCAGCCCACCACAGCCCGTTCCAGCCCGTCCCAACCCTTCCCAGTACACCACGGCCCGTCTCCGCCCACCACGGCCCGTCCCCGCCCACCAAGGCCCACCTCAGCCCACCACAGCCCGTCCCAGCCCACCACAGCCCACCACAGCCCGTCCCAGCTTGTCCCAGCCCACCAGAGCCCATCCCAGCCCGTCCCAGCCCGTCTCACCTCACCACAACCTACCACAGCCCGTCCAAGCCCACCACAACCCGTCCCAGACTCACCAAAGTCCGTCCCAGCCCACCACAGCCCGTCCCAGCTCAGCACAGGCCGTCCCAGACTCACCAGAGTCCGTCCCAGCTCAACACAGCCCGTTCCCACCCACCACGGCCCGTCCCCGCCCACCACGGCCCGTCCCAGACTCACCAGCGCCCGTCCCAGACCGTCCCAGCCCACCACAGCCCGTCCCAGCCCACCACAGCCCGTCCCAGCCCACCACAGCCCATGATAGCCCATCCCAGCCCACCACAGCCTGTCCCAGCCCACCACGGCCCACCACAGCTCGTCCCAGCCCGTTTCAGCCCACCACAGCTAACCACAGCTCGTCCCAGCCCACCACGGCCCACCACAGCCCACCACGGCCCATCCCAGCCAAACACGGTGCACCACAGCCCACCACGGCCTGTCCCGGCCCACCACGGCCCACCACAGCCCGTCCCAGCCCACCACAGGCTGTCCCAGCCCGTACCATCCCACCACAGTGCTTCCAAGTCCGTCCCAGCCCACCAGAGCTCGTCCCAGCCCTCCACAGCACACCAGAGCCTGTCCCGGCCCACCACGGCCCATCCCAGCCCACCACAGCCCATCCCAGCCCACCACAGCCCGTCCCAGCCCACCACAGCCCACCACAGCCCGTCCCAGCCTGTCCCAGCCCACCAGAGCCCATCCCAGCCCGTCCCAGCCCGTCTCAGCTCACCACAACCCACCACAGCCCGTCCAAGCCCACCACAACCCGTCCCAGACTCACCAAAGTCCGTCCCAGCCCACCACAGCCCGTCCCAGCTCAGCACAGTCCGTCCCAGACTCACCAGAGTACGTCCAGCTCAACACAGCCCGTTCCCACCCACCACGGCCCGTCCCCGCCCACCATGGCCCGTCCCTGCCCACCAAGGCCCACCTCAGCCCAGCAGAGCCTGTCCCAGCCCACCACAGCCCGTCCCAGTCCACCACAGCCCGTCCCAGCCTACCAGAGCCCGTCGGAGCCCACCACAGCCGGTCCCCAGCCCACCACAGCTCGTCCCAGCCCACCACAGCGCGTACCAGCCCACCACAGCTCGTCCAAGCCCTTCACAGCCCGTCCAAGCCCACCACAGCCCACTACAGACCGTCCCAGCACGTCCCAGCTCACCACAACTTGTCCCTGCCCACTACGGCCCGGCCCGGCCCACCACAGCCCGTCCCAGCCCACCACAGCCCGTCCCAGCCCACCACAGCCCACCACAGACCGTCCCAGCCCACCGCAGCCCGTCCCAGCCCACCGCAGCCCGTCCCAGCTTGTCCCAGCCCACCGCGGCCCGTCCCAGCCCATCGCGGCCCGTCCCAGCCCACCACGGCCCGTCCCAGCCCACCGCGGCCCAGCCCAGCCCACCGCGGCCCGTCCCAGCCCACCACAACCCACCACAGCCCTCCAGGGCCCGTCCCAGCCCACCACGGCCCGTCCCAGCCCACCACAGCCCACCACAGCCCGTCCCAGCCAAGCACAGCACACCACAGCCCACCACAGCCCACCACAGTACATCTCAGCCCACCACGGCACGTCCCAGCTCACCACAGCCCATCACAGCCCACCACAGCCCGTTGCAGCTTACCACAGCCCGTCCCAGCCCACTACAGCCCGTCCCAGCTTGTCCCAGGCCACCACAGGCCACCACAGCACACCACAGCCTGTCACAGCTTGTCCCAGCCCACCACAGCCCGTCCCACCCTACTACAGCCTGTCCCAGCCCGTCCCAGCCCACCACAGCCTGTCCCAGCCCGTCCCAGCCCACCACAGCTAACCACAGCTCGTCCCAGCCCACCACGGCCCACCACAGCCCACCACGGCCCATCCCAGCCAAACACGGTGCACCACAGACCACCACGGCCTGTCCCGGCCCACCACGGCCCACCACAGCCCGTCCCAGCCCACCAAAGCCCGTCCCAGCCCGTCCCATCTCACCACAGTGCGTCCAAGTCCGTCCCAGCCCACCAGAGCTCATCCCAGCCCTCCACAGCCCACCAGGGCCTGCCCGGCCCACCACGGCCCACCACAGCCCATCCCCGCCCACCACAGCCCGTACCAGCTCACAACGGCCCACCACAGCTCACTACGGCCCACCACAAACAACCTCTGCCCACCACAGACCACCACGGCCTGTCAGGCCCACCACGCTCCGTCCTAGCCCACTACGGCGCGCTACGACCCACCACGTCCCGCCACGGCCCAGCACGGCCCGTCCCAGCCCACCACGGCCCACCAAAGCCCACCACGGCCCGTCCCCCGCCCACCACGGCCCGTCCCCGCCCACCACGGCCCGTCCCAGACTCACCAGCGCCCATCCCAGACCGTCCCAGCCCACCACAGCCCGTCCCAGCCCACCACAGCCCGTCCCAGCCCACCACAGCCCGTCCCAGCCCCACCACAGCCCATGATAGCCCATCCCAGCCCACCACAGCCTGTCCCAGCCCACCACAGCCCGTCCCAGCCCACCACAGCCCATGATAGCCCATCCCAGCCCACCACAGCCTGTCCCAGCCCACCACGGCCCACCACAGCTCGTCCCAGCCCGTTTCAGCCCACCACAGCTAACCACAGCTCGTCCCAGCCCACCACGGCCCACCACAGCCCACCACGGCCCATCCCAGCCAAACACGGTGCACCACAGCCCACCACGGCCTGTCCCGGCCCACCACGGCCCACCACAGCCCGTCCCAGCCCACCACAGGCTGTCCCAGCCCGTACCATCCCACCACAGTGCTTCCAAGTCCGTCCCAGCCCACCACGGCCCGTCCCAGCCCATCACGGCCCGTCCCAGCCCACCACGGCCCGTCCCAGCCCACCACGGCCCGTCCCAGCCCACCACGGCCCGTCCCAGGCAACCACAGCCCGTCCCAGCCCACCACAGCCCGTCCCAGCCCACCACAGCCCGTCCCAGCCCACCACAGCCCACTACAGACCGTCCGACCACGTCCCAGCTCACCACAACTTGTCCCTGCCCACTACGGCCCGTCCCGGCCCACCACAGCCCTTCCCAGCCCACCACGGCCCGTCCCAGCCCACCACGGCCCGTCCCAGCCCACCACGGCCCGAGCCAGCCCACCACGGCCCGAGCCAGCCCACCACGGCTCGAGCCAGCCCACCACGGCCCGAGCCAGCCCACCACAGCCCGAGTCAGCCCACCACAGCCCGTCCCGGCTTACCACAGCCCGTCCCTGCCAACCAAAGCCCGTCCCGGCCCACCACGGCCCACAGCGGTCCGTCCCGGCCAGCCACGGTCTGTCGCAGCCCACCATAGCCCACGCCAGCCCACCACGGCCCTTCCCAGCCCCCCACCGCCCCTTCCAGCCCACCACAGCCCGTCCCAGCCCGTCAGAGCCCATGCCAACCCGTCCCAGCACGGCCCAGCCCGTCCCGGCCCACCACAGCCCATGACGGCCCACCACAGCCCACCACAGTCCGTCCAAGCCCACCACGGCCCATCCCAGCCCACCACGGCCCACCACAGCCCGTCCCAGCCACCACAGCCCGTCCCCGCCCACCAGAGCTCCTCCCAGCCCGTCCCAGCCCACCACAGCCCGTCTCAAGCTCACCAGAACCCACCACGGCCCACCACAGCCCGTTCCAGCCCACCACAGCCCGTCCAAGCACACCACAGCCCGTCCCCACCCACCACAGCCCGTCCCAGCATGTCCCAGCCCGTCCCAGCCCACCACAGCCCGTACCAGACCACCACAGCCTGTCCCAGATCATCAAAGCCTGTCCCAGCCCACCACAGCTTGTCCCAGCCCACTACAGCCCACCACAGCCTGTCCCAGCCCACCACAGCCTGTCCCAGCCCACCACAGCCTGTCCCAGCCCACCACAGCCCGTACCAGGCCACCACAGCCTGTCCCAGCTCATCAAAGCCTGTCCCAGCCCACCACAGCTTGTCCCAGCCCACTACAGCCCACCACAGCCCGTCCCAGCCCACCACAGCCTGTCCCAGCCCTCCACAGCACGTCCCAGCCCACCACGGCCAGCCACGGCCCATCACAGCCCACCACGGCCCACCAGAGCCCACCACGGCCCTTCACAGGTTGTCCCAGTCCGCCACAGCCGTCTCGGCCCGCCACAGCCCATCCAAGACCTCCACAGCCCGTCCCAGCCCACCGCAGCCCGTCCCAGCCCACCACAGCCCGCCACAGCCTATCCCAGCCCATCCCAGCCCACCACAGCCCGTCCCAGCCTGTCCCAGGCCACCATAGCCTGTAACAGCTCACCAAAGTCCGTCCCAGCTCACCACAGCCCGTCCCAGCCCACCACAGCCCGTCCCAGCCCACCACAGCCCGCCACAGCACGTCCCAACCCACCAAAGCCCATCCCAAGCCGCCACAGCCGGTCACAGCCCGCCACAGCCCACCACAGCCCGTCCCAGCGCGCCAGAGCCCACCACGGCCCGCCACAGCCTGTCCCAGCCCGCCACAACGTGTCCCAGCCCGCCACAGACTGTCCCAGCTGGCCAAAGCCCATCCCAGCCTGACACAGCCCGTGCCAGCCCACCACAGTCCACCACAGCCCACAAAAGCCCGTCCCAGCCCACCAAAGCCTGTCACAGCCCACCACAGCCCGTCCCAGCCCACCATAGCCCACCCCAGCCGAGCACAGTCCACCACTGCCCACCACAGCCCACCACGGCCCATCCCAGCCAAACACGGTGCACCACAGCCCACCACGGCCTGTCCCGGCCCACCACGGCCCACCACAGCCCGTCCCAGCCCACCACAGGCTGTCCCAGCCCGTACCATCCCACCACAGTGCTTCCAAGTCCGTCCCAGCCCACCAGAGCTCGTCCCAGCCCTCCACAGCACACCAGAGCCTGTCCCGGCCCACCACGGCCCATCCCAGCCCACCACAGCCCATCCCAGCCCACCACAGCCCGTCCCAGCCCACCACAGCCCACCACAGCCCGTCCCAGCCTGTCCCAGCCCACCAGAGCCCATCCCAGCCCGTCCCAGCCCGTCTCAGCTCACCACAACCCACCACAGCCCGTCCAAGCCCACCACAACCCGTCCCAGACTCACCAAAGTCCGTCCCAGCCCACCACAGCCCGTCCCAGCTCAGCACAGTCCGTCCCAGACTCACCAGAGTACGTCCAGCTCAACACAGCCCGTTCCCACCCACCACGGCCCGTCCCCGCCCACCATGGCCCGTCCCTGCCCACCAAGGCCCACCTCAGCCCAGCAGAGCCTGTCCCAGCCCACCACAGCCCGTCCCAGTCCACCACAGCCCGTCCCAGCCTACCAGAGCCCGTCGGAGCCCACCACAGCCGGTCCCAGCCCACCACAGCTCGTCCCAGCCCACCACAGCGCGTACCAGCCCACCACAGCTCGTCCAAGCCCTTCACAGCCCGTCCCAGCCCACCACAGCCCACTACAGACCGTCCCAGCACGTCCCAGCTCACCACAACTTGTCCCTGCCCACTACGGCCCGGCCCGGCCCACCACAGCCCGTCCCAGCCCACCACAGCCCGTCCCAGCCCACCACAGCCCACCACAGACCGTCCCAGCCCACCGCAGCCCGTCCCAGCCCACCGCAGCCCGTCCCAGCTTGTCCCAGCCCACCGCGGCCCGTCCCAGCCCATCGCGGCCCGTCCCAGCCCACCACGGCCCGTCCCAGCCCACCGCGGCCCAGCCCAGCCCACCGCGGCCCGTCCCAGCCCACCACAACCCACCACAGCCCTCCAGGGCCCGTCCCAGCCCACCACGGCCCGTCCCAGCCCACCACAGCCCACCACAGCCCGTCCCAGCCAAGCACAGCACACCACAGCCCACCACAGCCCACCACAGTACATCTCAGCCCACCACGGCACGTCCCAGCTCACCACAGCCCATCACAGCCCACCACAGCCCGTTGCAGCTTACCACAGCCCGTCCCAGCCCACTACAGCCCGTCCCAGCTTGTCCCAGGCCACCACAGGCCACCACAGCACACCACAGCCTGTCACAGCTTGTCCCAGCCCACCACAGCCCGTCCCACCCTACTACAGCCTGTCCCAGCCCGTCCCAGCCCACCACAGCCTGTCCCAGCCCGTCCCAGCCCACCACAGCTAACCACAGCTCGTCCCAGCCCACCACGGCCCACCACAGCCCACCACGGCCCATCCCAGCCAAACACGGTGCACCACAGACCACCACGGCCTGTCCCGGCCCACCACGGCCCACCACAGCCCGTCCCAGCCCACCAAAGCCCGTCCCAGCCCGTCCCATCTCACCACAGTGCGTCCAAGTCCGTCCCAGCCCACCAGAGCTCATCCCAGCCCTCCACAGCCCACCAGGGCCTGCCCGGCCCACCACGGCCCACCACAGCCCATCCCCGCCCACCACAGCCCGTACCAGCTCACAACGGCCCACCACAGCTCACTACGGCCCACCACAAACAACCTCTGCCCACCACAGACCACCACGGCCTGTCAGGCCCACCACGCTCCGTCCTAGCCCACTACGGCGCGCTACGACCCACCACGTCCCGCCACGGCCCAGCACGGCCCGTCCCAGCCCACCACGGCCCACCAAAGCCCACCACGGCCCGTCCCCGCCCACCACGGCCCGTCCCCCGCCCACCACGGCCCGTCCCAGACTCACCAGCGCCCATCCCAGACCGTCCCAGCCCACCACAGCCCGTCCCAGCCCACCACAGCCCGTCCCAGCCCACCACAGCCCGTCCCAGCCCACCACAGCCCATGATAGCCCATCCCAGCCCACCACAGCCTGTCCCAGCCCACCACAGCCCGTCCCAGCCCACCACAGCCCATGATAGCCCATCCCAGCCCACCACAGCCTGTCCCAGCCCACCACGGCCCACCACAGCTCGTCCCAGCCCGTTTCAGCCCACCACAGCTAACCACAGCTCGTCCCAGCCCACCACGGCCCACCACAGCCCACCACGGCCCATCCCAGCCAAACACGGTGCACCACAGCCCACCACGGCC
Organism: Falco cherrug; assembly: GCF_023634085.1. Lineage (NCBI taxonomy): Eukaryota > Metazoa > Chordata > Aves > Falconiformes > Falconidae > Falco > Falco cherrug. The sequence goes on from NW_026599323.1 coordinate 294,358, forward strand.
TGTCCCGGCCCACCACGGCCCACCACAGCCCGTCCCAGCCCACCACAGGCTGTCCCAGCCCGTACCATCCCACCACAGTGCTTCCAAGTCCGTCCCAGCCCACCACGGCCCGTCCCAGCCCATCACGGCCCGTCCCAGCCCACCACGGCCCGTCCCAGCCCACCACGGCCCGTCCCAGCCCACCACGGCCCGTCCCAGGCAACCACAGCCCGTCCCAGCCCACCACAGCCCGTCCCAGCCCACCACAGCCCGTCCCAGCCCACCACAGCCCACTACAGACCGTCCGACCACGTCCCAGCTCACCACAACTTGTCCCTGCCCACTACGGCCCGTCCCGGCCCACCACAGCCCTTCCCAGCCCACCACGGCCCGTCCCAGCCCACCACGGCCCGTCCCAGCCCACCACGGCCCGAGCCAGCCCACCACGGCCCGAGCCAGCCCACCACGGCTCGAGCCAGCCCACCACGGCCCGAGCCAGCCCACCACAGCCCGAGTCAGCCCACCACAGCCCGTCCCGGCTTACCACAGCCCGTCCCTGCCAACCAAAGCCCGTCCCGGCCCACCACGGCCCACAGCGGTCCGTCCCGGCCAGCCACGGTCTGTCGCAGCCCACCATAGCCCACGCCAGCCCACCACGGCCCTTCCCAGCCCCCCACCGCCCCTTCCAGCCCACCACAGCCCGTCCCAGCCCGTCAGAGCCCATGCCAACCCGTCCCAGCACGGCCCAGCCCGTCCCGGCCCACCACAGCCCATGACGGCCCACCACAGCCCACCACAGTCCGTCCAAGCCCACCACGGCCCATCCCAGCCCACCACGGCCCACCACAGCCCGTCCCAGCCACCACAGCCCGTCCCCGCCCACCAGAGCTCCTCCCAGCCCGTCCCAGCCCACCACAGCCCGTCTCAAGCTCACCAGAACCCACCACGGCCCACCACAGCCCGTTCCAGCCCACCACAGCCCGTCCAAGCACACCACAGCCCGTCCCCACCCACCACAGCCCGTCCCAGCATGTCCCAGCCCGTCCCAGCCCACCACAGCCCGTACCAGACCACCACAGCCTGTCCCAGATCATCAAAGCCTGTCCCAGCCCACCACAGCTTGTCCCAGCCCACTACAGCCCACCACAGCCTGTCCCAGCCCACCACAGCCTGTCCCAGCCCACCACAGCCTGTCCCAGCCCACCACAGCCCGTACCAGGCCACCACAGCCTGTCCCAGCTCATCAAAGCCTGTCCCAGCCCACCACAGCTTGTCCCAGCCCACTACAGCCCACCACAGCCCGTCCCAGCCCACCACAGCCTGTCCCAGCCCTCCACAGCACGTCCCAGCCCACCACGGCCAGCCACGGCCCATCACAGCCCACCACGGCCCACCAGAGCCCACCACGGCCCTTCACAGGTTGTCCCAGTCCGCCACAGCCGTCTCGGCGCACCACAGCCCATCCAAGACCTCCACAGCCCGTCCCAGCCCACCGCAGCCCGTCCCAGCCCACCACAGCCCGCCACAGCCTATCCCAGCCCATCCCAGCCCACCACAGCCCGTCCCAGCCTGTCCCAGGCCACCATAGCCTGTAACAGCTCACCAAAGTCCGTCCCAGCTCACCACAGCCCGTCCCAGCCCACCACAGCCCGTCCCAGCCCACCACAGCCCGCCACAGCACGTCCCAACCCACCAAAGCCCATCCCAAGCCGCCACAGCCGGTCACAGCCCGCCACAGCCCACCACAGCCCGTCCCAGCACGCCAGAGCCCACCACGGCCCGCCACAGCCTCTCCCAGCCCGCCACAACGTGTCCCAGCCCGCCACAGACTGTCCCAGCGGGCCAAAGCCCATCCCAGCCTGACACAGCCCGTGCCAGCCCACCACAGTCCACCACAGCCCACAAAAGCCCGTCCCAGCCCACCAAAGCCTGTCACAGCCCACCACAGCCCGTCCCAGCCCACCATAGCCCACCCCAGCCGAGCACAGTCCACCACTGCCCACCACAGCCCAGCACAGTCCACCACTACCCGTCCTGTCCCGTCAAGGCCGACCACGGCCCGCCACGACCCACCACGGCCCACCAGAGCCCACCAAAGCCCATCACGGCCCGTCCCAGCTCACCACAGCCCGTCCCAGCCCGCCACAGCCCGTCCCAGCCCACCACAGCCCAGCCCGGCCAACCACAGCCCACCACAGCACACCACAGGCCACCACTGCCCACCACAGCTGACCACGGCCCGCCACGGCCCTTCACAGCCCAACGTAGCCCGTCCCAGCCCACCACAGCCAGTCCCAGGCAACCACAGCCCGTCCCAGCCCGTCCCAGCCCACCAGAGCCCATCCCAGCCCACCACAGATCGTCCAAGCCCACCACAGCTTTTCCCAGCCCACCACGGCCAACCACAGCCCACCACGGCCCACCACAGCCTGTCCCAGCCCACCACAGCCTATCCCAGCCCACTACAGCCCGCCACAGCACGTCCCAACCCACCAAAGCCCGTCCCAGCCCGCCACAGCCGGTCACAGCCCGCCACAGCCCACCACAGCCCGTCCCAGCGTGCCAGAGCCCACCACGGCCCGCCACAGCCTGTCCCAGCCCGCCACAGCGTGTCCCAGCCCGCCACAGACTGTCCCAGCTGGCCAAAGCCCATCCCAGCCTGCCACAGCCCGTCCCAGCCCACCACAGTGCACCACAGCCCACAAAAGCCCGTCACAGCCCACCACAGCCCGTCCCAGCCCACTACAGGCCACTACAGCACACCACAGGCTACCGTAGACCACCACAGCCCGTCCCAGCCCACCACAGCCCGTCCCAGCCCACCACAGCCCGTCCCAGCCCACCACAGCCCGTCCCAGCCCACCAGAGCCAGTCCCAGCCCACCACGGCCCATCCCAGCCCACCACAGCCCGTCCCAGCCCACCACAGCCCACCACAGACCGTCCCAGCCCACCAGAGCCAGTCCCAGCACACCACAGCCCACCACGGCCCGTCCCCGCCCACCACGGCCCGTCCCCGCCCACCACGGCCCACCACAGCCCACCAGAGCTTGTCCCAGCCCACCAAAGCCCGTCCCAGCCCACCACAGCCCACCACGGCCCGTCCCCGCCCACCACGGCCCGTCCCAGCGCGCCAGAGCCCACCACGGCCTGCCACAGCCCGCCACAGCATGTCCCAGCCCGCCACAGACTGTCCCAGCAGGCCAAAGCCCATCCCAGCCTGCCACAGCCCGTGCCAGCCCACCACAGCCCGTGCCGGCCCAACACAGCCCGTCCCGGCCCAACACAGCCCGTCCCAGCCCACCACAGCCCACCACAGCACACCACGGCCCGTCCCAGCCCACCACAGCTTGTCCCAGCCCACTACAGCCCACCACAGCCTGTCCCAGGCCACCACAGCCTGTCCCAGGCCACCACAGCCTGTTCCAGCCCACCACAGCCTGTTCCAGCCCACCACAGCCCGTCCCAGGCCACCACAGCCTGTCCCAGCTCATCAAAGCCTGTCCCTGCCCACCACAGCTTGTCCCAGCCCACTACAGCCCACCACAGCCCGTCCCAGCCCACCACATCCTGTCCCAGCCCACCACAGCCTGTCCCAGCCCTCCACAGCACGTCCCAGCCCACCACGGCCAGCCACAGCCCATCACAGCCCGCCACAGCCCACCACAGCCCACCACGGCCCTTCACAGGTTGTCCCAGTCCGCCACAGCCGTCTCGGCCTGCCACAGCCCATCCAAGACCTCCACAGCCCGTCCCAGCCCACCGCAGCCCATCCCAGCCCACCACAGCCCGCCACAGCCTATCCCAGCCCATCCCAGCCCACCACAGCCCGTCCCAGCCTGTCCCAGGCCACCACAGCCTGTAACAGCTCACCAAAGTCCGTCCCAGCTCACCACAGCCCGTCCCAGCCCACCACAGCCTATCCCAGCCCACCACAGCCCGTCCCAGCACGTCCCAACCCACCAAAGCCCATCCCAAGCCGCCACAGCCGGTCACAGCCCGCCACAGCCCACCACAGCCCGTCCCAGCGCGCCAGAGCCCACCACGGCCCGCCACAGCCTGTCCCAGCCCGCCACAACGTGTCCCAGCCCGCCACAGACTGTCCCAGCTGGCCAAAGCCCATCCCAGCCTGACACAGCCCGTGACAGCCCACCACAGCCCACCACAGACCGTCCCAGCCCGTCCCAGTCCACCACAGCTTGTCCCAGCCCACCACAGCCCACCACAGCCCGTCCCAGCCCACCACGGCCCACCACGGCCTGTCCCAGCCCACCACGACCCACCTTAGCCCACCACAGCCCGTCCCCGCCCACCACAGCCTGTCTCCGCCCACCACAGCCCGTCCCAGCCCACCACAGCCCATCACCGCCCACAACAGCCCATCACCGCCCACCACAGCCCATCCCCACCGACTAAAACCCGTCCCCCGCCCACCACAGCTTGTCCCAGCCCACCACAGCCCGTCCCAGCCCACCACAGCCTGTCCCAGCCCTCCACAGCACGTCCCAGCCCACCACAGCCCGCCACAGCACGTCCCAACCCACCAAAGCCCGTCCCAGCCCGCCACAGCCGGTCACAGCCCGCCACAGCCCACCACAGCCCGTCCCAGCATGCCAGAGCCCACCACGGCCCGCCACAGCCTGTCCCAGCCCGCCACAGACTGTCCCAGCGGGCCAAAGCCCATCCCAGCCTGCCACAGCCCGTGCCAGCCCACCACAGCCCATGCCGGCCCAACACAGCCCGTCCCGGCCCAACACAGCCCGTCCCAGCCCTCCACAGCCCACCACAGTCCACCACAGCCCGTCCCAGCACACCACAGCCTGCCTCAACCCGTCCCAGCCCACCACAGCCTGTCCCAGCCCGTCCGCGCCCGTCCCAGCCCACCATAGCCCCTCCCAACCCAACACAGCCCGTCCCAGTCCACCACAGCCCGTCCCAGCATGTCCCAGCCCGTCCCAGCCCACCACAACCCGTTCCAGACCACCAGAGTCCGTCCCAGCCCGTCCCAGACCATCACAGCCCGTCCAAGTGTACCACAGCCCGTCCCAGATAACACGGCCCGTCTTGGCCTGCCACGGCCCACCAAGGCCTGCCACGGCCCACCACTAGCCAGCCACGGCCCACCACGGCTTGCCAGATCCCACCACAGCCCACCACAGCCCACCACGGCCCGTCACAGGCCGTCCCAGACCGACACGGCCCATCTCGGCCCACCACAGCCCGTCCCAGCCCACCACAGCCCACCACATCCCATTCCAGGTCACCGTCCCAGCCCGCCACAGACTGTCCCAGCCCGCCAAAGCCCATCCCAGCCTGCCACAGTCTGACCCAGCCCACGACAGCCCGTACCAGCCCAACAGAGCCCGTCCCAGCTTGCCACTGCTAGTCCCAGCCCACCACAGCCCGTCACAGCTCACCACAGCCCACCACAGCCCACCACAGCCCGTCCCAGCCCACCACAGTCCATCCCAGCCCAAAAGAGACGGTCCCAGCCAACCACAGACTGTCCCAGCCCACCACAGCCCATCCCAGCCCATCACAGACGGTCCCAGCCAAGCGCAGCCCGTCCCAGCCCACCACAGCACGTCCCAGCCCACCACAGCCCATCCCAGCCTGTCCCAGGTCACCACAGCCCGTCCCGGCCCACCACAGCCCGTCCTAGCCCACCACAGCCCTACACAGCCCGCCACATCCCGCCACAGCCCACCACAGCACACCACAGCCCGTGTCAGCCCGTCCCAGCTCACCACAATCCACAACAGCCCGCTCCAGCCCACCACAGCACACCACAGCCCGTCCCAGCCCACCACAGTACACCACAGCCCGTCCCAGCCCCCCACAGCCCGCCCCAGCCTACCACTGCTCACCACAGCCCGTCCCAGCCCACCACAGCCCGTCCCAGCCCCCCACAGCCCGTCCCAGCCTACCACTGCCCACCACAGCGCGTCCCAGCCCACCACAGCCCACCACAGCCCGTCCCAGCCCGTCCAAGCCCACCACAGCCCATCCCGGGCCACCACAGCCCGTCCCAGTGCACCACAGCCTGACTCAGCCCACGAGAGCCCACCACAGCCCACCACAGCCCGTCCCAGCCCACCACAGCCCACCACAGCCCGTCCCAGCTCATACGGGCCGACCACAGCCCGTCCCGGCCCACCACGGCCCACCACAGCCCGGCCCGGCCCACCACAGCCCACCATGGCCGACCACAGCCCACCAGAACCAGTCCCAGCCCACCACAGCCCGTCCAAGCCCACCACAGCTCGTGCCTGTCCATCCCAGCCCACCACAGCCCGTGTCAGCCCGTCCCAGACCGTCCGAGCTCACCACAACCCACCACAGCCCGTTCCAGACCGCCACAGCCCGTCCCAGCCCACCACAGCCCATTCCTGCCCACCACAGCCCGTCCCCGCCCAGCACAGCCCGTCCCAGGCCTTCCCAGCCCAGCACAGCCCGTCCCAGCCCACCACAGCCCGGTCCGGCCCACCACAGCCCGGTCCGGCCCAACACGGCGCACCACAACCCACCACAACTCGTCCCAGCACACCACAGCCCACCAAAGCCCAGCACAGCCCGTCCCAGCCCTTCCCAGCCCACCACAGCCCGTGCCTACCCACCACAGCCCGTCGCAGCCCACCACAGCCCGTCCCAGCTTACCACAGCCCACCACGGCCCATCACGACCCATCAAAACCTAACACGGCCCACCACAGCCCGTCCCAGACCACCACAGCCCGTCCCAGACCACCGCAGCCTGTCCCAGCCCACCACAGCCCGTCCCAGCCCACCACAGCCCGTCTCAGCCCACCACGGCCCGTCCCAGATTACCACGGCCTGGCCCGGCCCACAACTGCCAGTCCCGGCCTAGCACGGCCCGTCCCGGCCCACCACGGCCCGTGCCAGCCCACCACGGCCCGTGCCAGCGCACTACGGCCCGTCCCAGCCCACCACGGCCGATCTCACCGCACCACAGCCTGTCCAAGCCCACCACAGCCCTTCACAGTTCTCCACCGCCCATCCCAACCCACCACAGCCTGTCTCAGCTCACCACAACCCACCACAGCGCACCAGTGCCCGTCCCAGCCCACCACAGCCCACCAGAGCCCGTCTCAGCTCACCATAGCCTTTCCCAACCCACCACAACCCACCACAGCCAAACACAGCCCACCACAGCCCGTCACGGCCCACCACAGGCCACTACAGCACACCACAGCCTACCGCAGCCCACCACAGCCTGTCCCAGTCCACCACCACCCACCACAGCTCGTCCCAGCCCACCACAGCCCGTGCCAGCCCGTCCCAGCCCATCTCAGCTCACCAAAACCCACCACAGCCCGTCCCAGCCCAGCACAGCCCACCACAGCCCATTACAGCTTACCACAGCCCGTCCCAGCTCACCACAGCCCGTCCAAGCCCACCACAGCCCACCAACGCCCGTCCCCGCTCACCACAGCCCGTCCCAGCCCACCACAGCCCTTCCCTGCTCACCACAGCCCGTCCCCGCCCACCACAGCCCGTCCCCACCTACCACAGCCCGTCCCCGCCTACCACAGCCCGTCCCCGCCCACCACAACTTTTCCCCGCCCACTACGGCCCATCCCAGCCCACCACAGCCCGCCACAGCCCGTGCCAGCCCACCACGGCTCACCACAGCCCGTACCAACCCACCACAGCTCACCACAGCCCGTCCCAGCCCACCACAGCTCACCACAGACCGTCCCAGCCCACCAGAGCCCGTCCCAGCCCACCACAACCCACCACAGCCTGTCCAAGCCAACCACAGCCCGTCCCAGCCCGTCCCAGCCATTCCCAGCCCACCACAGCCCGTCCCAGCAAGTCCCAGCCCATGCCAACCCGTCCCAGCCCAACACAGCCTGTCCCTACGCACCACAGCCCGTCCCAGCCCACCACAGCCAGTCCCAGCCCACCATAGCCAACCAAAGCCTGTCCCAGCCCATCCCAAACCACAACAGGCCTTCCCAGCCCAACACAGCCCACCACAGCCCACCACAGCCCAACACACCCCGTCCCTACGCACCACAGCCCATCTCAGCTTACCACAGCCCGCCACGGCCCACCATGGCTCGGCCCAGCCCACCACGGCCCACCACAGCACACCACGGCCCACCACAGCCAATCCCAGCCCCTCCCAACTCGTCCCAGCCCACCACGGCCCGTCCCGGCCCACCACAGCCCGTCCCAGCCCACCACGGCCCGTCCCAGCACACCACGGCCCGTCCCAGCACACCACGGCCCGTCCCAGCACACCACGGCCCACCACGGCCCGCCAAAGACTGTCGCAGCCTACCAAAGCCCACCACAGCCCACCATAGCCCACCACAGCCCGTCCCAGCCCACCACAGCCCGTAAAAGCCCACCACAGCCCGTCCCAGTGCACCACAGCCCACTACAGCCCACCAGCGGCCCACCACAGATTGTCCGGGCCCAACAGAGCTCGTCCCAGCCCACCACGGCCTGTCCCAGCCCACCACGGCCCGTCCCGGCTCACCACGGCCCGTCCCAGCTCACCACGGCCCGTCCCGGCTCACCACGGCCCGTCCCGGCCCACCACGGCCCATCCGGGCCAACCACGGCCCGTCCCGGCTCACCACGGCCCATCCGGGCCAACCACGGCCCCTCCCAGCCCACCACAGCCCGTCCCAGCCCATCCCAGCCCACCACAACCTGTCCCAGGCCACCACAGCACGTCTCAGCACACCACAACCCACCACAGCGCACCATAACCCACCACAGCGCACCACAACCCGTCCCAGCCCACCACAGCTCGTCTCAACTCACCACAGCCCACCACAGCACATCACAACTCGTCCCAGCCCACCACAGCACACCACAGCCCGTCCCAGCCCACCACAGCACACCACACCCCACCACAGTACGTCTCAGCCCACCACAGCCCACCACGGCCCGTCCCAGCCCACCACAGCCCAGCACACCCTACCAGGGCCCACCTCAGCCCACCACAGCCCGTCCCAGCATGTCCCAGCCCGTCCCAGCCCACCACGGCCCGTCCCAGCCCACCACGGCCCGTCCCAGCCTGACCCAGCCCGTCCCAGCTCAGCAGAGCCCATCCCAGCCCACCACAGCCCGTCCCAGCCCATCTCAGCTCACCACAACCCACCACAGCCCGTCCAAGCCCACCACAGCCCACCACAGCCCGTCCCCAAACATTACAGCCCGGCCCTGCCCACCACAGAACATCCCAGCCCACCACAGCCCGTCCCAGACTCACCAGAGTCCGTCCCAGCCCACCACAGCGTGTCCCAGCCGAGCACAGCTCGTCCCAGCCCACCACAGCCCGTCCCAGCCCACCACAGCTCGTCCCAGCCCACCACAGCCCGTCCCAGCCCACCACAGCCCGTCCCAGTCCACCACAGCCCGTCCCAGTCCACCACAGCCCGTCCCAGCCCACCACAGCCTGTCCCAGCTCACCACAACCCACCACAGACCGTCCCAGCCAACCAGTGCCAGTCCCAGCTTACCACAGCCCACCACATGCCTTCCCAGCTCACCACAGCCCACCACAGCCCATTACAGCTTACCACAGCCCGTCGCCTCACACCACAGCCCGTTCCAGCCCGTCCCAACCCTTCCCAGTCCACCACGGCCCGTCCCCGCCCACCACGGCCCACCTCAGGCCAGCAGAGTCTGTCCCAGCCCACCACAGCCCGTCCCAGCCCACGGCAGCCCGTCCCAGCCCACCACAGCCCGTCCCAGCCCACGGCAGCCCGTCCCAGCCCACGGCAGCCCGTCCCAGCCCACGGCAGCCCGTCCCAGCCCACCGCAGCCCGTCCCAGCCCACCGCAGCCCACCAAAGCCCACCACAGCCCACCAAAGCCCACCACAGCCCACCACAGCCCACCACAGCCCGTCCCAGCCCACCACAGCTTGTCCCAGCCCACCACAGCCCGTCCCAGCCCGTGTCAGACTGTACCAGCCCACCACAGCCCGTCCCAGCCCACCACAGCCCGTCCCAGCCCACCACAGCCCGTCCCAGCCTGACCCAGCCCGTCCCAGCCCAGCAGAGCCCATCCCAGCCCACCACAGCCCATCCCAGTCCGTTTCAGCTCACCACAACCCACCACAGCCCGTCCAAGCCCACCACAGCCCGTCCCCGACAATTACAGCCCGTCCCAGCCCACCACAGCCCGTCCCAGCCAAGCACAGCACACCACAGCCCACCACAGCCCACCACAGTACGTCTCAGCCCACCACAGCCCGTCCCAGCTCGTCCCAGCCCACCACAGCCCACCACAGCCTACCGCAGTCCATCCCAGCCCACCACAGCCCGTCA